>NC_034410.1:143568351-143917942 GCF_002078875.1 Numida meleagris
CTTTCTTCCTCTTCACGTACAGAGGAAAGTATTAAGGAGTTGCATGCATACTGACAAACCAAAATAACAGCTACTTTTGATTACTGCATAAATGTACATACTTGAATCCAAGCTAATTCATCCTTCACATCCTTTGCATAGCCTTTAGCACAGGTTTTACACACGTTCTTAAATCCAAGTATTGTAAACCCTCAACCAGATAGCATAGTTTGCCACTGCTAGTAAGAGGCCATCAGGTTTATTTTGAGCTTACAAGGCATCAGGACTGAAATGAACCCATCCTGACCATTCTGCAACAGTAGTTTGACTTCGTATAGCTTAGCCGTAATTTTTCTTCTGGCCATGTGGCTATGCCAAATTTACTTGAATTCTGTTACCTCTGCATGGCACAGCTATGGTCTTACTTAGACAGTAAGTGGTAGGCAATATGAAAGAGACATGATGTAGCAAAGTGGAGCAGTGGCATTAGATGAGTTGATGCAAATGTTTAGTACTGCAGATCCCACAGCTATGAACAATTTACTAACAGTCCGTTAACGAAATGAAGATCGGTACCTGGAGAAAATATATCCAGATGCAACAATGAAAACAAAGAAAAAGAGTCTAATAAGTGAAAAAAGCATCAAATAGAACTGTATGAAACTGAATGTTCCAGGGAGCTCAAATGAAGGAAGAACATAGTGAAAAAGTGTGTTAGCAACCAACAACATCAGCATGGGTTCCTCTCGGTGAATTTTTCCAGATGCTGACAACTCACTGTATCATCAGCTACAGACTGAAAATGCCGTCCTTCGGATCCAGAGGAGCAGTGGGAGCGTGAGAATAACACCAGGAAAACAGGTATAGGATAGGAGGTGCCATAACAATTTTAAAGGCACTGTTCTGTACACAGTATTCTATTCCTTTTTTTTTTCCCTTCCATAATAATACACACTTACAATGATTCCTTTATTAGACTGTTACGATGCAAACGCTAAGTTCTTGACTCTTTGCCCACAAACAATATTTTAAGCATAAGAATACCATGGAAGTGTTTCAGAACATTAAAAAGTAGTCACAATGCCAGGTACACTGGCCCACAGCTTCAAGAACTTCTAGATTCGGTGGAACTGACTGACACTCATTCAAGTTCATCCACATGATAAACTCTTGATAATTTTATTTATGAACTTCTCTTCCTCCCCATCAGTTTTCTTTTTTTAAGAAATTTTGCTACCTATAAGGCTTTACTTAGTAGTGCAGTATTTTTGTATAATATAAACATATTCAAAAACAGGTATATAAATACATAAATAGCTACTCAGTCATTCTCAATCCACAGGAAGATTAATTAAAGCTCCTGCTAAAATGAGCTTATTGAATTGATCAACCAACTATTAGATCACCCAGCACTGGAAGAGATGAAAGAGAGCTGCTTGTCTTTAAATGACCCTTCAAACAAACCTTGAAGTCATTCAAAAAGTACAGTATCAAGGTTATCTCAAACACTTCAAAAATAAATAAACTGGAGCTAACTTTTCTGAGTTTATCACCAACAAAAGCTATTGTGTGCAGTCAGAAAAAGACTTCCTTTCCAGAATACAGCTCAACATCAACTGTTGGTAGGACGGGTCTCAAAGCAAACATAAACATTAAATGTATTGGCAATATTTAAGAGGAAAAATTACTTCGATCTTATACTGCTAACTATAAATAAACGGTATTCTGTTATATCTTTACAATGCCTTTCTCCAGAGGACAAAGCAAAGTTGACAGGAGCTACCTAATACAATTTACTGACATTGTAAAGATTGAGAGAAGGACAAAGTGATGGCAGAGAGGGACCTCTCTGGCATGCTGCAAGGTAGCCAGAACCACGTCTGAATTCCTAGAATGTCACAAGAACTGACATTGAACACAGAAACCAAAGCATTTGAAGAAACTAAGAGAAAATTTAACACCAGTGAAAAAAGGAAATATACACCAACATACGAAGAAAATCTTGTTAATGTTTCACATTATCAGCAGAACACATACCCCAAAAGACTATGTATTATACTCCTTCAAGAATATTTGCAATTCCCTCTATATTTCAAACCACATTCTTTAATATATCCATAACTTTGGCTATCCAATATTAATTCTGACTACAGCTGTTCTGCTTATGAAGAAGCAAAATTTCTTCTGACAGGTTCTTAATGACACCAGGTAAAGCATTCACAGGTAGGCCAACTGTCATGTGAAGAAGAATGGAACTCACTCAACTGGTGAAGAGGCTCTCTGGCTACACAGCGTTCCTCCACAGAAAACAGCCTAGGCCCATAAGGTACTCTCCCTTCTGTGGCTGGACCTTATATGAGTCCAGGGTGGCTCAACCCTGGGTCCACCCCTTCTGGTTAGGCGGGGAACACAGGTGCAAGCAATTTGCCTACAATCCATAGGCCAGCCACACCCCTTCACCAGGTGCTCAATCACCAGTTCAAGCTGTGAGCTACCGGTTCCCCTACAACAGCTGAACCATATAGACTGCATATCTAGCAAATATTATATAAACAATTTATCAACATGCAACTCCACTACACTGTTTTGTTATTTTGTTGTTTTCATCATAGTATTACTTTCATATCTTTGCAATAAAATGTTATCAATGCAACGTATTCCACATTAGAAAAGTGGAAAAATCATGACCAAATTGATTCCATTGAGTTATTAAGTAAACTACACTGAAGAACACAACAAGAAGAGAAATCAGTTAGCAACAAAATGTTGTTTGCTGCTCTAAAGCTATAAGGAATCTTTAAAATTAAAAAAAAATCCACCACATTTTGCAAAATGGTTGATGGATGGCAAGACTCTGGTACAGTGATCAACATGCTACTTAATAGGTGAGTGCTCTAGCCAAAAGCTGAACTGAATCGATGTCTTACCACGTCTCCCTAAAGTTGTGAAGTTAGTCACATTCTTTACCCAAAAATAATGCTAAAAAAAAAAAAAAGGAAAAAAAAAAAAGAAAATCAACCACTGTTAGCCTACACAGAATTGTGATGTCATTGCCATGTTTGGTGAGTGTATAAAGAGATTATTTTTGTTAAATCTTCCTGCAACTCTTAAACATATTGTTTCTGCAGTATAGTATCTAGTTCAGTGCTTCCCCATAAAACAGAAATATAGCCATGCTGAAGCAAATCCAGAACAGGATTATCCAAACAATTAAGATGATAGAGCACATCTCATACAAGGAGAGATTCAAAGAGCTGCTTGTTTCACTCTGAAAAGAGGAGGCTAGGGGCAGATTTTTCCAAGTTTGCTCAGACAATGAGACAATGTCCTGAGTAACCTCATCTAACATTAAAGACACACTGCTTGTTAGAGCTCGTCCTCCTTTGAGCAACATCCTATACCAGATGATATCCCGAGGATCTCCTTCCAAACTACAATACTCTATGGGTTACCTCTTTACTGAAGACTTTATGAACATTTAAGAACACTAACACTTCAATATTACCAAATAAAATCCTCATTTTATTCAGTTTCTCACCTTGGAAGGGATGTACTAATCTGCAGCCTTGGCAAAGCTGGAATGACTTCAACAGTACAGCCGTTGGTCTTGACTCCTGGTAGATTGTCCAGAAGGCAATCACTGAAGACTCCAAAAACTGATGTATGGTAACCTGATTTTTTGTAAGAAAACAGAAATATGCTGCACATTCCTTTTGTTTTCTTAAAGATCTAATACACTAATGTTACCTGCCAGATCTTGCCACTGTTTCTGCTAATTAAAACACTACCTTCTCTACAAGAGAATCTTCTCAGGACACAAAATATTTTTTTAAAAAATTAAATGCCCTAGATAATATTGTTAAATAAATAATATATAAAAAACACACATCTCTGCCTTTGAATCTATGACAAGTTAAAAAAAATAAGAGTCCATAATTTTTACCGTGCATTATGACAAATTCTGCAAACCTTTACAAGTTCAACATAATAAATCATATTATAAAGACCAGCATTTCACATTACCTTATCACATTATCCACCAGTTGCACATAAACTTGTTACACTTCAATTAATGTTAAGACTCCCCTTCTTTTTCCAAAAAAATTTGACAGTAGATTCTCTAGAGTATCTTGAAGCTAATGGAACCCCAAGGTTTTTTTTCAAAAAAACTGAGTATGTATATATGCATACACTTGCCATGAAATATTACAACTTATACTCTAAAAGTTCAGTTTAGTAGTCAAGTATCTCAACAGCATTTCCTTGCCAAGCAATAGATACCAACCTGTATCTGAAGGAAAATATAGTCCATTGACATACAACAACCAAATACAGAAACCAACTCCTCTGTTTGCAATACATTTTTAGTATGTGAAACTAAAAGCGGACAACTACAGAACAAATGTTCCTGAATGCTTTGATGCTATTCTGTATTTACTGAAATAGTTTCTGAAGAAAAAAAAAAAAAAAACACCAAAAAAAAAAGAAAAATCATTTTATGAGCATTTTATGAGCAGGCAGAAAAGCATTTAGGAAAAACACGAGAACAAAGCTTCTTCAGGTTTAAATCCATCTTCTTTTGGTGTTGAACTTTATTAAAACAGTTCTTTTCCTGTTACTTTATATTCTGAGAGCATGTACCTAAAATTGTATGTTGTTAATATGGTTCAGTACTACTACATGCTGCATCCATCGTTTTCATATACATTGCCTTTTCTAGGAGTCTGCTCTGCCAGGTTTATAAAAAAAGTTCTTCAATTCTCTTCACTTACTACAACCACAATTCTATTTAGCCTTATTAATGTAATGACATCTTGACTTCATCAGACTACGCACATCAGTTACATTGTTTTTACACAGGCAATCTGCAAAAATTCCTGTAGTGTTACATGAAAACGGTTAATTAAGAAAAACGAGCTGAAAGATTATCTTCTGCATTCTCATGAAAAAGTTCAAGCCATTTTTCTCAGAAGCTTTCCAAATTAAAATATTAATAAGATGGAGTTTGAGTTCATTATCCTTTTCCTTTCTTACTGAAGATACTGTAATTATATGTTCATTGTTACCGTTACAACCAAATGATTTTTCAGCATCACAGTCTATAGTTTTAATGAAGACTAGCATATTAAATAGTTATATTTGAGGGTTAAAAAACCCTCAACTGATTTTTTTTTGTTTTGTTTTACATATTGAGGAGAATTCAGAGTGGCAAATATGTAAAGTACACCAATCTGAATTGTGCTATACCATCACTCGCAGACATACACAATACAGGAGAGAATGATAAAAGACATCCCTTACCATTGATAGTGATCTGTCCAGTGGTTTGAGGAACACCAACAAGAGTTACTGGATACAAACCAGATTCTGCAGGTAGAGAAAGGGCTGCAGGAAGAGATTCAAATTCTACTCCTGTTGTCAAGAGACCCTGAAAAAAGTTGTACAACACAGATAAATCCATTTACAATATACACTTAAATTTTAATCCCTTGCAATATATCATGCAAACTTTTATGGTTTATTCAAATTTCCTCATAGCAGTTGCTTTGGTTTAAAGTTCCAGTGACTTAAGCAGGCTTCTAGAATTACTGCAAGATTTGTATTCAATAGAGAAGCGTGTGTTTCAGGATGTGTCTGAGCTGAGAATGATATATGAAATACAAATAATTTATACCCAAAACACAGCAAAAAACCGCAAGTGATACAATCTGCAAGGCGTTTTTTTATAACCACATTTAATTGGACTTGTGACATAACATATATTTGCTTACGTTTTGGACAATGAAAATCAAACATCAATAGCAGTTCTTGCTTAGCTTTAATTAAAGTTCCTGGCCAGAAAAGATTTATTTATGGGGAAGAAACAAACTGAGTATTTACAGATAATAAAGTAAGCCTACTTTTTCTAACTAAGCTAAAAGTATTAGTTAGGAGTTGAATAAGGGATTTGCCTCACTATAAGTTGACCACCTATCAAGCCCAGATGCTTGTAGTTAGATTTTATGATTTCACAGAATCCAAGAATGGCTTGGGTTGGAAGGGACCCCAAGGATCATCAAGTTCCAACCCAAGGGACACCAGCCTCCAGATCTAATACTAGACCTGGTTGCCCAGGGCCCTATCCAACCTGGTCTTGAACACCTCCAGGGATGGGGCACCCACAGCCTCTCTGGGCAGCCTGTGCCAGCACCTCACCACTCTCTGTGAAGAACTGCCCCCTGACATCTAATCTAAACCTTCCTTCCTTGTGCTTTAAACCATTCCCCTTTGTCCTATCACTATCTACCTGAGTAAAAAGTTGATTCCCCTCCTGTTTATAATCCCCTTTTAAATACTGGAAGGCTGCACTGAAGTCTCCTCGCCACCTTCCCTTTTCCAGGCTGAACAATCCCAGCTCCCTCAGCCTGTCTTCACAGGAGAGGTGCTCCAGCCCTCTGATCATCTTTGTGGCCCTCCTGTGGACCCTCTACAACAGTTCCCTGTCCTTCTTGTATTTGGGGGCCCCAGACCTGGATGCAGTTCTCCAGATGGGGCTTCACGAGGGCAGAGTAGAGAGGGACAATCACCTCCCTGTCCCTGCTGGCCACCCCTCTTCTAATGGAGCCCAGGATGCCATTGGCATTTATTCCCTTAGTGTATGACAGAGAAATCTCTTAGCACCCTGAAGTGAAAACATGGCACAAAATAAGAAATTCAACCAAAAATACATTTATTTCATGGTCTATAAAACACAGCATTATTTCCTCAGTAAATTACTCACTTTTTTTTAAGCTCAGTTAACAAATTTAAGATGTTTGAACATAGTACATGCTGTTAGAAGTAACAAATGTATTGTAAAATACAGGAGTCTAAGTTACTAGCTGCTTTTAGAGAGAAAGAAAGAGAGAATGATGATATCCAGTATTAGCCTCTCTAGCAATTAATGCAGTAAGTACAATTAGATTAAACCTTAACTGCATTGAGATGCTTTATACAAATTCAAGAGTCTATAAAAGAAACAGATACTGTTTTTGTAAAGACAGAAGAAGAAAACTTAAGGTTTGAGGCAGAGAAAACCATGCAGAGATTTGAGGACTAAATAAAGAGTTTAAGCAGCAGCCATGCTAGCCATGCTGGTATTGCTTACCTTCGAAAACACCTATAATTGCTTTTCAGTAGGGTTGCAAATGGTGCACCTCTAAAGTTCACATCTGCTGTAAAAGGCAGACTAGCACTCTTCTTTTTCTAATTCTCTATTAGAAAATACCCTTCAGGGTATTTATATATTATACCTTTACCGTTATATATTATACCTTTACCTATACCTTTATAAATACCCTTAAGGATATTTATATATTCCTTAAGGAAACAAAAATGGCTTGACCAAAATATGAATGTGCTTATTGTCAAGAAGAATGAATTACTACATTTAAGCAATTACTAGTAATAAAATGTTTTAACAACTGAGGAGCAAAAGAAAAAAAATGTTATATACAGGTACCTTGTTCTCTACCCCCTGAAACTGCATCAAAGTGACACCCCTAGGTCATGATGATCACAAACATAGCATGCTGACCTCAAGATAATTGATAAAGCAAATTAAGTCCTCACCAGAATGTATTTTGCTTATAATGTATTACAAATGTGTCTTCAGTCTATTCTTTAGCAACAACAACAAAAACCTACAAAAGTTTTAAGAGAATGCAATGGAAATGTCAAATATCTTCACAAAGCACAGATTATTCCTGGTCTAAAAAATTAAGGAGGCTCAAGTGCATTGCCACACAAAGAAGAATGCAGCATGTATTTCTCTCATTATGAGAATTTTACCATCCAGTAAAACTTACAGTATTTATGTAAAGGTATCAAAAAAGCATAAAAGGTCATCACAATGAAAAACAAGCAAACAAAAAAACATAAACCTCAACAAAGCCTTGGTTTTACAGGCATAAACTGAAATCAATGTACTCATTCTTCAAACTTGAACCACACTAACAAGTTTTAAAAGACAGTGATGTGATCTAGAATGTCAGAAAGACACTTCCAATATTGCTATCTCCCAGAAAGCAGAACGCAGCAATATTTGCCAAACATTGCCCTCTGGTGCCTAAAAATGTTTAGATAGATGGAATCAAGGCTGAACTACCGTTATTCCCTTTAACCCAACATATCTGTTGCAGAAAAAGGAAGGGGAAAAAGGGGAGAAAGGGGAGAAGGGGGGGAAGGGAAGAAAAGAAGAAAAAAGTTAAAAAAATAAAGAAAAAAGAAAAAAGGAAGAAGAAAAAAGAAGCAAAAAGAAGCAAGTGTTAGATTTCTTTTCCCTAGAATACTATATTGTATTTCAGTAATAACATTTAGTAAGCACTGTTTTCTGACCAAATAGAATAACAGTATGGGTATGGAAGTTTCCCTCCAGGAAACGTATGAATCAGGAGAAAAAAAGATTTTATTTCCTTATATTCCTATAATAATCTAAATTGTGTGAGAGTGGATATATGCAAGCTATTGCCACAGCCCACCCTTCAATAACTCAAATCTACATTTAGCTTCAGAGAAACAAAACAACCTGTTTGTAAATGGTAGCTTTTGGGGATGCTGTTAAAATGACAGCGGCATTTAACTGCCTTTTTAGGCTTTACTTTTTTAACTCACACTTTTTTTCCCCAAGTACCACTGCCGAAGATAGTTTTCTCATTGAATATACTTTACACAATGTTGTCAAATATTTATTTAAAAGAGCGTTTCCCACTATTTCTAGCAAGATCATTTTAAGCAGACCTGGAATACATCAAATATGACCATTTTCACTCTTCTTCCTTCCACGCTTTTTGTGTGTTTTCTTGCCCAATACAGCTTCGACAACAAGCACCGTCAGTAAGTAAATATTCTCCAAGAGGGCAGAAACAGAACAAAGATGTGAACTCTATGAATTTGAATGAGCCTAAGCAAATTATGGGACTGCTTATACATAAAGATTTTTCAATATTTAAGGTGTTCGTTTTGAGCAGAGAAAGTGCTCGTGGCTAATAACATAGTTTTGAAGTTTACAAAACAAAACTTCTATTCTTACACCATCATTAATCAAGATACTACACTTGTCTTGAAACAAATACGAACTCCAAACAGAATGAGAATCATATAAGAAAGATTTTCTTTTTGAGTTACGAGCTTTTAAAACTGTGAATTCCAGAAACGTTCTGTGTTGCGGCAGCATTTTTTAGTTCCATAATATTCATCTATTAAATACAATTTATACTGCTCCATATCTATCTTCATGGTGATTCTAAGAAAACCGCATTTTCCACAGTAAGTGCAAAAAAAAAAATGCTTTAATTCAATAAATAACATTCCCTAAAATTTCTCAGCCTATAAAGACAGCATATTTGCCTTTAAAATGAAGCTTGAGAAACAGAGAAAAAAGTAGTTAAAATCCTGCAGACATAACAGACTTTGTGCTGTATCTTCACATGCATTCTATTTTAATAGCAGATGTCACCAGACTAAAGCCAGCATTTAAAGCTTCGACATTATTTCCAAGACGTAAAATAAATCTGCCAGAGATTTCACAGAATTTTTTTGTTTTCTGAGGTTTGAAATCCCAAGGTCATTTTTTCCTGGATAGAAAAAAGATTTCACAGCTGTAAGAGAGAGAGGCCAGCATTCACTCACGTATCTGAGCTAGTCTTAACAGATATCAATATTTCTGGAAAAATGTAAAGCTGTACATATATTTATTTACAGCTGAACATCAAATCTACTCTTGACTCACATCCCACCACCAGGACAGCAAAAAAATATTCTGTCTAATGCACTGCAGATAAAGCAAGTTAGGATCATTTTTATGTCTATGTTCATTTAAGGTATCTGCTAAATTTTATCAAGGCACCACTTCTGACCACCACTACTTTACTAACCAAAATATAAAGTTGTTGGACCTAATCACCACCATATTCCAGGATTAAACACTCTTAGTTCCCATTTTACAAGCATTATATGGCTGTTACTGGATGAGCCTTCCCACTACGTGGACAAACAAAAACCAAGACACAGAAAAGTGGTAAATTACAAAGAAACAAGAAACAAATGAAGAACAGATACCTAAAAAGATTCCCAAATCATGAATGTATGTGACAGGGAATAAACAAATGAGGAAGACGGGCAAAGGATTTAGAGGAAATTGAAAAAAAAAAAACAACAAAAAAGTCAACTTCTTGACTTTACAGGGCATCTCACCTGAATAATATCAATCATTCATGCCTCTACAATCGTACATATAAACTAAATGTACTTAGCAACAATCCTGGGTTGCACCAAGAAAGTTTGACCAGCAGGTTGAGGGAGGTGATTCTGCCCCTCTACTCTGCTCTTGTAAGACCCCACTTGGAGTACTGCATCCAGTTCTGGGGCCCCCAACACAAAAAGGACATGGAGCTGTTGGAGAGGGTCCAGAGGAGGGCCACAAAGATGATCAGGGGGCTGGAGCACCTCCCCTACAAGGATAGGATGAGAAAGCTGGGGCTCTTCAGCCTGGAGAAGAAAAGGCTCCAAGGAGACCTTACAGCAGCCTTCCAGTACCTGAAGGGGGCCTACAGGAAAGCTGGGGAGGGACTTTTTATAAGGGCAGGTAGTGACAGGACGAGGGGAAATGGGTTTGAACTGGAAGAGGATAGATTTAGACTGGATATTAGGAAGAAATTCTTTACTGTGATGGTGGTGAGACACTGGAACAGGTTGCTCAGAGAGGTTGTGGATGCCCCCTCCCTGGAGGTGTTCAAGGCCAGGCTGGGTGGGGCTTTGAGCAACCTGGTCTAGAGGGAGGTGTCCCTGCCTATAGCAGGGGGGCTGGAACTTAAAGGCCCCTTCCAAGCCAAACCATTCTATGATCCTATGAATAATAGTGCAAATCATGAAAAAAAAAAAAAATAGAAGCCTTTCTTTCAGTGGGAAACCATTCTCCTAAATAACTTGTGCTCTGTCTCCATGCTCTGTCTCAGTACTAAGTTGTTTACCTTCCAAACTTTCAGCCACATCAAGCAGGATGATACATAAGGAAAAGTACCCTTATGGAAGTTTGGGCCAATGCTTCCAGAGTTACACATGCAATAAGTAAGCTCAGAAAACAACAAATGAAACTTAAAGTTGATGGAAAGGGAAAATAAGGAAAAAAAAAAAGAAGGAAAAAAGGAGTAAGAATATAGATTTCAAGACAGTTGCACGCCGATGAATAATGAACCATGACAACAGGAAACAAGGGACATCATGCAATGAGAATTCAAAAGACTGCCACTCACTGGAAACAAGGTTGAATGAGCAGTCATACTGCACAGGTAAGGTGCTGAGTCAGAAAGAAGGAAAAAGTTGTGGGCCAGATGATGACACTAAATGATGAAAAGGATACGCTCGCTGAACAAATGATTCTGAGGCTAAGTAATTTGAAAGAACATGAAAATTACAAGAAATCAGACAACAAGAAGGCACGGTGACTGCAGGCATGAGTACACGTTAATAATAAAACAAGACCTTTTAAAATATTAAACATTCTGAATTATTAAAATAAAACCAAAAAGATTTCATTCTTGTGATAAGTAATAACTATTCCCACGCACTAGTAAACCCGCAAACAACATCAAAGAATCAAAACAAGTCAGGCTGGAAGGAGATGTCAGAGGTCCTCTTTCCCAACCCACTGCTCCAAACAGTTCATGTCAGCTTTTTTCACTGTCCTATCCACTCAAGTTCTGAAGATTTCTGAAGATGGCGATCCCACTTTCTGTCTCAGAAACCTGTTCCTACTGTATGGCCACTGTGATGTTGGCAAAATAGAACTTTTCTAGTAGGAAAGTTTCCCATTGCTGCAACATGGGAAACTTATCCTGTGCACCTCCGGGAAGAGTCCTGCTCTGTTTTCATTGCAGCTTCCCACCTGGGAAGGACAGCAACAGGAATTACCCACTAGTCCTCTCCTCTTCAGACTGAACAGATGCAGTTCTCCTCACCCGTCCTCTGCTGCTGCACTGACACCAGGCCATATGTATTGCTGCTATACTGGGAGCTCAACATTTGGTACTGAAGACATTGTCTCTCAAACACTGTGTTGAGAGGAGTAATTGCTGTCCTCATTTGCTGCCTACATTCGTGATTCCACACAAATGAAGCAAAATCAACTCATTTCTACCAATTAGACAACATTAGTGCACAGCAGATTTTCTCAAAGCAGTCTATTTTTAGAACATTGACTAAAGAACTATGTTAATCGCTTCAATTATTTGTATCTAGTCTGCATTTCTACTTCCTCCAGTGCTTACCAATGAAACTGAAATTCAGTATTAATTCAGCAGATAACCATCTAGCTTGTAGTATTCGTACTACAACAATTAATTTTCACAGTGAATGGATGAAGTGCACACTTGTATAAATAACTGTATTCCAAACTCTTAAGTGTATGCAACCACTTATAAGAAATTTCCTCATTAAGAATTTATCCAAAAATATTTTGAATATATAATTTCATCATTACTTACACGAGACAGATTAGATGATAAATCAAAATGTTCTTCAAATAATTTTTACACGGAGTCCTTTCTGATGCACAGAGTTACCATTACTTTTTCTATTCATTCCTAACATTTTGAAATACCTCTGTAAGCGTAAGATAAAATGCTGCTGAAGGAACCAACTATGTTAGCTTCCACAATGAATTTTACTGTTCTGTAACTACAACCTTTGGGTGTGTTCATTTCCTGGGGAAAAAAATACTCTATCGTATATGGCATATTACCTCTAATTTAGGTCTAATTGTTTGACTAGCCACTGCAGTAGACCTATCGATAAGGAAAAAGAAAAGAAAAATCCTGAGCTTATAAATACACCCTAATTTACTTGCATGGTTTTACTTAATGGGCTGTATGTGTCAGGACTCCTTTATTAAGGCAATATTAAATATTGGGGAAAAGATGAAAGTATTTAATTAAGGACAATGCTGGATTAGGAGTGACTGGAGATTAAGGTGGTTTGGCAATTAAAGGATGTTTAACCTTTTAAGAGATAATAACTTTTAAAAAATCTTGTTAATTGTCATAAAGAGAAAAAAAATCCACTGTGTTTCAGTAGAGAGCTTGGGCTTGAACCTTCTAACCCGAGACACTTCTCTGGTACTTTAGCTTTTTTCTCCCCACTTCCTTCTCATCATTTTAGTGGCCGGTGGTTTCAAATAACATATATGCTTGGGAATAGCAGATCCATAAGATGAAGCACCTACTAAATATCAAAGCTCAGAACGAGTTACTTTAATTCCTCCTTTTTTTAAAAAATGTGGTCAACATGGGAATTTGTAAAGCTAGGATAAAATCAATTTTTTAACTAACAAGAGGAAGAATACACTAATTATTAGGCTTTAGGATATGATTATTACTTGAAAACCAGTAGAAATAAATTATTTAGCATGAGCTTGAATCAATGCAGAAAGATACAGAATTGATTCACTGGTCAGCAGCAGTAAAGCACTGTAACTCTCCAAACAGCAGACATCTCAGTTCAGTACCTCATCACCACTGCAAAAATATGAGCAAACTTACACGACTGCACTGTTAAACTGACGCTATACTGACATAAACAGATTTTAAACTATTTGATTTATAGAAAACGGTATTAAAACTCTAAGAAGTTAGAGATTTTTTTTGAAGAAGATACGTACCATGTTTTCTACTCGGAGCTCAAAAGGCATAGGGTTGTACACCATCAACTGGACTTCACACACATCTCCCTGGACCCACTGGAAGTCTACACAAAACGAATACAGAATTAATGCAGGAATTGCCTATCTGTAGTGTTATAAAAATGAGCATCAGCTGAGCTGTCAGATTGTTACATTATGTTTGAAATTAACATCTCTCTATGATGTGCACAGCCCAAGTTCTATTCAAGTGTACCAAGGGACACAAGCTGCAAATCACAGGGAAAGCAATGCGTTAAAGGACCAGAAGCATTCATTAATGGGCTTATTATATTCGTGTTAGTAGTGCTCCAGAGCCCAACATTACCTTGGCAAAATTAACTCTGGCACCAGTTCAAAAGAGTACTTAAGCACATTCTTAACGTTAACCATTTAAAACCTTCGGTACTTCCATACTGGGAGGTAGGCCCAAAGTACGCATCACCTTGTACCAAGGCTCAGTTAAAATGCAACCAGATAGGGAACAAACCCCAAAGGAAAAAGGATATGAAAAATAATGGAAAGAAATCTTCAACTATACATAGTTGACGATATGGAGTAAATAAAAGATCATTCTGAATTAAGAAGAAAGCATCTACTCCCCAGGAAGATGTCAACTCCATCTCCTCCTACTGATTTTCCACAGAACACAACAAGAAGTTTGGGAAATACTGTGGGAGGGGAAGATGGAATGAAGAAATATTGATGCTGATTACTGACTGATTGATTGGTGGTTACAAAAGGGAGACTTAAGCAATAACAGAAGATATTAAGTAATTTCTGGAAATATTTCAGAAAGACCTATGACCAGTAAATAGAAACTGCAAGGGCAGCTTATTTCTTGAGCTATCTTACCACAGATTACAGAGGTTCAGTTTTAAGGATAATTCACCACGCTAAGTGGAAAATTTTGGAGTTTTTGGTTGCAGTTAAGGAGGTAAGAAATTTAAGAACAGGAGGTCAGTTGCACATTTACAATTTCTGATGTGCTACTCAACACACAAAGGTTATTTTGCACCACTGCTCCATAATCTTTTCAGCCCATGTGCTCCTGTCTGCCTCCCAGATTTCTCACCATAACCACGTGCATTTTACATTCAGATTTTACACTGAATGTGACGTTTGCCACACAAGGTGAGGACCTGCAGTCCAAATAAACAAAAGGTGGTTTTAAAATACTCATTAAATAGATTAAATAAATCATGACCATAATCTAATCTATAATACACACAGATTAACTTTTAACTAGTTTACTCATTGATTTTAACACATTATTAATGCTCTTTTTTCTAGGATATTAGAAAATGTTCTGTAAAAAAAACAGGATTATTAAGACTGTAATTCACAATTAAAACCATCTGCACTCTTATAGCACATTCACAATCACTATCTGATTACATTTTGCAAGCAGTATTAGAGAGCTCAAGGGAGATGTGTTTAATGCAAATGTTTAAGTCCAATTAACACTACTAGAAATTAACAGCATGCATTCTGAGATATTAACAGGTTATATTACTGTGAAACTGGGAAAGTAAAACAGTAGATTAGAACTAAATGTTCAAATGCACATTTGTGTGGGATGTTTTGTAGTTGTCATGTTGTTTTGTTTGTTTTTAATTAATTTATTAGTATCTGAAGTCTTCTGCGCTTTGCAGTGCCCAAAAGAACGAGCGGCTCTTCTCAAGAGCTGTCACACAGAGTTTCAAAGATATTTAAGCACTGAACGCCCATTATGGTTAACAATCAACTGAAGCAGGCATTTTAGCCCGTGCAAATTACAATAATTTCCTGATTAGAAGAACTACCAGAGGATCAAAGTTCCTTTTTTTGACAAATGTATGCAATGCAACCACATAAAGTGATTCTGAAAATGTAAATTACTGAAAAAAAAAACACGTTGGAAACTAATTATTTCATCTTTCTAAGCTTTACTCAAAACAAACAAAATCATTAGCTTCTCTGATGCTTTAATCTCTCTTTTCTTCCAAGAGAAAATCCTAGGCTCATTTCTTGTTTTTTTGCAGGTTTGACCAATTCCTCACTGTGAAATACTCCCTAAGCTACCTCCCCAACAAAACTATTGAAATTTATTTTCAGGAAAACAAGTAATACATGTTGTGTTGTCTTATTCATTCAGAAACCATAACCACCAGCACCAAGAGCCCTCGCTAGCTCCCTATGGTTTGCTTTCCACAAGATCTACATAAAAGAGAGCAGGGCAATGCTATAGAATTGCTTCCCTGGAGGAAAAGCTTTTGAAAGGAAAGGTAAAATCCAGTTATATGGTGCAAGGTTAAGAGCTGTATTTACATCATCTCTATGTAGATATGAAAGATTACTTGCAAGACTTCCTAATAGAGCTGTATTATACCACCAGCAGTGCTATTTAGACTATCAGGACTTTATAACAAAAATCTCTTTATGTCACAAATCATGAGGTTTATTTCTTATGACTAGTGCATATTAAATCAACTTAAACAGAATAAAATAATCCAATTTATTCTTTTCAGTTAGAAAAGCTTATCAAGTTGAAAGCTTAAAAGCTGAAAACAAGACTTTTCTAAAGGGCTTTATTTCCCATTTGGTTTCCATAACAGAAACACAGACCATTTATTATAGCCATTATTTCTAATTAAAGTAGATCAAATACGTGTCAAAAAACAACCACATTATTTTCAAAGTTTATTAAATTCCTCAGCTTCTTACAATGGTTTTGTTTTGTACATTTGATTGTAACTTTTTTAACCAAACATTAGAGGTTTTAAAAGTAAATGTGCTGGCTATGTACTTCAAAAGATAAAAGCCTTAAAGCATCACAAGAAGCTCAGACATCTCCTTACACTAAACAAATAAAAAAAAACCTAAAAGGAGAAACTGTGTATAACATAAAACTCCTATGGCACCAACTTGCTCTGCTACCAAAAACATGGAGGATCCCCTTTCAATCCCTCAAGGAACAAGAATACCACATAGAACAACTGTTTGTTAAGATTGGCAATAAGATTTTATTTGAATGAAAAAATACAACAAACATCGAATTAAGAGAAATAATATGAACTGTTTTCCAGAGACATATTATAAGAGATACCATCAGATCTACATCTTTTTAATTTCTTACCCTTCATTAGCTATCTTTTGAAATCAAATTAGTATTGCAGCAAAGTCACAGTTTGCTACCATGTCCATCCAAACTTCCAGGTGATGCAAAGTTTGGGTACCGAGGAGCACCCGCTCCTCTGAAAATGAATTTGTTCAACTATGTGACTTTCCTCCCACTTCTGATCTGGTTGACCTGTCCCACAGGTTCAAAAGTCACTGGGGAGGACAAACTTTTGTTCTTTGGAATGTCAGGCTAAAAAAACTGATTAATTCAAAAAGAAATTCAGGTTTGCTATCCCTGACCAAGACAGAATTTCCAATTTAACAAAACAATGTGAAATACCAGAAAATATTCTTACCTATTTTCTTAGTTCGCTCTTCTCCCCGACTGTGAGCAATAATTGGAGAATATATGAAGGGGCTTTTGGTTGACACATTCTGACCAAGTAGACTTTTAATTTTGTGAGGTCGGAGACTGGTAGGGAGGTTCAAGAGTTTCACAGATCTGTTAAGTAAAAATAACTTTTATGGAAGGTTGTGTTAAAAACAAATACCAAAGGAAAAGCATCTTCTAGAGAAACCATCAAAAGCAACACTAGCAAGTGATATGAAATTCCAGCTATTAGTTTCCAAGATAACTAAGATAACTAAGATAATTAGTCTCAGCTAACTGAATTGCAGACACACTGAAACTCCAGAAAGCAACCAAATATTTAACAAATGCAAGCCAAAGCCAGACAGAATTTCATTGGACAACGTAATACAAATAAAGAACTTCTTCTGAGTAAATAAAAGAGGTTTTAAAACAGTTAAGTACACAAAATTGCATCTGGAAGGAAGGAAATGTCACAGGAATTGGAAAGGTCTTGTTGAAAGATCATAAAGCAATTACAAATAGACAGGAAAGGACTGATTTATTAAGCCATCTTGCTGTTAGACCAAAATTCCTGTGATACTAAGCAGGGAAACCCTTGGTCTTCCACTGCTGCTGGGAAATTACAGACAAGATATTAGAAATACAAACAAGTAATATATTAGTGGATTCTCAGTAAAAGTAGCAGCATTGTAAGATCCTTTACAATTCATTGCAGAATCACAGAATCACTGAGGTTGGAAAGCCCTCTACAATCATCTAGTCCAACTGTCAACCCACCACCATCATGCCCACTCATTGAATCATAAAGGCTGGAGAAAGCCTCTATGATCATCAAGTCCAACCATCAATTACTTAAGATTCTGGAAGGAACAAGGAAAGGGAAAGCAGAAGATGATTAAGGGCAACATTCGCTATTAAAGTTATTTTGCCACAGTCTGTTAAGCTTTAAGTATTTGTGTTTTTAATTAAAAATGTCAACAGGAGACCACAATTTCCTCCTTATAATCATTCACGGATTAAATCTTCAACTTTTTTTTTTTTTTAAACTGGAAAATCAAATTTTTAAATCAATAGAAAAACCTGCATTTTTTGCTAGTTGCCACAGGCATCCCACCACACTGACGTGGACAACCAAGAATTAAAATAAAATGCTCAAAAACCTTGCCAGCACTATACTTTTACAAATATATTTCTATACTTCAAGATAGATTATGCATGCACCTAGACATGATGATTGTGAGAGCCCAGCCAAAACCCAAGGAGACTTCAAAACTCAGATGAGGTGCCAAGTGCAAGAATCCTAGAAAACCCCAATCTGTTCAAAGATGAACTAACTTCTTTCTATCCCTATAACTGATCTATAAAACTTATTTCAGTGGAAATCTTTGAGAAAGCTACGAAGAGGTTATGAATGTTACGGTACATGATTAAATTCTCATGTTTTTACGTAGTTCATCAAATACTGTGGCAAGCACTGGAAAACTAAGAAAGAAACCTGGCTTCCTCAATTTAAAATCAAGCGTCTTCACCTAGAAAAGAAGGTGTTCCCTTAAACAGTACAACAATTTTGCAACATTTACATGATAGAAATCAAGTCACTCACCACAGTTACAGAATTATCCTAAATTTCAAAACAATGAACTATCACAGAGAACATGAAATCAAGTCCTCCACATGTTTAGAAGCTCAGCACAACGGAGTATAGTTTTATCAACCAAAGAAACCAATATTCCCACTAATAAGAAGTGCATGCATACAAGAAAGCAATTTGTTTTAAAAATTACCCAAACCGTTCAAGATAACGTGCTATTACTGAAAAATAATAGCGCTGTAAGAGGAATTTTACAAAGACAAGTTATCTCTGTGATACAGAACATTTGGTAAGAAGTTACAAGAGAACATGAAAAGTATTTTGGAACAAGAAATATATCACATCCATTCATTGTCTGTTGATAACTGTGTCAGAACCACAGTCAAATGCAAAGTAACAGGAATAAGCTTCAGGAATAAAGAGAGACTACGACAGATTCCTGAATATTTTGAACAAAGTACGATACCTCCTTTGATTAGATCTGAATACAAATTAGAATACAATTTTAAGCAAAACAAGTGAGTGACACGTATTTGAGGAAATTAACTCTAAAAACTTGAGAAAGTGCTAATAAAAAGGAATTTTATTTCCTCAATAGAAAGTGCTTTGGCTCATCCATCACTAGTAGATAAATAGTGTTGGATACGTTTTGTTTCTTTTTCCTAAATCTTAAGGCATAGCAGGGGAAGGAAGGATCTTCATCTTCTTGCTAGGGAACTTTACCTTTTAAAATTCCTTTGTGTGAAAAGCTTGAATAAGTACATTTACTAGCCCTGGTCCCAGCCCTACTGAATTCAGCAGAGTGGCAATTAAGAATTACAAAACAACTGCAATACTAACTCGGAGGAACAAAATCTTTTATTAGGGAAAAAAAAAAAAAGCTGTATTGATTAAAACCAAACTTGCTTAGAAGGGAAATGAAAATACTTTTAAACTCTACTTAACAATCTACTCAAGTAAACACTGCATCTATTAGAATAGAAAGACAATTAATTCTCCTATTTTGCATTTGATAAAATACTAGGGTTTTTCATAGTATACTGTACTGAAATACTTTCCAATCCTATATGCTTTCAATTTCTAGAGCTTCAACAAAACAATTAAAAGCTCAAAGAGCTTTTCAGATTGCGCTACAGTATTTGAAATGTCAAAAAATCCCAAAGCTCTAAAGGCTAGAAAAAATACATGCAAATAGTATTTCACAATTGTCAATCATAGACCAAGTACCTAGTTAAAAGTCATGGCAGAAAAAAACAGTGAGACAGATTATATGAAGTATCAGGAGTAAAAGACAGCAACAGGCATTAAATACTAGATAACATGCATAATTAACTACAAAGACTTTGCCAAGCCAAATAGCTTCAATCGCTTCATAGGTATAGGGGAGAAAAAAGGTAATAGTGCTGTTGTGTTCTCGCTTCATTAAGGCAGTTCAATGTTTGACAGTATTTTAATTCAGAAATTCGCATCCAAAATTAGCACCACACATTAAATGGATTAAAAACTAGCAGACAATGAAATGCCAATTGTAAATAAAATTCTGCATCATCAGTAAAAGTGTATGCTCTACATACACCAGAGGGCTCTAGAATGGATTGAATCATAAGCTTAGGTTATTCAACAATGGCCAAAACTCCATTTCCACACATTTAAGTCTCAACAACTAGCACCAGACCAAGTATTAGATCAGGATGCCCAAGGCCCCATCCAATCCGGCCTTGAACACCTCCAGGGATGGAGCATCCACAGCCTCTCTGGACAACCTGCTCCAGTGCCTCATCACCCTCTGAGCAAAGAATTTCTTTCTAACATCTAACCTAAATCTCCCCTCTTCTAGTTTAAAGCAATTCCCCCTTGTTCTATCCCTATCAGACTACGTAAAGAGTTGGTCCCTCTCCTCCTTGTAAGCTCCCTTTAGGTACTGGAAGGAGCATAATAAACAACTCTTCCCTGTTAAACAAAGCCGCTATGTTTTTCCCTCACCGGAGACTTCTTCATGCCCCACGTCAAAACAGCACCAACTAACTATTTTCAGCATTCCAAGCACAGCCAGGCCAGGCAAAGCTGACACTGTAAACACTGTACCTGGATGGCAAGCAATTTCTTAAAACTGGGCACAGGAACAACAAGAAATCGTTATGTGCTTCTTCTCAGAATAGGAAACGTGCTTCTCTCAGAACAGAAAATATTTTAACTGAGATAGGGTCTCTCCCCACTGAAGTATTGTTAAACTATTAAAAAGGTTCTGTCAGGCCTTCAGAAACCCACCTCAGAATGTATTACCAGGGACAGAATGTGACATAGAGACAAGATGGACCTGAACTACGTCATTGAACACCTCTAGCATCAATGGGAAACCAGTTAATACAGGCCATGCAGGCCACTAAATCAGCTTACCCTAAAAAAGGAACGTAAATTAAGCCACAAAAACCTAGAAGTGCCCACCTGTCTCTTGACTAAAAGTATGACATGGGATCAGTGGTTTAGAACTATACACAGACGTTTAGTGAAACCAAATCCAGCAACTTCCCCGTTGTCACATGTAACTTTGGTTCCACCAGTTGCCATTTTAAGATGATAACATGCAGTGTGTGCAACTTCAAAGCATGCGCTGCACCACTGAGCAGGCAGCACAAGGCAGGTATCTGCAAAACTATCCCAGATGTCATTGCTAACCAAATCCTGCACAGGCACTGTAGCACACTGCTGGAAGATCTTCAAGAAGATGAATAATCTCTCCCCCCAGAGTATACACGAGATGAGGGGTGACCCAGGTAGCTAACCAATGCACTTGGTCCCAATAAGGGACAAAATACTATTCAGGACACCGCTGGTTTGTCTGCTGCATATGTCCAATCTCAGGTATATGCTCTAGTCCAATCTGTACCATAAGAGACCACATTTTACACAACAAACTGCTAGTGAGAACAAACCTATTGTGTTGAATGTACTACAGATAGTGAGACAAGGTCTCTTTCTTCAGTGAAAGAGAAAAATTTGAGAAGTTAGAATAGTAAAACTAGCTACAGAATCAAAAAACGCTCATAAAATAAAACATGTCATTTTAGAGATTGAAGGTAATCTGAAAATAAATATTGTTTTCACTCCTTGGTTATACATTTTATTATCTTTTTGTGATACAAGAACACTTGCTTTATGTTTGATGACATCCCACAGAGAAATCAAATGTCTCTGAGAACTCTTTTCAATAACTTCCAACATATTTTTTTTCTGAATGGCAATTACCAAACACCATTTCTTGTCAGATATTTTCTTTCAGCCTTTTAATTTCATGCCAAATTGCAGTTTATTCCACCTCTGTGTCTCTCTCAAATACTTCATATTAGATTTTAGTCTAAAAAAATGTATTAGTCAATGGAATGACCTGATGATCTAACTTAAATCTCAACTGCAATTATAAAATACTTTTCTTAGATTGTATCAGAAACTCTTGAATGACAGTTTTATTTTAAAAAATCCTCTCTTTCTGAAACTAAAGACCACAAAAAGTATTTTGTGCTCAAAGGCTCTATTTCTGCCTAAGAACTTCTCAAAACAATTTGACATTTTGACATTTTTTCATGTTATTGTGAACAGCTTACACAAACTGAGAAGACTACATCCTTCCAGTATCCTTTAAAATTTGACGGGTACCGTGGCAAAGTTAAAGATTGCATTTGGCGTCTTACCTCACAATAGGCAATTTGGTGAATGGAACAGGAGGTAACTTTAAACCATCTGGAAGAGTGATGAATTCCATTGTGCCAGGGCATTTTGCTGTGTAGCTTTCCAAGCTCTGTGTCACGTCTTTCTTTTCTAGAAAATAAATTTGTTGAAAATAAGAATAAGAAACACTTTCAACATACATGCAACAGAAGTTTAAGATGAAATCGTGATCTGAAGCATTACTTGCCTTTTTGCCTTTTTTACAAGGTAACTCTAATGGAATACCAACTACTGGCTGTATGAGAATACTTACACCAGAATCCATAGTGGATCAAGCAAAACTAATTAAGTGGTCTTCAGTAACCATGACAGTTTTATGTACTTTTTATAATTTTTAAAATTGTCACTGTATACCTACTTTTCATTAATTTTTTTTTTTCCACTGGAAAGATAACAATTTCTAAAATTGAGCTCGCAAATCTAAATATCCAGAACGAACTACATCAAGCACATGAAGGTTATTCATAACATCAATGTTATGCGAACAAGCCTTGCTCTGAAACACCAGCTAAAACAGTAGCAATGGCAAAAAATGAGAAACAAATGACTTTTGATGTTATGTTGCATTAAAACTACCTAATTCTTAAAATAATTATACAATGCTGCCAAAGTAAGCAACCAGCATGGAAATTTTTCTTTGGTTTTGCTTAAAATACAAGAACGTTCAACCAAACATACAATATTAATGTCATCTCATGGCTCTGAATTTTATCCGTCATTTCCAGCAATTGATACAATTGTGTCTCCAGAGGAAAAAAAAAAATGCCAATGGGATCTATATGGCCTGAATACCAAATTGTTTTTCTCTGATGAGACTGGAGTCCACAGAAATAAACCTGAAAGCTTGTGTTTAGATGGGAGAGTGAGATATGTGAATAATCTTAGACCTATAAGGGTTTAAAGTAGAATAAACATTCTTCTGTACATGTGCTATCAATAAAAATAACCATACAGTAACTAAATCGATTCATGAAATTGCTTCAGAGATCTAAATACACAAAGATAATCAAAGAAGAGCAATAGCAAATGCTGTTTTCAAAAAAAAATGCTTAGAAAGAATATTAGAAAAAGATAGTTCGTTTACGTTGATGTGAAAAACCAACAAGGAATTTTATACAAAACTGTAAAAAAAAAAAACGTTCTGTATACTAATCAGAAGGGTTTGGCCAAAGACTTGGATATAATTATTGCTTAGATATTAAATTTTAGCAATAAAGTTTCATTCTTTCTCTAGAACTACCCGTTGTTTTCTCTTGTATTATAATGAGCTCCATTAAAACATTGTATCTTAATTGTTTGCAGGTGATTAGCTGTTTTGCCAGATGTAGTACTCTTCATGGAATAACCCAAGACAGATTCATTCAGAAACTAGATTCTATCCAGCAAGAATCTGCTAAAATCAGTTTAAAATTTCAACTGATTAGCTCAATACTAATTGAAAATAGTGTGAAATTATCAGCAAGCTTCTTTCAAACAGGGCATCATTTTCTCTGTAACGCTACAAGTACCACATCGTGCCTTCAGGAACAAACTGAAAGACTTCCTGAAGCCTCCAAGATGCAGAAGCACGTTTAGAAGCAATTAAGCATGGTCTGAACGTTATCACCAGTAATATTTACCACCAAAAAGGCCCAACTAGTTTACTATATCCTGTCCACTCTACAACCTTTTCAAAGGAAAATATGGAGCGTTGGTAGGAAGGAATGAGTGACTGGATAATGGCTAATTACGTGATTCCCTGGACTTTCAGATCAGAGGTCAGTGCAGCTATCTCTCCAAGTTCACTTTGCTTTCTCTTCTGCTCTTCGCTTTTTTTCTGCTTTACAAAAGTGCACTGGGCTACATGAGCAAGGGTTCAGTCAGGAAACCAAAGAAGTTATTACCTCCTTCTCCTCAGCACAGATCAGGCCATACCTACAGTATGGTGTCTAGTCTTGTGCTTCCCAGTTCAAGGCAAGCGTGGAAAAACTGGAGAAGAAGCAGTGCAGAAAGGTCAGCACAGTTAGAGCTCTGAGGCACACCGTCTGTGCGGACAGGTTGAGTTGTCTGATGAAAAGAAAGATCTGGAGGAAACTAATCACCAGAGGGGCTGTCCAGAAGGCCTGTGGAAAACTGAAGGTTTTCAAAATGCAGCTGAATAAAACCACAGCCAGTAAAAGTTCTGGCTTAAGTTGGTCTAGATAACCATCAGAAGCACTGTAAAAGGAATATTTTCACTGGACTGTTGTTTCAGACAATTGCTGCTGCCTCCTGGCCATCAGTAACTCATTCTTCTCCCAGGTTACCGTGACTTCTCTCTTTGCTTATAGCAAAACTTATCAGAGCAACTTCTTCCAGGAGCAGCTAGATACACCATGGACATCATAGGAAGGATTCTCTCACTCTTCATCTTTTCCTCTAAAGATAAAAGGGGACTGCGTCTAAAGAGAGTGAGAACTTTCAGAGAATAACTAACATCTTGAGTTTACCAAATGTGGCAAGACCTAACTATTCATGCCAACATGTGAGCTGACAAATTTACAAACATTTAATAATAATGCAACATCTATAAACCATTCATTTGTTCCTGTATATGGATGCACATCCAGTTATAACACTGGAATAAAAATAGTGTAGTGATTTATGTCAGAGCAGAACATGACTACTAGACTGTTCCTGTCCAATGTGAATTGCCAGAAACTAGAAAATTATCATTTTTCACAATATAAAGCTGGGGATAGTTCTTTTGCAGTGTATAGCTAGTAAGAAATATACTTAACGCACTTGGTTTTGCCTGCCTGCTATTTCTCACGACCTGTAATAACAATAGATTGCCATAACTAGAAACAGCACCTTCAAAAATGAAACAACACAAGCTGATAGGACAACAGACCATTTTCACCATCTGTGAAAATATGAATGGGAGAAGCATGTTATTTTCTCCTTTGAAGTTAAACTACTCATGGTTCAGGTAGGTCATATATTTGTTTGTGGAACAGGTGCTGCTGTGAAACAGTTGATCTCTAGCACACAAACAGCATTTTAAAGGTTCAGGATACTATTTCATCCAAGGATTTTTAATGCAGACTCATGAAGCCTGGTGAGAAGTAAGCAGCAGCATCCCCTTTTATACTTCCAAGGCATTTGCTTTTTTATTTCCTATATTATTTACTTTAATGCCCGATAGACCAGGTAATGTGATGCTGCATTTGGAATGCTACTGGTAACACCGCATACATGTGCTTTCTTTTTCACAAACTCTGTTTTTCCAAGATGCATCTTGTATGATTCCTCTGACAAAACGCTAACCTATCGCTACAGCATCCTGATGGCTACAGGTATTTTCTAGTACACAAGATACATCTTCCACTGAAGTATGTGCTGCCCACACCAATTCAGCATTCATAGTCTTCTAAGGCCGTGAATACATACGCTTTCTAAGCACGTAAATATTGATTCCAATTGCCTTTGTTATGAAACTAATGCCACACGATTGATAAACTACATTGCTTCCATTGAACTGTCTTGAGCCACTCACCACATTTTAATTAGGTATAGGAAATATTCCAGAAAATACAACTCAGGCATACCCAGGCACCGCAACCAGCATAGCAGAGCCAGGATTTGCAGCAGTTCAAGAGTGAGTACTTTCATAAAAATCTCAGGCTCTAACAGTCAGGATGTCATTTGCCATTTTACAGGAAGAAGAGCACATAATACTTGTTGAGTCTACTGAGATGGAAAGCAGCACAGTAATCAAAGATGATGAAGACAGCACTACAGCATGCACTTAATTCTCCTTGAGACCAGAGGTCTGCCACTCTGAAGAACTGGCTTTTATTTCCTAGTGTGAAACACTGTCAATTGTTGCATTCAAAGCAAACATGCTGCTACTTGCAAAACAAATTTGTTTACAGATTTCAGAGTCCTATTTTTTATTTCATGGTAAAAACTCAGCATGCTTTCTGCACAGGCAAGGCTAAAACAAGACATTTTCCTACGCTGATACTGTATGAAGTGCAGTTTATAACACGCTGTTGACAAGCCAGCAGCATTCTTACTTTTCACTCAGCGCTGCATCTCAGCTGAGATGCAGAAACAATCTACATCACCACAACATACCGAGAAGCATCCACAATGTAAAAGAACAAGAGCTACACAATCTTTCCCGACAGCCACATCTGAAAGCAGATGTTGGAGCCTCTGTCCCTTGACTGAATGCCTCTGCCACCTGACCTCTTGGGTATGAATGAATGATACAAACTTCTCTTTTAACTCAATTTGCATCAAAGCCTTGCAGTTGCCATAACCTACCACAGACTGCTATTTTTGAAACAGCTCTGTTTTTTTTTTTTTCAAGCATCTGCCTCGCTGTCACTGTATTTTGACACAATCAAAAACTACACCAACTTTCTGGGAAGATTTTTTTCAACTACTGTCTTCTGATCCATATTTTAGAAGACAATCTGGTTTAAAGAGATAGATTATCATTGGTAGTTATCTTTCTCTTTGGAAGGAAGGGATGGAAAATGGTTTCTCTCAGGAGGCTTTTGCCATCTAATGCCTTCATCCTTGTGCATATCAGCAAGAAAGCAAACAATACTTGGTCCTTTGACCTGTGAATTATCCTCTGAATACTTTTGTGGGGGTATTAAAGAGGTTCATTTATTGATGAGAAATGACAGGTTATTTTCTCATCTGGAATAACTAGATTCATGACTTTTTTTCTTCCAATTTGTCTACAGGTTCATTTATGATCAGGATCAAAAAATAGTTGCACCAAAATAAAGCTGCACAAAGCCAGCACAGCTTCACCAAAGGAAGGTTGTGCCTGACAGGGACACATCAGTGCCTGTGAGGGACAGCATCAGTGAACAAAGGGAAGGAAACTGATGTCATCTACCTGGACTTCTGCAAGGCCTTTGACATGGTCCCCCACCACATCCTTATCACTGAATAGGAGAGACATGGATTTGAAGGGTGGACTTTTCAGTGGATAAGGAATTGGTTGGAAAGTCACAGCCGGAGGGCTGTGGTCAATGGCTCTACATCCAGGTGGAGAGTGGTGACAAGTGGTGTCCCCAGAGGTCTGTCTTAGGACCGGTGCTCTTCAGCATCTTCATCAGTGACAAAGATGATGAGATAGAGTGCACCCTCAGCAAGTTTGCTGATGACACCAAGCTGAGTGGTACAGTTGATACGGCAGAAGGAAGGGAAGCCATCCAGATGGACCTTGATAAACTTGACAGGTGGGCCCATGTGAATGTAATGAGGTTCAACAAAGCAAAGTGCGAAGTTCTGCACAGGGGTAGAGGCAATCCCTGGTAAGTATACAGACTGTGAGAATTCCTTGAGAGCAGCCCTGCTGAGAAGGACATTGAGGTTGTGGTTGACGACAAACTTACCATGAACCAGCAGTGTGTGCTTGCAGCCCAGAAAGCAAATGGTATCCTGGGCAGTATCAGAAGAGAAGAGGCCAGCAGGGAGAGGGAGGAGACTGTCCCTCTGCTCTAACCTCGTGAGGCCCCAAATGCATCCAGTTCTGGGGCAAAGGAAAGTTGTGGAGCTTTTGGAGGAGGTCCAGAGGAAGGCCACAAAGATGATCCAAGAGCTGGAGCATCTCATCTATGAAGAAAGATTGAGGGAGTTGGGCTTGTTTAGCTTGGAAAAGAGAAGGCTCCAGGGAGATCTCATTGTGACCTCCTAATATTTAAAGGGAGAATTATAAACAGGAGGGAAATCAACTTTTTACATGAGGAGATAGTGACAGGACAAGCGGGAATGGTTTCAAACTAAAACAGGGAAGATTTAGATGAGGTATCAGGGGGAAGTTTTTCCACTGAGAGTATGGTGAGGTGCTGGAACAGGTTGCCCAGAGAGGCTGTGGATGCCTTGTCCCTGGACATGTTCAAGACCAGGTTGGATAGAGCCCTGGGCAACCTGATCTAGTACTTAGTCTAGCAGTTGGCAAACCTGCCTGTGGCAGGAGGGTTGGAACTTGATGATCCCTGAGGTCCCTTCCAACCCAAGCCATCCTTTGATTCTGTGAAAGCCATAGTCATTACTGAGCACATACTTCTTAGTTTGCTTATTACCTCACACTACAATGTCCCTAGTCTCATACAGAATTATTTCCATTACCATTTTCTTGTCGCTTCTGATAACTGAAGATACTGCAAGTCCAGCAACATTCTTGGTAATTTTTTCTTTAACTACTTAATGTCAACAAAATCAACATTGGCTTTGTCCCAAACTTGCTCTGAGCATTTTTCTAATATGAAAACACAAAAAACTGAAAGCTTTAGTTGCACAGTTAGAAACCCTTTGTGACTGAAAGCCAATGAATGTGAAGAAAAAGTCTTTGTGCTTGTTTCACAATAATGTGAAGCAACATTTCACAATATTTCACAAAAATCTCAACAGGGCAGGAAAGAAAATCAGTTATATATGAACATTTTTAAGCACTTTGGTAATCATAATTTAACCATAACATACAAACAGCATTTCATGCCTTGGCAGATAACAGAAAACTTGTAGTATATAATTGTTTTAATTGTATGCTTTGACACTGTAATACTTGAAGAAATGTAGAACATCTGTACTTAGTCACAGTCATTACCCTCTAAAATTGACTTGAATATTAAGAATACAGTGTTGGGTCCTTGGCTGATCTTGTATTAATGAAGTTAATCTGTCCCTTGCTGAATAACCTACAGCAAGGCAGAAGGAAGAAAGAGAACTGCCAACTGGAAGACAAATGATTTTCTGGTTCCTTACGCAACTCACTAAAATATTATAGAAGAAAGTAGGGAAACAAATAGCTAAAAGCCTTCCGACTCCAAAATATCCCTGGTGGTAATCTCAGAATCGAAGGTTTAACAAAAAAAAAAAAAAAACCAACAAGTACCCAGGATTCTTTGTGCTGGCTGAGCTTTTCCTTTCCCATTGAAAACAGCACAAGGCATTCAGGAAGGAGAAGTCAGAGGAGACCTCATGCAGCAGTCAGCACCATGAAGTGGCAGCCAGCTGGCCTACCCAGTTCTCTCAGGAACAAAGTGTCAGACATCTCCTTGACAAATTACTAGTAACAAGGCAGAAGACAGACAGTCTGAAGTAGAAAATGAAAGAGAAATGGTAATTTCTGCACCCATAAAGACAGATTCTTCCCTTCACAAAACTGAAAATTGCTTGATGAGCCGTCTTCCAACTAGAGAAGGCAGAAAGTCAGTGTCTGCTGCTGGAGATGTATCCTGCACCACCCTGCTGCCAAGGCACTGTTGATCCTTCAAAGAAAAAAGGACTTCAGAAATGACACAAAATACTTTAAAGAGTCTCACAAAAGCTGGAGAAGAAAGTGAATACTCAGACTGTAACCAGTACAAACTGTTTTTACTTTGAAGTTAATCACTAGGTTATAACATGTATGCAAAGGTCTTCGTGATCTTTCAAGCAGTCCCTCAAATTCTAGTTCAAGAGAGACGCAGGTGGACAGTAATGGCCTAGCTGCATATTCAGTATGCCACTCTGTGCTATCCCAAGAAAGGTAATGTTCAAAGTGAAGCCTCTTAGCAAGACTTGCCTGATAAATCCACGTATTAACATATTTCAGTTGTTCAATTTAGCAGAACAGAGCAGCTCTCCTCGAATCTGCAGGCAAGCATCACCTGTTTTTTCCATTACCCAAAGCCTGATAGAAATTAGCTAACAGTATTTTCTGCATTTTTAGTAAACTACATCTCTAATATTTTTTATGAAGAACAAATAACTGGTGCAAGTAAATATGACTTTGAACTGCTCAGAGGTCTCAAACAAGTTGCTTTCAAAGCAACCCAATGAATCCTGTGTTTTCATTCCAATATTCTCTACTGCAATAAGTTTCAGCACACACCTATGGTTTCACACTGCCCTGAACAGCTACATTTCAGTCTCCTACCTCTATTCAATAGGACATCAGCTATACAGGAATCCCATCCAAGCTGACTGGCCAACTGGATGTCAACACGCCAAATGCAAGTTAAGACCTAATGCTCTTCGTGCCCTCGTCTCTTGAGGCACTGTAAGCTTCTACCTTTTATGTGTATAAACAACAGTCATGAAACTGGAACAAACTTGACATCTGATCTGTTGTCCACACCGTGTTTTGTCTATACACTGAATGGCTATTCTTGAAGGAAAAACCAGAAGGGTTCTGATAGACAGCATATAACATGAATCCTGTTTCTTTGAGAAATCAAGTAAAACAAATCTCTAAATACAGTAGAGACTGGTAAACTTCACAGTTTGACGTGAAAAAAGAGCAACAACAGGAAATTAATTAATCTATGCCAGTCAGAGACCTTGATGACTAAGACCCACTTTCATGAATAGATTATCACAACCAGCATCAAAGTGGCTCCATCCATACAATAATGAGTGCAAAGGGATTCAGTTACGTGCTATGTAACAGTTCACCTTTGAAAGAGAAATGATTGCCTGTACTCCTAACTTTGGAGGAGTGGAGGAAAAGAGGAAAACTTCTTTTCAACACAGACAAAATATAGAAGTGTTGTCTGCGTCAGAATAATGCTGCCTGCTTCTGAACAGCACCACAGAAGAAAAAAGGATGGAGAGAGATTGTCTAAACGTACAATGTTTTCTTATTACAAGATTCTTAGCAATTATATAAAATGTATACAATTATGCCACAGTGAGCCTGAAATTCACACCTAGAATAAAATGTTTTTAGATAAAACCTCATGAAAAATTGACACAGTTGAAGTCAGAGTTCACAAAAATGACATTAAAATTTCAGTATTTAGTTCTCTGCTGTCGCTGAGATAACTTCAGATGTCTGTAGTTTGAACAACATATCAAAATATATTTTGTACATACAAAACCAATGTGTCAACCACTGAGAAATATTAATGATATTTTATGTTAAGAAATACTTTTATGTTAAGATCTACCTTAACGCAAAGTGTAGCAAATTAAGCAATGATAACTTGCATAACAGTATAAAAATTAAGGACAATTGCTACCAAGCTGCTTCTGATCAAAGCAGATTTTTGTAAATATTTACAGATACAATGGTGTAACTCTCACACACTCTTATTCCTCAATTCATGTTAGGTAGGAGAAGCACACAGCGACAGAAGGTAAGAACACACTAATTTCTGTAGGCCCTTGTTTCCTCACTATACTGTTCTGCAAAGACAGAGTCGATACAATTCAAAGTTTCTGTATCTCCATTAGCAACAAAAAGAGACTCCTCTTTCCTGAGAAAAGGACATTTTAATTGTTTAAAGAATCACAGAATCATTAAGGTTGGAAGAGGCCTCTAAGACCATCTAGTCCAGCCATCCACCTACCGCCAATGTTGCCCACTAAACAATGTTCCTTAGTACCAGAAACCTCCAGGGATGGTGACTTAATCACCTGCCTGAGCAGATCATTCCAGTACCTGACCACTCTTTCAGAGAAGTTGTTTTTCCTAATATCCAACCTGAACCTCCCCTGGTGCAACTTGAGGCCATTCCCTCTCATCCTTTTCCTAGTTACCTGGGAGACCCCCACCTCACCACAACCTCCTTTCAGAGAGTTGTAGAAAGCGATAAGGTCTCCCCGGGACTCCTCCAGGACTCCTGAACAATCCCAGTTCCCTCAGCCGCTCCTCATAAGTCTTGTGTTCCAGACCCCTCACCACTTTCGTTGCCCTTCTCTGAACACGCTCCAGGGCCTCAATGTCTTTCTTGCAGTGAGGGGCCCAGAACTGGACACAGTACTGGAGGTGCGGCCTCACCAGGGCTGAGTACAAAGGGACAATGACTTCCCTACTCCTACTGGCAACACTGTTTCTGATACAAGCCAGGATGCCATCGGCCTTCTTGGCCACCTGAGCACACTGCTGGCTCATGCTCAGCCAAGCAAGGACAAAAACCCCCAGGGTTCTTTTCCTCTGAACACTCTTCCACCCACTCTGCCCCAAGCCTGTAGCATTGCCTAGGGTTGTTGTGACCAAAGTGCAGGACCCGGCACTTGGTCTTGTTGAACTTTATCCCACTGGCCTTGGCCCAGCTATCCAGATCTCTCTGAAAGGCCTTGCTACCCCCAAGCAGATCAACACTTCATCTCAACTTGGTGTCATCTGCAAACTTATCGAGAGTGCACTCAAGATCAGGCTGAGAAGCCAGTGGTTCCCCAGATCCTCCTTACGACCCTTCCTGTAGATGGGGGTCGTGCTGGAAAGCCTTCAATCCTCTGGGACCTCTCTGGTTGACCAGGAATACTGACACATGGTGGAAAGTGGCTTAGCAATTACCTCTGCCAGCTTCCTCAGCACCCTTGGGTGGATACCATCAGGCCTCGTGGACTTGTGACAGTCCAAGTAGAGTATCAGTTCTCAAACTGTCTCCACCTCAATCATGGAGGGTTTATTCTGCTCCCCATCCCAGACTTCCAGGTCAGGGGGGAGAGAACCCTGAGGATAACTGGTCTGACTATGAAAGACAGATCTAAAGAAGGCATTGAGAACCTTAACCTTTTCCTTATCCTCAGTGGTCATGTTCCCCACCACATCCATGAAAGGATGGAGATTCTCCTTGGCTTTCTTCTTACTGTTAATGTATTTATCAACAAACGCTTTTTGTTCTCTTTTACTGAAGTGGCCAAGTTGAGCTCAAGCTGGGCTTTTGCCTTTCTAATTTTCTCCCTGCATATTTTAACAACTTATTTGTACTCTCCCAGTGTTGCCCATCCTTTCTTCCACAGGAGGTTCCTTCAGGCTCATCTCTAGCAAGCGTTGTTTTAACCCTTCATACCTAGTTTAAAGCCCTCTCAGTGAGACCTGCCAGCTCCTGGGCTAGGATCCACTTCCATCTTTGAGACAGGTGAGACCCATCTGCAGCCATCAGGCCAGGCACCAAGTAAACTGCCTGTGAAGACGTGAATTCTGAGGTACGGCTTGGAAACTTCATTATATTCATGAGTGACTTTAAGCATGCTAGTAAGTTTTAATGACTGATTTCCTTTTCACCTGAGACTTTTCATAAGGTAAAGCCTAGAGATTTTCTCTGTGCTTTATCAACAAGTCTAACACACAACTCTGAACTGAAGACTAAACTGAGGCAAATTGTGTGAAAGATTTTCTGGTTTTTTGTAATACTACACAATTTGAATCAGTGTTAATTTTATTTACATTACAGTAGTCTTGCATAAAACATTGACTTAAAGTGTCACTCTTCATATTTTGTGCTACGGAAAAGAATTTTATTCCTCTTGGTGACTTTGTTACTAGTTTACTCAATCTCATTTATTTATTCCACTTTGTAATTCATAAATTCACTGGATTACTGTCTGAACCAGCGTACTCAAGTCACAGAAGGACGTGCAGATTATTATTTGAAACTGATTATATTGTGTTGGCATTTTACTTTTCCTCTCAGCGGTCTTGAGTTTCAGTATAGCCCAAAAGACATATTTCATGAAAATAAGTTACATTTTTTAAAAAGCTGTTCTAGAGTTTAGTTATTAAATAAGCCAGCTCCTTTCGAAAACATCAACTGCAGAGTGAGCTTTTAAATGAGTAAAATAAGCCCAGAGTTTTACTCTCCTGCTACTACTCTGTATTAAAAAAAAAAAAAGATTTTACAGTATGCAATGTTCCAGATAAACTCCCAGCAACAAGAGCACATAACAGTGCTGAAGATTTACAGCACAGCACTGAACAAAACAGAACTAGAACAAAAGCAGCAAAATTCATACATAAATGACATATCTTAAAGCAAATTCTAAATATCATTCACCTGATTCCCTCTTATGCTTACCTTGCACAGGAAAACTTGAATAGCAGCATGCATCATTACTCTTTGCAGTATTGCAAGAGAGATGGAAGAGTCGTGCAAAAAACCCAAAAACCTGTGGCCAGTGGGCTTGTGTATGGTGCATACCCACGTCCTATTTATCTGATTATGCAAAGTACCATGATGCATAACGTAAGTGGCTCCTAAGAAGTTTCCTCCTACTTCAGAAAACTCCCGTTACAATTTGTCAGGAAGCATTTACATTCAAGCTTTTTTCTTTTTTTTTTTTTTTTACTATACATACATTTTCATTCAACCATATTGTGCCATGGCTATCTATCAAACACATGAGGTGATAAGTCTGTTCAATTTCTTTTATATATATATACACACACACACACACACAATATACACATACACAGATAAGAGATGGAATTACGCTGAGGCTGTAAAAATATTTCCATCTGATGGCTAAGACCTACCATGCTGCTATTAATATTCCCTTTGAAATTATACTGAACATTTCAGTCTCCGTCCTGAAATCAGTTAATTTTATCTTTCTAAGACCAAACATTTAAAAGATTTACTGGTTACACAAATATATCTTGCAGGCACTTTGTCAGCCAAAATACAATGCAGCACATTAAAACCAGTTCAGTAATGTCAGCTAAGTAAACCTGAACTCAACTGAGAAGCATGCATCAATTTAATTTCCATCATAATTTCTGTTCAGTCTGATTAAAGTTTCATTCTTTTCAGTCCTTGAAATCAATAACTTTTATGCATCTAAAAATTAATTTATGTACTGTAAAGGATCCTAGGGGAAATGCTGTCCTAAATTAAATATAGTATTAAGGAACAGCATTCCTTACAACTGTAAAACACTGCAAACTGCTGACAGGCTACGTCTCTATGAACAACTGCTGCAGCACAGAGGGAGAGAAGCTCAGAGCAAAACAGTTGGTGCCTACATTACACCCACTTCAGGGAATTCATTACTTGAGACTACTTTTAGCGTAAGCAGAGCTTCTCAGAGGTTTCCAATACAGTATCTCTTATTTTCCACTCTCAAGAAACACAATGTCCCAATCAGAACAACCATAGAAACTCTTCTAAATAACCTGGCTCAGCAGAAAAGCGCTGTTACCATTTTTGCCAGTTTCCTAACAGCTTACAACTGTGTTGAAAAGCAGAACCCTATACCAATTGACTCCATTCTTTCCTCCACACCATAACCTCAATCACTTATTGTTTCCTTCCTCTCTTACAGACACTAAACAATCAGTGTCCAAAAAGGGGGTTTTGTTGGCATTCAGAAACACCATATTAACTGAATCATGGTCATTTAAGTGTTTCAACATTCCCTGCAAAGAAAGGAAAATTTGTCTGCTGTAGCTCAATCTTCCCTCAGTGTCTCTTTTTGTAGAACTCTATTCCAGTTCCACATAAGTTCTGGCACACTTCAAATTTCCAATGAATTTGAAAAAATATTACATTTCAAAAGATCAACAGCAAGTTACTCTTCAAAATTGTTCTTGGACTTAAGGTTCCCCTTTTGTCCACAGAACTGGTCAGGGTTGGTGTTCTCCTTTCTATACGTTTGGACGTAACACTCACTTTTATAGAGTCAATCCCATTTTATCCAATTGTGCTGTTTATTCTGTTTAACTAGCCATACATTTTTCATTATTTTTGGAATTATTTTAATGGAGAAGTAGGTGAACGCCCTTACTGAGAATCTACAACTTCCTGAAGTGGTCTCCATGCTACCAGCAAACACACCACTCCAACATTCCTTTCATTTAGCTTCTTTACTTTTGTGGAGCTCACTCCTTTCTTTCAAGTTTAATACTACTATCAGGGTTGTGCATCTTGAAATCAAGCGTTCCTATTTATCTTAGATTTTATTTCTAACACTTATCTTGCTGCTTGTGTCCTATGTATGAAGAACAGGAAGAAAAATAGAGAGGAGGGGAAGGGAGGGAACTATGGGAATAGGCAGGCAAAATGGCAAGCAGGGGAGCAATGGCAAGTAACTAGCTCAAACTAAAAGAAAAACAAATGAACCGAAGCTCTCTAGAACTCTCGTTACAGCACAGCAACCCAGGATACAGTTGGCCTTCTGGGTTGCAAGCACACATTGCCAGCTCATGTTGAATCTTTCATCATCCAACATCCCTAATCCCTTCTCCTCAGTGCTGCTCTCAAGCCATTCTCTGCCCAACCTATATCTGTGCTTGGGATTGCACCAACCCAGGTGCAGGACCTTGCATTTGGCTTTGTTGAACTTGATGAGGTTGGCATGGGCCCACCTCTCAAGCCTGTCCTGGTCCCTCTGGATAGCAACCCTTCTCTCCAGTGTGTCAACTGCACCACTCAGGTTGGTGTCATCTGCAAACTTGCTGAGGGTGCACTCGATCTCACTATCCAGGTCATCTACACAGATGTTAAATAACACCAGTCCCAGCACAAATCCCCAAGGAATGCCACTTGTCACCAGTCTCCACTTGGACACTGAGCTGTTGACTACAAGTCTCTGAGTGTGACCATCCAGCCAATTCCTTAACCAGCGAGTGGCCCATCCATCACATCCAGTTTTCTCCAATTTGGCAACCACAGTGTCATGCAGGACAGTGTCAAACTCTTTGCACAAGTTCAGCTGGATGACATCACGCAGTCCCTGGTCCTCCAGCTACGAACAACCCAAAGCTGTCAAAGCATCAAAGCAGTCTACCCACCCAACACTGACAAGTCCATCACAACTCGAGGATAAGGGGAAGTGAAAGAGCATTCATTGTAAGTTTTGGCAGAAATTCCTAATCAAGGAAGATGCTCTCAGCAGAGCGTGAGATTAAGCATTTTCTGGACAGTGAGAAATTATTTTCAGGAGAAAACAGCCAAACTTACAAACCACGAAGGTTTGCATGTCATAGATTAACACATCACTTGCTTTTGAAGTGCCAAGTAACAGCCAGTACTGCAGCAGGGAAAGAATCCTGGCACCATGGGGTTCAGAATATCTACAAAATTTAGACAACTGGCAATATTTTTGAAAAATCAGTACAGGACCTCTCAAAGGAACAGAACCTTTTTTCTTAGCTAGAACTATGCTTCTATCACCCTACAGACCACAGCTACTCATGGCATGCAGTCACCATCTGACATAAACCACAAAAACAACCCCTGAATAAGAAATGAAATACCACTCCATGGTATTTCTTGTGCAATGCTCTTATAGTGTGTATGATTTATCTGTCTCCATAACTGAAAATCCACACACAGAAACCCCTCTTAATGGATACGGATGAACTCTGTTAATAAGGTTTAATTCTGAAGAGAAAATATCCAGCTAAGGCAAGAATGACCCCTTAGCACTTCATCACGTGCAGGACTTCATCTGTCCTTGGGTTGAAGAGAAGTGTCTTAAGATTTTCATTAAAGATTTCCTATCCTTCAGTGAATCAATGACAGCGGCAAGGGTGACAACTCTGCAATCTGCAGAGAACATGTCTATATCTGAAAGGTGTTTGTAATGAAACCCAAGATATATTTTGTAGTTTGACAGGACTAAAACAGATTTTATCATGATATCGGTAGAAAGATAAATAAGCCAAAATTGTTCAAATCTTACACTCAGGGAGCAAGGAAAGTTTGATAACTAGATCAACAAAACTGAAACTACCAGCGTACCTTACCTACCAGACCATAAGACATTTTGTGGTCATAGCTGTGGAACTCAGCCTTTTTATTTTTGGTCACTGTTGCTGCTGAGAAGACTAAAGACCAAAGTCATCACAGAAAGACTCTGAACTACATGATGCTCACCATTCTTCTTCTAGTGTTTAAAGGGCTATATACATACATGACATGCCGCACTGTCATTCTTTAAGTAGTTAGCCAGTGTTCTTCCATTTCTAAAAAAAAAAAAAATTCATCATTCTAATCTAGAGAAGGATAAGAACAGAAGAATAGAGATATTGAGACACTGAAGGCCATACTAATGCTGCAGTAGTATCTGTGCTGACAATCCAGTTGGCTGGAGAAGTACCAAAAGGGTACAAAGAGGGCTCAGACCATGTTCAAAATCAATTAACCACGATGGAGACAAGGAAAATATCAGCACTCTCATTTTTCTCATTACCTTTGACTACTGGCTATCCAGGATCAGAAGGCAGAACTAGAGTCCAGTAGCCAGTGCACACCTTCATAGCTCCTTCCACAACCTCAAACTGCTTTGGGAAGCAATCTCTGTCCCTAAGTTTGCTATCAGAGTTTGCAGCTGGAACTAACAGTGGCATCCAGTAATAAAAAAAAAAAAAAAAAAAAAAAATCGCTGATGCACAGGGATGACAGGAAGGCACCTTTGCATATTTCAAGAAGTACCTCCCAGGTCTTGTTCCCTCTCTCCTCTAGTGTCACTCAGTTCAAAACTTAAGATATCCAGAATGCTGGTCAATAGATGAAACGTAATTGCTGCATGTTTTTTTACAAGGCAGAATAATTAAACTACTTCACTCGATAAAGGAAGTACACAACAGATAGATCAGCAGAGATCTCAAATGTGAAGCTTATCTTCTCATTAGAAGGTTGAAAAGCACAAAAATAATTTGAGGATCAGAAGATTTTAATGGTAGAGGTATAACAAGAAGCACTGAAACATGTACATTATTTCCCAAATAAATAACTTTGATGATGTTTATGAACTGAACTGGTCCAAGGAAGGAATGAAGCGTTTCTAGTTTCATCCTATAACCATGAATAGTGACAAAAGATCACTTCTGTGCACTTGGCTCCTTGCCACCAGAAAAGTGAGCAAAGTAGCAGGTATGATGGTGTTGAAAACCCACAGAAAATCTGAAAGAATCCAAATCTGCGTGAGAGACACACATGATTTCTGGAAGTGGATTCTGTATGGTAGGTCACACTCCAGTAGCAGCTGTTTCAAAGTAACTGTGTGTTTAGACAAGCCATAATGACATAAGTCACCTCAGAAACATTTGCTCACAATATAAATACAATCCTTTTAAGTACTACCAATACTATCAATAAAAAAACCAACAAGAAAACACTGTTTTTCAAGTATGACCTCATCCAAATTAAATTCAATGTCAGCTGTACAGTATTATCCTTCAAAAGGTATTATAAAGAAAGAGATAAAATTAATTTCAAGCAATTTTGCAAGTGCACATTTTAATTGTTATTTAAAGAAAGAGTGATTCTCAAGGGCTTGTTAAAACATAATGGTTTGAGATCACAGAGCTTTAATGCAGAATTTGATACCTCTTTTTCGTAACCATAAGGCTGCATTTTACAGATTTATGTACCTAAATAGCTTAATTTTAAATCAGACTCTTAAATTCCATGTTGTTAAAATAGTGACTGACATCTCCCATTTACATGATGATACTTTTATTCAGATTTGCCAGACTCCATGGTTGGAAATTCTAATTCCAGTGATTACATACAAAAGTTCTGTTTTTAAAATAATTATCAGTGTCATTCAATTAATTCAAATACAAGAAAGTTGTGTTTTAGACACAAACTAGTTTTGACAATGTATTTGTGTTCTGTGAATAGAAGCAAGAGCTTCTAATTATTAGATCTTTCATCGTAACCACTAAATTTCATCCTCCTCCTTTAAATTCTACTTGCAGTAAAGATGAAATCAAGTGTTTCTGCCTCCTGAAGTCCCAGTTTCTCATCTTCAGCTGAACTAATAAATGAACAGAATTGGATTAACAAGCTAGAGTAAGGGAATATTCCTTTTCTGCCCATACGAAGCAAATCTCAAGACATAAAAGGGCTAGATTATGTTCCAGTGCCAAATGTTTAGCTGGCAACTTCCTTTCAGCTTGGAGTTTTCACTTCCATTAGTTTTATTTTTAAAGATGAGCTGGTAACTACCTGAAATTTAAGTGTAGGATTTAACATATATCATCAATTACAAGCTTTAAAAATAGGAAGTGTGTTTTATTTAAGAAAAAAAACATCCAGGTAAAAAAAAAATATATCATTTTGAAGAGGGGAAGCCTGACACCCTGACAACATTCAGGAGATTCAAAACCTAGTGGCAAATACAAAAAAAAAGTTCTTAGGACTTTAAGATTTGGGATTAGCAATATCGTATGTGGACAAACATGAAACAGCTCAAAGCCTTGTCTTCAATGAAATTTTCCATCCTTAAAAAAAAGACGACAGTAAAACTTCCCTTATGAGCCCAGAAAAATCAAAAGACCTCCTAACAGCAAGTAAGATCTACAGACAAATAATTTATTTCAGTTTATCAGTTCTCTTTCCTCCATTACTGATTTGATCCACTAAACAAAGAAGGGAATTTATTAGTTGGCAAAGAGCTAAAGGCTCCCAATAAAATTGTTTGCTGCACAAGTCACCAAGGAGAGACATTTGCCCATTACTAAAGCAATAAAGAGAGAAAAATATGTTGAATTCAATTTCTATCTTGTTCAGCTGCTCTAAGTTCAGTGTTGCAAACACAGGGGACAAGGATTGTGCCTATTCCCTTAGAGGACTTTTTCAAAAACAGAATCATCTAGATTGGAAAAGACCTACGTAGAAGACTAAGTCCAACCATCCATCTAATGCTACCACCATCTCTATAAACTTCCCAGGTACCAAGGCCAGACTGACAGTCTTAAAATTCTCTGGATCCTGCTTTCCTCCTTCACCCTTCTTAAGAGTTGGGTGAATTGATGTTCCCCTCCCATGGTGTACTTCAAACTTCCTCCACTCCTTTTGCAGATGGATCCCATTCAGTTCCCAGTAGACTAGGTTTCTCTAAAAAGCCAAATACCCTGGCTATAACCCCAGCCCTGCAGCAATGCGTTGATCCACCAGATCCAAGTGGTGCTTTCAAAGAGCTTTCCTTTGACTGAGCGAAGAGATGGCCTGTGTTCCAGAGCCTCTTCCACTGCTCATCCACTCTATCAAAGTTTCATCAGAAAACCCACAGCAGAACTACAGCGGACTCTTCTTTTCTTCCTCAATTACTCTCAATCTCTCCGCTGCTGCTAGCATTTTCTAATTATGTTTTTTTTTTTAATCCACAACACAAATTAAGCTCTCCAATCATGCGCCTAATATTTACAGAGGAAATGGAGCATTAAGTTTGAAGCAGTCAATTTGCAGATGGAAAACATTTAAGAAAGTTTCATTTAGATGCTATATATCAAGGTCAGAATACTGCCAATATTTAAAATTATTAACACTGGATACTTGATTGATTACCATCAGACAGCTACAGAATGCACACAGTCCTCTAACTTCTGTCTTCTCCGTTACTTCTCAAATGAAGTATACTTCAAAAACAATACAGAACAAAGCATAGATAACTCTCTCTTTTAAAATCATACCTTGATCAGAAAGAAAATCCAGCATGGTCTGGAGAAGGAAAGACAGATGCCTGACAGATAGGGCAGGATTGCCCATTCTTCTGGAAGCATACACTAGTTCATGAAGCAAACGCATCTGTACTGCAGCCCATCCTCTATGAGTTCCTATAAAGTAAATAGAGTCATTTATTTAGTTTTAAGCTAGAAGTCATAAAAAAAAAATTTTATTTGGTTTCCTGTATATATTAAGCAGTAATTTAATGATACATAAAAATCACCCAGTGGAACCAAACCCAAAGCTTGTACTCAAAATGATAGGAAAAACAAGGTCTTTGGATTTTCTTATATATTTAAATGTAAAGCAGTTTTTTGTTTTATATTCTTGTCTACTGCCTATATTTGTCATCAGAATTCAGAAAAGGAAGTTAACACTTTCCATAAAGAAAAAACACCATATACAATGTTTGAAATTTTAGAACAAGAAATTCATATGAGATTTCATGCAAAAATTTGATTTTTGTCCAAACTGAGTACTTCCTAAACCTAACTAAAGATCAAGCAAAATTTTCTCCCAATACTTACCTCACCCTAAAGTCAGCAGAAAAAAAAAAAGCCCTGAACTACAGGATACGAGGCACATTTCTTGACGTTTAGTCTTTAAAACTGAAGTTTCAAACCATAAATTATTTCATATTTGCTAAGTTTTCATCAGAACAATTAAAGAAGAATAAGCTGGTAGTACCCAAAAGCAATTATTAAATAATACATATTCTGAGATGTGCAATACATAAACTTCTAAGCAGTTTTCTTCCCATTTTTATCCTTCTGGAATTGGCTAATGTAAAAATATTACCACAAACAAATCTTAAAGAGTTCATATTTTGCACACCAACGGGACGCTATTTTTAAGATAAGAAATCCTTGTTAAGAGTGACATTTCTTATGCAGGGCTGCTCCAAAAGTAATCTCTTCTATTTTACTATGTTGGCTCACAATCAGAGGTGGAGATAGAGGAAGTAGAGGTTGAATGTTCCTGCCAATATTTTGTTACATTCTGTTGCTGTGCAACTGATGGCAGCAGAGGGGCAGTCTGACAAAATGCCATCTGACATGAAAGTGCATATGAAGCAAAGGTGTTGAACTGAATTCCTCCATTTGAAAAAAAATGGCACTCGTTGACATTCATCAATGCTGAACGTTTCCACAGACCACACAGTGGATGTGAGCACAGTGAGGTGGTGGGTGGTGCATTTCAGCAGTGGCGGAAGTGACATGAAAGACAAACCACATCCTGGACAGTCACCGCACAAAACTGTCACACCATAAAATGAAGAGTGTCACAATCAACTCATCCACACGCATCGGCTAATGGTAGTGACTAAGTTGAAAAATAGTGCTCTGTAAATGGCAATTTGCTCTGTCAAATAATGTTCTCGTGCTCTTTGTATCTGTTGCAGTTTCCATGGAAATAAATAGGAGGCACTACTTTTGGAGCAGCCAACGTATGTTGAAACATAGCTTATCTAAAGAATGGTGGCAGACAGTATAAAACTTGCAGAAAGCAAAGACAGTACTTAACAGCTATAAGAATAGCCACTTGTACCTATGAGCAGGTTTTGCTTTGTTGGTTTGCTGTTGTGGCTTTGTTTGTTTTTTAATAGATGCAAAAAAATAGCTACTCAAAAGACAAATAGCACCTAAAATTGTTTAAATGTTTTAAAGCTAGTCTTACAGATAGTATCACGTTGATTTAATCTGTGGAGAAACATGACATATTTGACCTTACAGATACAAATACAACCATACACACACACACGCATGTAATTACATCTATATTTGTATGAGTGTGTCTATACGTAAAATATAAAAGGATCTTTCATTCTTTGATTATAAGCCATACCGAACTGAATACAATTTCTGAAACACACAGCTGAAAGCACGTAATTAAAAAATACTCAGAAATAAAGAATGACCTTTTTTTTTGTATTGACAAGCGTAAAATCACAAAGACATTTTGAAACAGTAGAAGAGATGCTCTCATTAATAAAACACATTGGCTACAAACAGAGGAACGCAGCAACACAATCAGCAGTAGCTCTCAGAACTCAAAGCAACACCAGCAAAAAGTAAAGGTGCTGTTTTGAAGAGCTACTCTGATTGCCACCATTAATTTCAGATAGGTTAAGGATTTGGCTTTTATTAGAAATGTCTTAAGGAATTTAGTTGCAGAAAGCCAGCTGAGTGACACTGGAAGCAAACGCATGCTCTCCCAGAGACACTTACCTTTGCTGAAATCTTTAGGATCCAATGATAAGCTATAGCCAGGGAGTGTTTCCAAAAGCAATTTGTAGCAGGCCCTCCACCCAGGCTCCGGGATGCTAGGTGCAGCACACTGCATTGCTGCTATACGCTTGAAGAAAGCAGACTTCCGGTGGAAGCCAATACGTTCGTACAGCTCCGAAAGAATGCTGTAACGCTGGATTTTTTCTTCTTCTGAAAGCTGAAATTGAAAAGAAAACGGAACTGCCTTTAATTACAGACAATTTTCAAGCATGTTTTTGAGTAACAAAAAAAAAAAAAAAAAGTAATAGACATCTCCATCACAGAAGGGCAGCACGTCTGCACACAGCCAGTCATGCCAACCCCTACTGGCAGGAAATCTTAAACTTGCTTCAGAAGTTCATCAGCTAAGAAGAACAGCAAAGACGCATTTTCTGAAAAATTGATTAGTTATCAGTACTACAAAGTATAAGTTAGTCAGAATAGCTAATAATAGCTAAAGAGTTTCACATTTTATGGGTGATACTTAGCATGATATTCAGGTGCATGATAAGAATACAAAAATACACCACTTCCAAAAACTACTGATTTACCAAGTTAAACGTTTTCACCACTTCAAGAGTAAACCTAATAGCTAATCTTGAAAACTCAGCCCACAGAAGCAAAGAAACAAAACCCTCAATTTCTCTGAGTCTCTGATCTCATAAATCACAACCTATTCACACTATACACATGCAAGCTGTCAGCTAACGGGGCAGAATTCAGTGAAAGGTTAAGCCCCATTAGGTTTCAAGTAGAAACAAACTTGGTAAGCCACTACTATCATGCACTACTGTAGCTTGTCAATATATTTGCACAAGGCCCACGTAATCACTCCTTCCCCTGTTATGACTATGTCTTGCTTAGACATCAGGCAGCCAGAAGAAAGTTCTCTGCAGTAAGTCTCAAAGCTACCAACTCCTCCACCTCCACATCCCGGTAAGAAGCAAAGTGAGTTCTGAAAGTGGATCAATGGTGACACCTAGTGCACGATACCGAACATGCACAAACAAAAACAACACCAAATATTACTAAGAGTTACTCTGCAAAATACGTTTGCAGCTTTACAGGCATTTACGATGACAAAGTTCAGAGAAAATTAACACTAATGGACACAAACCAGAACTTCTGCAACTCATTCTTCAAAATGGAAAGCATCAATCTGTGAATTCTGTGTTTATTGTCATAGAATCATACAGGTTGGAAAAGGTCACTAAGTTCATCTAGTCCAGCCATCAATGTGTCAGCACCATGCTCACTAAACCATGCTCATCACTGCCACATCTACGTGCTTCTTGAAAACCTCCACGGACAGTGACTCCACCACTTCCCTGGGCAGCCTGTTCCAATAATTGCAGGTACTTTAAGGCTCTAGAAGTCAAAAGATTATGGGTACACTAATAACTTCTACAGAAATCACTTCTGAACCACATAAATGCTGACATAATTACAAAATCATGAAAAAAAACTGTTTTCAAAAGTCACTACTAATTTTGGGCATAAGGGATGTGTCACAAAGGCAGCTCAAGGAAGCGCAGAGTTTTCAGAGGGCACCATGACCTTCCCTGATAGCTCAAATCCGAGCAGTTCAGAAGATTCAGAGACACAGACAGACTAGCAAATCCTTTTGGCGAGGTTCAGACAAGGCTGGAAGCTGAAGTTGATACTTCTCTACAACACGAGACTGCACAATGCAAAACCACAGCACAACCATAGAACAGACCGATCCTATAAAAGAAGCAGTAAAAAGGCAATTGTACCGAGCTGAAAATGCAGCTGGAAAGAAAATAAGGCACAAAAATAAAATACAGATGAATTTAAAAATAGTTTATCAAAATCTTGAACAGCTAGCATCCAGAAAGAACAGTAGGTGTTACATTATTTCACCCACTCAAGCAGAGAAGCTGCTCCAACTTTCCTTCCCCATTTATGTCATTTTTAAAAACCCGGTGAAATAAAAAAATGACAGCAGAATTGAAAAGGGCATTGTGATCAAGTGTTAGAGTCAGAAAAGCTTAAATAAATTATCAAAACTATTTCTCAAACATAAAATACTGTCAGTGTTCACACACCTCTGGAAACTCAATTTTAAAGACAGGAAAAAATCACAGAATCACGGACTAGCTTAGGTTGGAAGTGAGCTTGAGAACCACCCAGCTGGGCACAGACATCTTCCACTAGACCAGGCTTCCAAAATCCCTATCCAATTCTTGTCTTTACACTCCCTGATAAAAGGCCATGGTAGCTTTACAGATGGATGTGAGCACGTACTAATTAGAAACAGCTGGAAAGCAACAGAGTCTCAAGTTTTAATTTTACCCTATTTGAGTAAGTTTTCAACATTTACATAACTTGTTGCTCAAAGCTACTCAAATTTATTTTTTGCAGTTGCAGGAAGCCATGCTTCGTCCTCACAACAAAGACACCAAAATGGTGTTTTCCCTCAGCACCTATAGATCAGTGTCACCACTCAAGGGCTTAAAAGAAAGAAAAAAACAATCCCACACAGATACACCAAATCATTATTTTGGGGAGGGCTGTAGCAGGCATTCAGCACACTATTAAGTGCAGCACTCACAAACATCTTCCCCAGCCTTGTAAATTTGTGAAAGCTTGATGCACGCATGCAAAACAGCCAACACCGGAGGCAGAGCATCTTTTCTAGTTGATAAATTGTCGTTTGTTACAACAAACCAAGTCAGCAACCTCAACTGTAAAGGCTGTAGTTCACTACCCAAGCAACTGAGCAAGCTTTTCATCAGGCCTGTTTTAAAGTAAGCTTTCAAGAGAGAAGTCTGTTACATGATTTTTGATTATTCATAACTACATTAAAGTAAACTTTTATAATCTCACTTCCTTTGTAATTGGCAGTTAAAATTTATTCTTCATAACCGGATGCAAAGATAAGTCTTATTACCCTGGAGCCCTCTTAAAATCAGAGGACTCATTACATAATTTTACAAGACTGAGTAGGAGATCAAATACATGTGGAAAGAAATCAGTTTCCCTCTCCATCAGAGAGGCAAACTTTATCCTATGAGGTGTTTTTCCACTGTCTGATATTGGTTGTGCTGATGCTCTATCTGCCTGCAAGAGGAAAACACAGTTCAGTGTTTGTTTTTCTGTTTTACATACACAAAGATTTATCTGTGGGGCCAATAGCTGATGCCATACATCAAAGTAACTTTAGGGAAAAAAATAAAGAAGAGAGAAACAGAGCAGCCAGCTGGTGAGAGATCCAGTGGGGTTTCCAGAATGCCCAAGCCTGCTTGCTGTCTCCTATGCAGCAGGTGGCAGAAACAAGGATGCTTTCTCATCATGTTTTTTTCCTCTACTTTCTTTTCCCTAGTACCTACTCAAACTCACAGTTGTTTCTATTTGTGACACTGGAGCTGTCTTGGGCAAGCTTTGATCAGGACAGGTGCTGCATTCTGACTGGCTGCCAGACTTTGTGCTTCTGTACAACTTACCAGCTATCTGAATGCCTTACATACTTTGCCATTCACTAAACTCTACTTTTTTTTTTTTCTCTGAAATTTACAACATCATGGGATGAGGTAGGAGAACAAGGGATTCTCAAAATGAAGATAATTGTTTCCACCATAGACACAATGTTACAGCAATACCTGACCTTGCAGGCCAAGAGAATGACAATGCAAGAGCAACCAGGGAAAAATACTGGCACAGTGGCTTCACAAAAATACTGGCAGCGTATATTAAAGACTACAGAGCTGCCAGTGAAAGAGACTACATAATTAAGAAGAAAGTCCTTAGCACTGAAAAAATTACATCAGTTTAGGCACTCTGCAACAAAACTCATGATTTATACTAGAGTTTATTAACTAATGAAATGCTCCTCTTCAGGGGTCAGAAAAAATGAGAGCACTTTTAGGTTTAATGATCAAAACAGATTATCACCTAGTGAGTATCTGAAAGATGCAATCAGAATTCCACCAAAAGTATTATCATCTTCAAATTACATCGATTATTCTGCTTCACTCATTAATTTGCCATTGTGATCTGGGCTTTAGCTCAGTGCTGCGGAGTTTAACTGCTGGTCTCACCAAGCCAGAATGAGCAGAAAAGGAAAAATGGTAAGACATCTAACAGCTTATTTCAAATTGTTTCAAGCACAGCCTTTTTTGGTAACCAGGGACACTGGCATGAGACACTGATACCATTATGTTTTGCAGAGGTACAGACATCTGCTTAGCTGTACATGAATGAGATCACCAGAACTCATCTTCAGCTCCAACTAGAGAGGCTTTGGATAATCCCTGCAGGAACTGTGCATAGAGCCAAACTTGTAGCTGCACCATGTCGTGGTTTTATGATTTTTGTTATCGGTATTCCACATCATAACGTCATGTAAAGCACTGGGAGTTAAGGAGTTAATGCTCCAGTTCCATGGACTGCTGATTTTCCAGGTACCTGGTTCTCAGAAGAGAAGAACTACATACCCCAGAGGACTTTGCGTTCAGAGGGAAAGATTAAGCTGCTCACAAGTCACGAGACTCTTTGCTGCTGCTCATCTCAGCAGTGAAACGTCTAGCTGTTTCACCTTCACCTTTAGAGTAAGGCCTTCCATTTTGGACACTTCCTCTCATTTTATTTGATTTATGAGCCTCAATTCCAATTATATTGTATTATATTGTGCTATTTTGCATTCTGATATCAACATAGTAGATTAACTTTTCTCCTCAGATCGTTGCCTCTGTTTTGTTTTCAGGCCCATCTTCCTCTCTAGTTTGGCATTCCCAAACTTGGCAGTGCATAACAAAAATGCAGTTGAATAACGATACCAATTATACTCTAACCTGACTCCGTAACAGACCGTTCCTGATTTCCTGTTTCATTGAACAAGATACAATCGAGATTAAAAAAAAAAAAAAATCCATCGCAGGAGATCTGTTCTAAGCAGCTGTTTTTCCCTAGCACAACAACTCAACAGAATAACAACGGGGCATTTTGTCTTCACGAGAGAGAATCATCAGTACAGTCTCCAATCTCAGACTAAGTCCTCGTACTTTTTAATGAGTTCTGAACACCTTTTTGAAAGCAGATTCATAGGTGTGAAACTCATAGGAAGTCAAGCTCTAGTGAGAAGCAAGGGAATGAGAAGCAAGTGGTAGATGTTTTTTGCGTCTGTGATACAGAAAAGAAACTGGAGTCTCCTAAAAGCGAGTGAGTTTCACATTTGAGGAACAGAAAATTAACTGAACTTGCTGCACTTACCTGGCGCAGATTGATATAAACTGCATTCTGAAGGAACTCAGAGGCTTCCATGCTTCTTTTCTGTATTGCAAGGACTCTCACTGCCTTCACACAAGCTTCCAGTTCAATAACACCTGCGTTCTTGTACTTGAAGAGAGAAGAATAAAATTCAAGTACGGCACCTGCTAGATTTGATAACACTTCTCCTCCACACATCAAATCAGCTGTCACGCCTTCCAAAACCCAGCCATTCCCTAATGCTAGTGACTACACCATTAAACTGTCAACATACGGCCAAGTGAAAAATCAAGGAGTCATCTAAAATGTTACTACGCAAAGCAACCATTCCCAGCCTCTTCACTCACGTTTATTATTTTGAGACACTGCAGAGTTTCACATCTTAAGAGTTCAGATGAGCAGAAAAGTTGGGAATATGAGTATCATTTTGGATAACCTCATGTATACGGGGAATTAAGCGGCAGGTATGCAACAAAGTGGTAATTTCTACCTGCACAATATAATACCTCTACAAGCTGAAAGCTGCTCAGTTTTAAGTTCTTCTTCACCACCTAAAATCGTTCGATCAAGGTAAATGGAAATTTATTTTGCCTTCTCTGCTTAACACAAAATATATTACATGGCACAGGAAACCGTAGCAACGGAACTATAGTTTTACTGCACCAATTTTATCTTTAGTTAAAACAGTATCACTGATCACAAACCATTCTGAGTTTTCTTACTTGTTTATCATGTATAGAACTTAGTGGGGGAAATAAAGCTCAGAATGAAATGCAAGAGTAACCTCCAAAGCATAGTTATATATTCCTTTCTTGTGCCTTTGAGATAGCAGCAAAAACAAAGTACTGCAGACTGAATCCATTTTGGAAGATGCTGTGAAGGCTTCTTACTCTCAGTGATAACATGAAAAACGTGTAGAAAGTACTGCTTCCTCAACACTCCAGCTAGAGTTATTCTACCTGTAGGTCTTAAATCCTTATGCAGCTTTAGGCAAAAGCTAAATATACTTGTCTTGAACAGCCACAGGACAAAATTATTTGTTATTTGCAAATGAAGCTGTAGAGAGACAAAGTCATTACTTGTTAAGGGCATAACGGATATTTTTATAATCAAAATATTTATGCTCTAACCGAATCTAAGTCCAAAGTTATCCCTCTAAAGAAATCATATCCTCTCCTCCATATTATTAAAGCAAACATTAAGCTACCTTACATCTCATCTATCTAACTACTCTCAACATTTGCATGAAAATCTAAAAAAACTTTCCTGTAGAGATGAAAACATTTAATTTTTGTAAATCCTCATTTCTGTTTGTCCTTCACATTTCCTCCATGACCCCCACTTCTCTACCAGCACTAAAAGCTAGACATCCTGAACCCTCTTGCAAAACCATATCCATCCTCAGAAACTCCTGGATTCCCCAGAGATCACTCCAGCATGCACAGCAAATAAGCATTCAGTTCACGCAATGCATGAAAGCATCAATCAGTCTGCTGATGGATGTAACAAAGGCTGCAAATACAACTAGTAGTTAACAAACCTTCCAAACATGTAGTACTTGTTCTTCAGAGAGCTTTCAAAATGTAAGATAATTAATCCAAAAGCTCCAGGTCTAAGTAGGCATTGTAAATAGTTTCCTCAGCACACCGCTGTTTCGGGTATCATCTTTGACCAAAGGCCAGAGATTTCCCAGCTGCACTCGGTGCAGCAGCCTAAATTATTCCCATTTGTTCCATTATCATGGATTAAAAATTATAATGCACGTGCTCTAGAAGATCCTCTGAAACTGTAACCACAGCATTTTGTTATTTACAAGAATTTCAGTGAAGTTTCAAATCTGAGTAGAAGTACCTTTCCATAGTAAGAAATGGCTTCTTTATATTTATCGATGATGTCTTCAGGACTAAGGCAATTCTTGGCACGTCCTATCTCAGCACTGGTATCTGCATTTATCCCATTTGAAGTCAGTGCACCTAGGAGAGAACAGGATAAGAAATGAGCAGGAGTTTGTGTAAGTTTTAAATATCTAAGAAAAAAAAAACTAGACTATGCTGCAGGTTTGACCAAAGCATACACAAAGAACATCTGCCCTACCTAGAAAATACTGGCTCTGTTTTACTGTTTTCATACATTGTGTTAAAGTGCAAATAAAAAAAAAAAATCATAAATCAGTAAACAGGACATAACAAAAACAAAATGAGAAAAGAAGATTTCAATCTTTTAAAGTTATTAAAGTTATTTGAGTCCTTAGACTATAAATAAAATACTGGATTGCTAAAATTAGATTACGACCACATTTGTATATGCAATTTTAATCACTGAGCTTTTCTTTGCTTTAATTAAAACTGTATTTCTAAAGCACACAAAAAAAAAATGTGCAAGTTTTTTTCTAACACAATTATTAGAAGGCGATCTTCCCCAATCATTTAGAACAAATCCTTCCCTATGTCCAATCTCAGAAAACCAAGTGTTACAGCGTAACTAAAGGGCACCAAATCTGAGCCTTCCACGTTAAAGAGAGAATTTCCTGAGGCTCAAGCAAAATAGTAAGAAATTGCTTTTCTTATATATGAAAGAAGGAAGGAGACAAACAGAGTCTTTATATTTACAGGGGATAAGAATCTGAAATAGAGGCCAAGGAAATCCGGGGTATTACAAAGTACATGAAAATTTTATTTCTATAACTCAATTTTATTGCGGAGTTAATAAAATAACACTGGAAACACACATCAAAGGTTTGGAAATGCTCTGTATCTCTTTACATGGGACTAAATCTCCAGGATTACACGCCTGAATTTATACGGGAATTTATTTCTCCAGGTGGCTAACTGCAAAGAAATGTTCCTGTTCCAGAGCTGGGCCTAGCTCTCAATAGACAGATAACAGTACCATGAAAGATACTTCCCACTCATTCTGTACGTTCAGAAATATGTTACTAAATATGTTACTTTATATGCTCAAACGCTTGAGTACTTTCTCCTCTGCCTGTCAACATTAGAAGAATTACACCGCAGGCATCTGTAGATGAACGCTTCAGGGCATTTTACAGAAGCTAACAGCAAAATCTTTGTTCATGATGATTCAAGATTCACAGCTAAAACCTGAAGCGTCAGGAATCTGTACTAGTTTTGGCAAGTGGTAGTAACTATCTACGCAAATGCAAAACAAATGCAAGTCATAAAAAGAAAATACTTTGGAAACATGCATGAAAATAATGTACCTGGATCAATGAGAACTTCTTGTGCCCCTAAAAGGAGGAACAAAAATGATTCTTTTTCAGCCTTAAATATAGCCAACAAAATAAGCTCTTACAGTGTTTTATAACCATAATCAGCCTTGAATGAAATTATAAAACCTATTAGAATCATCATTGCTATTTTGAAGGACTACCAATTATATATCAAGTAGTCACCACGTGTCAAATCTCTTTCTGTTAAAAAAACCAAATGTAGAAGTCCCATCAACTTGCAATGAACTCCAAAACAGGTCAAGAAAAACTGCATCATTTTCATTATACACTTTAAAACCAAATTCTTTTTCTCCTTTCTTTCTTTAGTTGGCAAGTTTTTGTCACAGTCCACTTCTATTCCCATTTCAGGTCCTACAGTGTTTAAATCTCCCCGTGTGAGCTCGTTCAATCCACACAATACTCCAGAAGAACATTTCTGAAGAGCTGTACCCAACACACCCCTTCTGATTGTCGTTAATTTCTCACCATCGCATTTTCTAATTAATTTAAAACCAACAAGCCAGACTATGCTCACAGTTGACAAAACTTGCACAAAAGCTGGATTAACAGATGTCTTGCTGACCTAAGCTTTGATTAAACACGGCAATAAAGTTAAGATCGAGGGCTAAGCAGTCTAACACAATGCTTTATGAGAAAGGCAGGACCTCCCTTCAATTAATTTACTTAGTCTCTAGACTAACAAAGTAGAGATTTAGAGCCAGATCAACAAGGATACTCCAAAACTCCACTCATGTTTCCTAATTCTGCTTGGAGAAGCATGGAGGTCAGGCAATAAGAGCTTGGTACTGCCAACAAAATAAAGCAAATCATCCAGTAAGCAAAAGATGATGTAATTTCATGTCATCTTACGTGATGTGTAAAGTCACACTTCTCTAAAATGTCAGAACACCCTTTTCATGGCCAGCATGGTACTGCAGTCCACAGGTTCAAGCAATGACCAAGGAAGAAAACCTGTCTTTGGAAAAGCCAAGACTCCATGGTTCTCTCCCTCCCTCGGGCAAGTACTTCAAACTCTGTTATTCAATCATTCTCTTCTGAATTAATTATTCCTATCAAAAGAGCTTCAAAAAAAGCTGAACAGTGAATCAACCCCACCCAGACAATATTCTGATGGCTACAACATTTCCCAGGTATATAAAAGTATTTCAATTCTGTGCAGTAGGGGAAAAAAAAAAAATCACTAACACCTCCCTCCTGAGGTTTTAGTCTATATTATAGAAGGAGAGACAATATTAATACTTCTCTCTCCAGAGATGCTTTTGACATGTTTTAAAGCACATAAACACAACGATTTGTTTGAGCAGGCAGGCCAAAAGTTGGCATTTTTAAAGGAAAAATGCCAAATTGCCAAAGTCACTTCTCTTGACTGAGTCTGGGCACAAGATAGTACCAGGCAACCCTGTTCTGGCAAGGCTGAAGTACAGGCACAGGAAGAGGTGCAATTCCAGGCACATCAGTAAGCAATAAAGAGAACTAACACAGCTATATTCCTTCAAAGTAGGCAAAAGTTGAATGCTTATTCCACAAATGCCATTTTTTGATTTGCCTAAAATTTGGAAATCCCTTTTGCATCTGGCCTGATCCCTCTAACAAAGTAGATTATAAACAAGGGTGTAGTTAACAGAGATTTTAAATGAAAGGTACTACAGAGCAAAAAAGAAGAAAAAAAGTATAGAAATGAACAGATTGCAACACATACTGTTAAATATTTGTTGAAAAATTGAGAAAAAATAATAACTGTGTGAAGTTTTATCCTAACAGGCAATATAAAATGCACTCATCAGTCACGGGACCAAATGGATAGATTTTAACCCCTAGATACTATCTCTAAAGTTGGTATTCTCTCCCTAAACACAGTAATTTTTTATTATCTACATCATTGTCCGGTGTCAGTATGCACAATATGTACTAGAGATAATACAAAGCAAATGTTTACTAGATTGTGACTTATAGATGAGTAAAGATGAGTGGAGCTGTTTTTTAAAAGAAAGAATTCGTTCTGATTGCACAGCACACACAGGTACTTAGAGCAGCACTTAAACCCAGCCTGTTTATTTCAGTACTGTGGAAGAATGTAAATATATACAAACATATAAAAAATATACAAACAGCTCTGCTGGGTGAGACCAAAGCTCTGTCTCACCATCCTATCTCTCACCAAGCATGTAAAAACAAAGCACTTTATTGTCATATTTCACCTTGCCTTCAGTAACTTATAGCTCAGATGTTTTGAATGCACAGATTTCACAACAATTAATACATTTTTTTCTTTCATTATCCTAGCCACCCTCTACTGGAAGCCACAGAAGCTTTCAGGAGCCTCAATACCATGTAGCAAGTGTTAGGTTATGCAATTAAAAGCTCATCTGCACAATCACAATAGAGCACTGAGAAACGACGAGAGTTGAGCTGCAGTAACAGAGTCAACACAGCTCGTCCAGGAGTGTTACCTCTCTTGCTGGGTTTCACAGGCTGCTCTCCAAATCACCTTAAAAGACTGAGGGATGTTACTGTCTACCATGAAATGGATTATAGGGTGCAGGGGAAGAGCATCTTGGCATTGAGAAAGACTTCTCAGGGGATACTGAAGAGATTAAGCAACAGCAGGAAAAAGAAGGGATGAAGACAGTTTAAGGAGGAACAATTATGGAAAGACAGATATATAAGGGGAGCGTGTATCTGTGTGTGTGGAGGTCAGAGTATCAACAACTGGAACGGGGCTCTGAGTTGCAGTGCTTGGAATAAAAGTCAAATTCCTCGCTTACCTGGTCTGTGCCTGTTGCCTGCCTCAGCAGAAAGAGAACCTCCTTGTGCCCTACGAGATCCAACTTTACCTCCAGTCCCACCAGGGTAATGATAGATGACTGATGCTGAACATAACCCCTCAAGAGCAGCTAGATATAAGAGAAAAAGGAAAAAACAGCAGATTAGTAAAGGTACTTGCAAGAAGCAAAGTATCATGCAGAAGAGACTATTTACATGAGTGTGAGGCATGCCTCTGTTGGAGACGTAGGCTGTGGAAGTCTCCAAGACTCCTCAAGTGCCCATGCCTACTAGCAGAATCTGTAGGAATAAGTGCAGAGGAAGACAGGCATCCAAAGTACTTAACCCAACTGGACACCAATCCACAAAACAAGTTAGGATGAACCTGAGGATGCAGGGAGCTGACCAATGTCATTGTGAGGCCACTTTCTAACACCCAGAATGGAGGGAGCTTTACAACGACTGGACAAAGGGAAATATCACATCCATCACCAGAAAGAAGGCACCAGGAGTCTACAAGCAGGTCAACCTCTGCTGTCCTGCGAGGCTATAACAAATCCTTCTGGAAGCCATTTCCAAGCACCTGAAGAACAAGAAGGTGACTTGGAACAGCAAACATTTATTTATCAAGGATAAGTAAGACCTCAGCAACCTCTCTGCTTCCTGTGATGATCAGCTCAGTGGGCACAGGAAAAGAAGTAGATGTTGTATACCTTCACATTAGCAATGTCTTCAGACAAAGAAATCTTTATAGCCAAAACGATAAGATTGATTTGGATAGATGGGCTATAAAGCAGGTTGAAAATGTTCAGTTTGAAGGACCGACCAGCAGTGCAAAGTCCAAATAGTTGCCAGTTACTAATGGGGTCCTCCTTCAGCAATCAGTACTGGGGACAACACTCTTTAATAATTTTTTAACCATATTTGATGATTTCATAAAGTGCACCCAAAGAAAATTTACAGCTGACAACAAACTTGGTGTCAATAACCTGAAAGGTAGGGCTGCAATTCAAAGAGGGCTTGACAGGCTGGGGATACAGGCTGACGGGGCCTTCATGCAGTCCAGCAACAGCTGACGCATCTAAGGTGAGATAACGCCATGTAGCAGACTGGGAACTGACTGGCTAGGAAGCAGCTGTGATGAAAATGACCTGAGGGTCCTGGTGAGCACAATAACTTCACACTTAGCTTTTGCAAGAAAGGTAGCCAACTGCACACTGTGCTGTAATAGCCATACTGCATCCAGCAGGTCAAGGGCAGTGATCACCTCCCTCTATTCTATGTCTGAGAGACTTCATCTGGAGCGCTGTGTCTAGTCTTGGATTCCCCAGAATCAGTTAAACTCTGACGTCCTGAAAAAAGTACAGCAAAGAGCCACTGAAACAGCCAGGGGGCTGGAGCCCATGATATACAAGGAGCAGAAAGAACTGGGTTTGTTCAGCCTTAAGCTCAAGAGGCAAAACGTGGATCTTAGCGCTGTCTTTAAAATCCCTCTGGGAGGTTACAGAAGAAAAGGAATCACATGCTTCTCACGGACACGTAGTGATGAGGGTCAACACAAGTTGCAACATGGGAAATTCTGATTTAAGATAAGATTTTGTTTTTTTATTACACTGATTTTTGCATGATTGTTATCATTTTACTATGGTGAAGTTTTAGAGTAGGTTGCTTAGATACTGTAGAACTTGCATCCTCAAAAATATTTAAAACTCAGCTGGACAGAACCCCGGGCAACCTGATGTTACTGGACATGCTTTGAGCAGGTCAGTCAAGAAGACCTCCAGAGGTCCCTTACAATCTAAAATTTGTAATATTCTATGAGTATAACTTTACAATGCAACAGACAGGCCTTACAATACTTTCATGCCCTGCACAAGTAGAAAAATTCTCCTCTTAAAGTTTCTGTAACATGGAATTTACAAAGCACTTAGGAAGCCGAAGGGACTCCCAAGTAGAACAATAAAGGTAAAAACAGAAGGAAGATATCTAAGTTAAACACTTGTGGCTTTGGTAGATGTAAAGGCAAAAAAAATCTTCCAAGAACAGTTTACCACATATACCTGCAGGAAAGATTTTGAAATCATCTGTATACTTCATTGAAAAAAAAAAAAAAGAAACATTTTCAAAAAACTATTAAAAAGTCACACCTTAAAAAAAACTCTATGTGCTTTAGTACAACAGCACATTTTGTATTGCGGGTTTTTTTGAACACATCTCTCTTTTTTTTTTTTTTTAATTAACTATCATTTTATTTTGACTTAATTTTTAGTCACACTCAATATTCAGATATTGGCTATCTAAATTGTTCCTACTTTTAATAATAGAGAAGAAATAGAGAAGTTCTGTTTCCCTAATTTTAGCAGCTAATGACATTTCATAAAATAATCAATTAAACCTACCTCCGAGCCACAGGAAGTCATTTACAGACCGCAGAAGTTCCACCGCCATGTGATAGTGCACCAAGGAATCTTGTAACATCCCGGCTTGTAAGCACAGGTCACCAACATGTTTCCGCATCCGGCCCTGACAACGCTTCTTATAGTGCCTGCAAAATAAAAGACACAATATGAAGTTATTTCTGAGGTAATAAACACCTACGGTCAATTTTCTTTCCTCTTTAATAACAGATGGATATTATTGTACTCTGCTTGTCTGAGCAAACATCCAGGATGAATTCTAAGCAACATGATATGCAAAAGTAAAAGAACCGGTATTTGGAGGAGATATGGAAAAGAACACGGCATCACGTATTTTGGCTACATAGCATTTATATGGATATAGTTGGATAAAGTTAAAAGGCTGTCCTTCAGAGCCCTTCAACAGCCTTGCCTACATCTGTAAAGAAACACTTATCTTTTTAGAAATGTTATGCTTCATGAAAAAAGAACACGTTAAAGCAATGATTAAGTCTTCTTTTCCTTTCCATTTTTATCCTATTCCACATGTGACAGACTCAGCATAACCACTACTACTTCAGGCAAGGACTGACAGGTTTCTCTTGTTACTCTTTTTTCATTTGTTCCAATAAAATCTGAACCAGCATCAGCAATACAATTTCCTTCTTTTCCCAAACAAAATAGTTTTACACTTTGTAGAACTAGAGAAGCAATGGGGACACAAATCAATGCAATAAAGACACAAACCTTACTACTTTATTAACGTTGTTTAATAAGTTGCAGTCAAAGAAATGTAACAGATGCTTCCAAAGCATCTCAAGATTTAGGACAGGAGAGAAGAGCCATCACTCAGAGCAATGCTACTCTCTCTCGAGTCCATCAGCAATCCTTCAGGTCTCCCTTCAGCATTTGTATTCCCTAGCAAGAATATCCTTGCTCTACCTCACAGCCTTTCTTAGGGAAGAACTAAACTTCAGCCCAGTTAACCTACTCATTTATCCACATCTCTCTAACAGTGTATCCTTACTGCTTTCCAAGTATATGAAAATAGAAATACATGCATATATATGACATACAATTTTATGTTCCAAAATTCATATCAAGAAAAAAAGCCTTTTTTTTTTTTTTTTGGACAGTAGACTGAAACACAAGGAAGACATGTGAGAATGAAGTTTTAATTGAAAGAATTGCTGTAGGTGTCAACGTGGGCTTCCAAAAATACAAAGGACCACGTCAGACTGACTGTCATGGGTTTGTGTTTTCAGCTTGTATCAGCTCTACCTGTACTTTTATCATTACCTAGCATATTTGAACCTAATTCAGCAACTTAAAGAACAGGTAACATGCATTTTATGAGACACTGAACTTTTACATCCCAAAGTAAGACCTGATTACCTGGAGAAATGTCATGATTATGTAATTAAAGGGAACTTGAGGTGGTGGTTTTCTTCAGTGAAGTACTTCCCAGAACTGGGAAGGAAACAGTTCCCTGCTAATTCCTTTCAAATATGCTAACACCTCAATTTTTTTCACCCTACGTTTTCAAGTAATCTGTAGATTTATGGACAAACTGCATTTCTTACTCTCTCAAAACTGTAGTTTTAATGGTTTTTTTCCAGATTAATACATTGAGCTTACGAGTCATACAGCAAAAGCAAAAGGGATAGTGCCAGGCAACTGAGTCTGAATTTAACACTCAAACCATTTCAGCAACACTGCCTCACCAACAGCCTAAGCACTATCCAGTTTTGCCAAAAATTTATGCATGTACTCACTCATCACAGTAAAACTTGGACGTCAGTAAGCTCTGCTCATTCAAAATATTTCTCTTTTAGCAACTATTCCTGTTTATAAACAAAAAGATAAACTTATTCCTGATGAAGAAATTTACTTCTAATTATTCAAAGACCAAATTCACTCAACATACATTTAAGCTCTTACGTATTACGCCAATAAATGATTTACTTCTTATGATCCCTGCAAGTATTCATTATCCTCCTAGAAAACACCTTCTCATGAATTACAGAGAAAGTCTGCATTGTACAGATTATAAACTGCGTCTCAGTTTAGCTCTCACAATGTAACTCGAGCAATTCCAACTATTTTTCAGTTAGTGCAATCGTGTCCAAAAAAGATAAAAGGGGAAGATTTCAATAAAGCTAAACCCACTCTTCACAGACAGAAAAACTCAACTCAGTTGGTATCTGGGAAGCTTGCTTCAAAAAAAATCTCACGTCTACAACATCAGGTCATTAAAAGCATGAAGAAGTGATGGAGAGTTTCTTTAATCAATATGGACAGGCATATTTATCTCAGCATCAAATTACAAAATGATTACCCACTGCTTCACAGCTTTACCTGAAGGAGCAGGCCACAAAGCTGAAAGCGAGATGCTTATAGATATCCTCCCTCTAGTTTCATTTTGATTAAAACACTGGTTAATTGTTTTGGTTCTCTACCACTTAGCTCTATTTGATGAGGGGAAGTTCACACACAGTAATGGCTCCTTTTTCTCCATCAGGTCCTCGTCATACCCCACTGCTAAGAGCTGTTTCTCTTTTGTCAAGAAGATCATTTAAGACAGAGTCTTTGCAAAGCCACATCTCACACAACGACAACACTCAAAGCCTTTCCAGAGTGCACGATGCACTCCAAACTATCCTCACAGAAAGTCATGCCCTACGGTATAGGACCACACATGGAAAATATCAGCAATCCAAACCCGCCTTCAGCACCTGTAAATACAGCTGACTACAAAAGGAATTTTCAATCTTACTCTCTGAAGTAGCTTGGTTGTGTTCATCTGGTACTTAACACACGCTTTACTCTTCAAAATAACAGCGACCATCACCACCAGCAGTAACCATGACTGCTGCCTGAAAGTGGAGGACCATGAACCTGGCCTGGGAACCAGAAAGCACTTCTCATTTACATTTCTACTGCATTTGCAATATGGGATATATGTTTTCCCCCTTCCTCCCCATTCTAGGATGCCAGGATAATTTTCATAGAAAAACTGGACTAACTGTATTATATTTCAAGACAGTTTATTTTCACTACAAACCATCCAGTAACGAGTTTGAAGGACTTTCTGAATCCTCAATATTTCAAAATGGCTAAATTGAAAAACAAGAAACATGCAAAATGAATTTGCAAAATTCATGCAGAATGCTTCAACGAAAATTTCCATCCAATTCCGCCAACTCCAATTAGCATGCAGAACTACAGACATCACCAATCATAACATTATTCCCACTTAAAATACAGCAGCATTTCATCAATTGCCAGAAAGTCTGAATTTGGAAACCAAACACAGGCAGCAACAGCTTCATGGTTTTGGAGTTTAATAAGTAAAGCAAATTCCAGAGGCTAGCAGCCGCCTAAGCATACTATGTGTGCCCTACAAAAAAAAAAAAAAAAACAGCATTGCTACCAAATATAATTGCCAAGTGCGCCATAAAGGGTCAACAACAATAGTAAGGCTCCAGGCAGCAATTATTTGTGTGTGTACTGAAAAACAAATAGAAAAAGCGACACTAAACTATGCAATGAAGGCAGAGTGGAAAGGCAGTGTATGGAAGGAAGCTAACTATTTTCAAACGTACGCAATCACAGCCTACCTTTTTAGACCCAACAACAAACTCACAGGGCAGTATGAGAGAAGAAGGAAAAGAAAGGAACAAAACAAAAATTAGAAAGACAGAACAGAAATAAAATAAACAGCCACATACACATACTGAGATATCACAGAGTCTGACAGGTCAGTAAACAAATCCCATCCGCACAGTATAGAGAAACACACATCCAGTAATAGAGCCCTACCTTCTCACCACTCAATAGTATTAAAGGGATCCCTTACCAGCATTAAAAAGAAAGATCCTAAAACAAAGTGATGTAAAAAACATCTCTCTTCAAAGACTTCTTAGGACTTAATCCCACTATTTTCCATATAAACTATTTTCTACCAGCTAAAAAAAAAACAAACCCTATTCTTTTCAAATCACGCTGTGTTTTTTCTGTGTTTTACTGCGACAGTACAAAGTCTGGGAATGCTGTCTCCTCTGCTTATTACACAAGCGCCTTGCAGAAGACAAACATCAGCTCCACGGTAAATTGCTGAAGAAAAGTCTATTCTGAGAGATTTTAAAAGTTGGGTAGTTTTAATTAGTCTTCAAAACATGTGATCATAAATATGTAACTTCTTAACATATTTGCTCTCTCAATGTACATGAACCCCCTTCATTAGCCAAACATTACAGCTGCACCCTGGATCTAATGAGACCTTTGCTACACACCATGAAATATAGATTTAGAAGTTACAGGAAAATTCATGCTTATTTTAAATAAGTAGATATCTGCAACTGCAGCAGCAAAGACGTGGTGTCTGCTATAAGCTAACTCTTACGCTTTTAATGCGGAATATTTGTGCTTTTCTCTTTTAAGCAGCTGCACACCCACGGGTAGGTCAGGATACATTAGAGGTATAGAAAAAAGGAGAGGGGGAGGGAGAGAATGCAAAGAAGAGGGCAATCTTTACTTTAACCCTCTAGAAATTCCCACCTATTCAAAAAAAAAAAAAGCTGTCTCATTTGCTTGTTTATTTTCATATGCAGTCCAGGCATTTAGACAACCTTTACCCCTCACTGAACAGACTTACACAGCGTAGCATCTTGCAGAGACACAAACTGGACTCAGCTGAAGGAGGTCCTTCCTAACCCTGCACCTCCGTATTTCCACTTACTGCAATACGTTCCCCTTAATTAGGGAACCAGTTGCTGCTAAACGGAATGTGTTACAATTACAACATTTCATTTCAACCCAAGTAACAAGATAATAAGTATCCTAGCATTTCACATCTAAAGACTTAGGCTGGAAGGTTTAAGTTAGTTCAACCCAGTTCACCTCCTGAATTTCCTCTAGGTCGAACACAGAAGCTAGAATACATTGTGCAATGTGAAAGGCACCTGTGCAGAGATGCTCGTGTATACTACGCACATATTTACTTCTCTCTCAGCGAAGGACAACTCTTTCAGCTCTTAAAACAGATGTAGAAATTCCACAACTGAACAAAAGCTAAAAATACTCTTTCAAAGCAAAGAAAAAGGTTTAGAATATTTATTTTCTCTAAACAGTTACATACACCAAGCACTTAATTAAAGTAAATCCATTGATTTAGACTTAATGAAAAACTATTTAGAAGACATAATCATCAATCAACATAACTAATTCTGAGACTACGGCAAAGGCTTTTGGCAAACTGGAAACACGAAATCTTGGTCATTAAGTTATTACGTTCACTCAAAATGCATCCTGAGTCATGAAAGACAAGATTCTAAAAGGGTTCACCTAGTCTACAAAATGATGCTGCCTACAGAGAGCACAAAAAACAGTAACAACAACTGATAATGCCAATGAAAGTTGAGTATTGCATATTACGAAGATATTCTTTACTGTCAGGGTGGTGGGACGCTGGAACAGGTTGCCCAGAGAGGCTGTGAATATCCCCTTCCCTGGAAGCATTCAAGGCCAGGCTGGATGGGGCTTTCAGCAACCTGCTCTAGAGGGAGGTGTCCCTGCCCATAGCAGGGGGTTGGAACTAGATGATCTTAAAGGTCCCTTCCAACCCAAACCATTCTGTGATCCCCTCTGTCCAATCCTTCATCTTAAATCAGTGTATCGAATTGTTACTCTCATACTAATTTCTTAACTTAGTTGTTACCCTTCATACTCCCTTCCAACCCAAACCATTCTATGATTCTCACTAATCAGACTGCCCACAGAGTAGCTAGTATAGGGGACAACGTGGCTAGTAAGTCAGAGCTCGTTCAGCTGTGTGCCAGCAAAGAGGCCCTGGAGCAAAGGAGAAAGGTGCTGCTGGCCCTTCAAGATGGATGTGGAAGGTAATATCTTCATGCATGCTATGCATTCTGATACATTCTGACTTCCACACTTCTGTCTTCTCTGAGATCAAAGGAAGAAAGATGGTTGCTTCCATCCTTTGGATTTGACTTCAAGTAGTGGAGCCAAACAAACTTAGCACCTGCCTACAGCCACAAACATTAGTTCCCAATACCAGAACTATGTAATGCACAGATCTGAAAGTTGAATGAGCACATGATTAAGGGAAGATGTGATGGGAGGAGAAAAAAAAAAAAAAAAAACTAACACAGACAAAACCAAGGGGTACAACTGTGAGAAGAACGATAGCAAAACATGATGGGTCAAAACTACCAAATAATTAAATAAAAATGAATGACAGGGAAAAGATGCTGAACTTAAGAAACCAAAATAAAAAGATATAAAATTATTTTAATTGATGTACATTGAATTTCTTTAATAACGTTTTATATCTACAAACCCTTTGAATTCTTCCTCAGAAATTCTCATTACAGTGGAATCTGTCAAACCTCTCCTGTGACATCCTCCTACCATTTGGCTAGCCTCATAAATTAAATATTCAAATGCATATACAAACTCAAAATATCAAATTAAGTCAGATCACAAAAACTGAATTCTCTTAAACACAGCAGATGCACACAAGAAGATAAGGGCACAACATTTACTGTGGCAAAGTACATTTTGTCTTTTCTAGCAGGCTTGTTCTAGCTGCTTACCTACTGTCTGTGTCCAGCCCTACAAAATCCTTCTTCTCGAAAGGAACGCAGAGCAGCGGGATCTTGTCTCCAGACTTATCAGTGGCTCTGTCAAGCCGCTTAGACTCCAACACAATGAAGAGGGATTCGATGAAATCTTCTATTCTCTTCTCCACGGTTTCACATTCATCATAACTGGGGTAAAACGCCACATCTGTACGGGGCTGCTCTGCAATCTCTCCTTGAAGTCCGAAGACAAACAGCCGGGAATCATAGAGCGTAGAGCCATACATTTCCTTCTGAAGATGGAATTTTTCAAACGTCTGAGGCCAGTCCTTGGCAGAAGAACAGTCTGTTATTGTTATCAGCCCCACAACTTTGCGGTGCGTCTGAAAATCCCCCCACTCGTTGTTCTCTGGGGGATAATGGTGCCTATAGCGGATGTACAGCACGCGCTGAGAGTCGCGCACATTGACTTGGCTCACGGCTGAAATCCGCTTGTAGATCCTAAAAAAGCTTTCTTCTGGTACAATGCCGATGGGCTGGACCACAACCAGGAGAGTCTGATGATCCTCAGCGCACTGCATGTAGTCAGGAACACTCATTTTGCACCAACTGCAGACTAGTAAGAGATAAATGTGTATTATTTAACACTCAGAAGCACACACAGCTGCTGAATCAAGTCAGGACTTTATCACAAAATCATAGAATCGTTTGAATTGGAAGGGGACCTTTAAAGGTCATCTGGTCCAACTCCCCTGCAATGAACAAGGACATCTAAAGCTACATCAGGTTGCTCAGACCTCCATTCAGCCCAGATGCGATCCCAAACTCTATATACTATGCGCTGCTTTAAACTGCCTCCAAAAAACACCTGTACATTTGCTTTTTTTCAACCAGATCATTTCACACAGGTGCAAGCGATGTAAGTCAATGCAGCACACAAGGCAGCACCCTACTAACAGGGCCATGGAGAAAATGCTGAACTCTCAGCACAGGCTTCCCTGAGCCTCAGGCTTTGCAGTCGGTCTCCACAACGCACCCTGGGGCAGTACAGGACCCCGTGCACAGCGCAGTGTGAACTACCAGCAAAGAGAACGGCCAAACTTCACACAGCCATCACTGCTTTCCTAAGGACCACGAAAATCAGGTCCAAAGTACTCACTACTGAGAATTAAGTGGTTATTCCCTCAAAGTTCAGCAGGAAGACCACGCAAATAGTTTGGATTTCAATATCTGGGATTCCTTCCCCCCTCATTTAATCCGAACTGCATTTCTGTGGCTGTCCCTTACAGACGGGCACAGCCCGAGCCCTGTGCTGCTCCGTGACCCCCGAACCACGGGGATCTGCCGGCTCCAGAGTTGCACCCACCACCAGGAACAAGCAGCACAGCTTTCAGCTGGCACCGCACGAACAAGGAAAGAGGATCGAACCCACTTTGACATCAAAAAGAAGGCGTTTCGCTGGGCGCCCGGCCGCTTCCCACCCCGCACCCGGTAAGGAAAGGGGCTGAGGGGCAGCGTGAGGTGAAGGGGGATGTCTCAGGGGTTGGTGAGGGGAGAGAAGCGCGGCCGCCGCAGGGTCCCGCGCTGAGGGGAGCGGAGAGGCGCACTCACAGCCGGGACGGGAGCCGCCCCCTCCTGCTGCTGCCGGACGCGCGGGGCGGGCGGCGGCGGAACTGACGGCAATGGGCGCCCGCAGGGCGGCGCATGCGCGGGGCGGGAGCGCTGTGGTGGACGGGCTTTGCGCCGCGTTCGCCTCTTGTGAGGGGGCGGGCGGGACTGGGAAGATTGGCTGAGAAGATGGAAAATCCTCGAAGGGGTATTCGTTAAAGTGTATGCGCGGTCGTTCAAATGAACGCACGTCGCCTGGCAGGTGAATCCCAACTGCTCGTATCTTTCCTTGCTGTGTAAGTGAAGATTACAGAGGCTCTCAGTCTTACTGGTGGAAAAGAGCAACCCTCATATTTCCTGGTCCTGAAGTTAGTAATAATGAATAAAAATCCTGGAGTCTCTGGGAAGCATGAGCCTTACGTGAGAACTAAGGTACTTTTCTAGTTGAGGCATCCTAGCTACCATTCTCAGAATGACATTCCCCAGCGTTTGCCCAAATCACACTTGAGATCAGGCAGAATTCAAATGAAATAATAAAGGTAGTGAGGCACTGGCAGAGGCTGCCCAGTGAGGTGGTGGGTGCTCCATCCCTGGAGATGTTCGGGGTCAGGCTGGACAGGGCTCTGAGCACCCTGATCTAGCTGTAGGTGTCCCTGATCAGGACTGATTCTCAAAGTTGTCCATTCTTCACTCGAGGTGACAGGACATCCCTGCCACTGCAGGCCCCAGAAAGCATCCATGCTTCTCCAGACTGAAGGTGGTGCCAAGCCTCTGTATTTACATCCCTTCTCCTCTGAGACCCATTACCCTTTGAGACTGCACCCTGAGGTATTTCATGTAACCAAGAACCTTGATGATCAATTCAGAATCATAGAATCATTAAGTTTCGAAACGATCACTAAGATCATCTAGTCCAACCATCAGCCCATCACCACTATGCCCACTAAACCACGTCACTCATGCCACACTACTCTTTTCTTATATTGAGGGGCCCAAAACTGAACAGAGTATTCGAGGTGCGGCCTCACTAGTGCCAAGTACAGAAGGATGATCACCTCCCTGCTCCTGCTGGCTGCACTATTTCTTATACAAGCCAGGATGCCGTTGGCTCTCTTGGCCACCTGGGAATGCTGCTGGCTCATGTTCAGCTGGCTGTCAACTAACACCCCCAGGTCCTTTTCCTCCACTCTTCCTAACTATGATATTAAATTATGAGAGGGTCTAAATAACTCAATTTATTAACTTTATGACATGGTCTGAGAAAGCATTCATTGTTGATATTCTTTATGCAGGCAGCCCAAAGACCATTGTAGTCTCATTTACTGACAATTAATGGGAGTGGGGCAGTCTTCCCAAAAAGAAGACTGGAGAAAATGACTTGCATTAACAGTTCCTTTAGAAAGTTTAAGTCTTTAAATTTCCTAAAGCGTACAATTTTAAAATTAGTTTCTACATCTACACAAACCTCCCAGGGATATAAAAATTAAGAGCTTTGAGCTGATAATTAATAGTGAGATCCCTCAAAGCTCACAATAAGGAGACCTTGTTACAAGTGCATTGCTGGGGAAAGATTACAGAATCTGGGAAGGGTCACCTGGAGCACAAACTTATCTCCAACACACAAATATTAAATTTTTAATGTAGATAAATGAATGCTCTTAACCCCTTTTAGGAGATTAATTATTTTATTAACTTGGTAAGGACATATTTCTCCATGATGTGTCACAAGTCTCAGTGAAGAAGAAATGGAGCTGTCAGCTGGATGTGTATATGTACGATGCACGGTATTTACTAGCTTTACAGATACATTACAGATGAAAACACAAGGGACACACTGCAAACTTACTTGCACATCACTGATGTACTGGCTATGAGGAGAGACAGAAATCAACACTCAGCAACCATACTCTGCTTCTGTAAGTTTCACCTCGTATATAAATATAAACATACGTATATATCTGCTTACTGAACATTGGGAATGAACATCTCTTATAGTCTTTTCCTCACTTCAGTAGTTTGTTCCTACTCCATAGTGACAAAGGAGAGCAGACACACATTCACAGCTGACACCAGCTTGTCCAGCATGCTATTTCTCCCCATAGAAGACAAGCCTGCCACCACTCTATTCCCCATGGAGCAGTTTGGCCCAAGTATTTATCCATTTATCAAGACAGATCATCAAACAAACCATCTTTTTGTTGTCTGGATGTCACGAGAAAGGAAAATTGCATGATCTGTTCTTGCAGGGACTCCCCTACACCTCTATTACTCAGCCAAAACAGAGTAAGTAAAAGAAGCCTTCAGCCTCAGTTTCCAAATCCTTGGACATGGGAGAGTTTTCAGCCTCTGTCTCAAATTTTCCAGTGCAGGTGCTTGTTGGAATAGAAAGAGGCATGTGACTTAAAGGTAGTGGCACTCTCAGCACAAGAATTTCAATAGGATTAACAGTTATTTGGAGGTTGTGGACAAGCAGTTTCATTTAGATGTCTTCCTTTAATTGGTGTAAATTGCTTCAATGTGAATTTAGAGATGGTAGAGATTTTCAAATTGAGCAGTTCTGTGGATTTCAGGCAGAATGTGAAGCTAGGAAGCTGCACACACCTTTGGAGAGGGAAGACAGGTGTGTTCAAACTTGGCTAAACTTAGGTATAAGGGATGTACAAGAGAGCATTTTTAAATACAGAAAATAACTTTTTTCTGTCACAGAATTTTGCCAAGAATGTCACTAGAAGCATTTCTCACAGAGAAATGATTGTTACATTCATTTCTCCAATATTGATGTGACGATTAATTGGGTGGCAAATGCCCACATTGTATTTGGTTATGACATCAGTGGTACAAAAGCACACTAAAGATTTGGTCTCATTAATATAGCCAATGGTCATTAGTTATGACTCTAGTCTGTAGCGTTGGCTGGAAGGGGGTTTTGGGAACACTTTTTGACATAGTTGGACTCAATGATATCCTTGTGGGTCCCTTCCAACTCAAAATAGTCTATTGTTCTAGTTCAGCTCAGCTGCGTTTTGTTGTTTCACTTCTTCCGTATGAGACAAAAAAAAAAAAGCAATGACAGCTTGTATCAATTAAGACAGTTATTACTGTCTTAATTAATTTGTGTAAATTGGAATAGTTAATATTTTATTGTTTCTAGGAGATAATTGGATTGTGACTCTGTAAACACAACAGTCTAGAGCTTTGACATTGCCATTAGGCTACTCAGTCTCCAGAGATCCTCCAGCACGAGTTAATTCCAAGTGGTGGAGAAACTCTGAAGAGAAGTTGCTTAAATGTGTAAATCTCACTGTTATAGTAATGTCAACTATTTCCACAAGGTGTCACAAGACTACAAGGATCAAACGAACTGAGCCTGATCGATACACATACAGCATCATTGTTCATAACACTTCACTTCGGATATAATCTACAAAGTGGTTTCACCAGTGTTGTAATCTCAAATGAATTATGCAGTCCAAGAGGTTTTGATTGTCAGTACTTAACTGTAAAAGTTGTATCCAAATGCAATGATGTTGGACCTAAAGCCAGTGAACATATACTGCTGTGCTGTACCATCCCTGTACTAAGGTGTTGACATCTACTGAAGGTGCCATCTTCCCTTAATAATCGGGTATCATCTGTATTAAAGACTTATCCTTACGCACTTGCCAAATTCTGTATCAGCTTCTAATATCGTGTTAACAAATTCCTTGTATTTTCTGTTACAGGAATGTCCCTTTCTGCCCTGAATTCCAAGTGATTATTATTGTACATGATTGCAAAAGCTTCCATTCTCCCCTCTAATGCTAAATAGTGATCAAATCAGCAGTCTCGGTAGATTTCTCCAATACAAATGAAAAGCACGCTGTTTGTAAAGCACACAGTAAACTCCTGATTAAAGCCATTAGTGAGTGCTGAACTCCTGGTGGGTGTATAGCAGCTCTTAGCAGATAGGCACACACCAACTCCTGGCTCTAATGGTACTGGAATCAAATCATAAATTCATAGAATCATTAAGAGCAGAAAAGACAACTAAGACCAAGTCCAACCATCAGCCCATCACATCCATGCCTAACATCTCTAACCAAGGCCCTCAGTGCCACATCTCCACATTTCTTGAGCATCTTCACAGACAGTGACTTCACCACTTCTCTGGGCAGTCTGTTCCATTGCTTGACCACTCTTTCAGAGAAGAAATTCCTCCTAGTATCTAACCTGAACCTAGTATCTAACCTGAACCTATCTGGCACAACTTAAAGCCATAATCCTTCATCCTGTCACTAGCTACCCTGGAGAAGAGGAGCATTGCATGGGGTTGTTGTGACACAGTACTGGGCCCTTGGTCTTGTTAAAGCTCATACAGCTGGCCTCAGCTGATCAATCCAGCCTGTCCAGATCCCTGTGTAGGGCCTTGCTACCCCTGGCAGATCAACACTTCCTCCCAACTTGGTGTCATCTGCAGATGTACTGAGGGTGCACTCAGTCCTCTCATCTATGTTATCAATAAAGATATTAAATGTGGCTGGCCCCAGCACAGACCCCTTGGGAACACCAGTTGTGACCGGTCGCCAGCTGGATTTAACCCCATTCACCATCACACTGGGCTGGGCCATGCAGCCGTATTTTACCCAGCAAGCTGCGTACCCATCCAAGCCACAGCCCACAGCTTCTCCAGAACACGGTGGGAGAGTGTCCCAGGCTTTTCTGAAGCACAGGCAGATCGCATCCACAGCCATTTCCCATACACCAGCGGTCACCTGGCCAGCCCCACGCTGCCTTCAGCTGAACGCAGAGCGTAGGTGCTACGTATGCAGGGAATGCATTAATAAAGTCCCCACCGCCGTCATTTGTTCATAGTTTACTCGTGCTCTCCACACCCAACACGCCTCTAAGTGCCAGGATCACCAGGCAGCGTTCCCTGTTGCTGGACTACAGCAGCTAAAGAGGTGTTTAGCAAACCCTAATTACACTTTACACTCATGACCCCGTAGCCGCTGGCCTCTACTTGGATTATATTTAGGAAGAGCCTAATTGCCATTAAAAACAGGTTCCCAGCGCTCAGTTGCCAGCCCTGGGACGACACCCGCGCGGAGGGGCTGCGCGCTGGGTCGCGTTCCAGCCCGGAGCGAGGGAGCACATCCCGCCGCGCCGCCGGGCGCTGCGCGGTGCACCACGGGGCTCGTAGTCCTCCCGCCGCTCGGTCAGCGCGCGGCCTCACGGGAGCTGTAGTCCCGCCGCCTCCGCTCGCCGGCGGCGCGCGGGGTCCCTCTGGCGGCCGCGGACTACAGCTCCCAGGGGGCCGCGCAGCGGCGGCCGCCCGCGTCTCGCCGGGATGAGGGGTGAAAGGCCGGGGCCGCTCCGGGGGGGCAAAATGGCGGCGAGGTTGAGCGGCGGAGAGAACCGGCTGGTGTCACTGCCCCTCTCGCGCATCCGCGTCATCATGAAGAGCTCGCCGGAGGTGTCCAGCATCAACCAGGACGCGCTCTTCCTCACCGCTAAGGCCACGGTAGCGTCTCCCGCCTTCTCTCCCCTCTGGGCCGGGCGGGCTCTCGGTAGCGCCTCTTCGCTCAGTGCCACCGCGTCCAGCGCCTTGTATACGTGCAGTTAAATGTGCTACATGTGTCTTTAATTGGAGATCAAATTGGCAGCTGTATATCCGAATCAATATTATGTGCTTTAAATTTCAGGAGCTTTTCGTTCAGTATTTGGCTTCGTACTCCTACAAACACGGCAGAGGCAAGGAGAAGAATGCTCTCACGTACAGCGACCTGTCCCACACTGCAGAAGAGTGTGAAACCTTTCAGTTCCTTGCAGGTATCCATAGAGCAGTGGTAATCCTGTGTGTAATTTTGAAGTTTTGATTTTGTTGAATTGTTTTGTGAGGGCGCAGACCAGTTCTCCTGCTGGTCATTATTCTCCTGGTATATATATATATATGGAAAAAAAATCATATAGCTAAAGGCTTAATGACAGGGTTGGGGATGGTCAGGCTGAACTGTGGCCCTGAAAAGTTCAGCGGTGCTCCCCTTTATTCAGCATGCTAGTGTCTTCTTTGTCAGCATACTAAATCCAGGCTCCCTGTGAAGAGGTCAGGGTGGTGAGACAGTGGAACTGGTTGCCCAGTGAGGTTGTGGATGCTCCCTCCCTGGAAGCATTCAAGGCCAGGCTGGATGGGGCTTTCAGCAACCTGGTCTAGAGAGAGGTGTCTCTGCCTGTAGTAGGGGGGTTGGAACTAGATGATCTTCAAGGTCCCTTCCAACCCAAACCATTCTGTGATTCATTTAACATTCTGCTGTTGCGAAGCTTTTCTTTGTTATCAGCTAGGAAAAGTCATGACCATGTAAATAAAAAGGAGCGAACTTCTCAGGATTCACACATATGTTTGAGTGACAGCACAGAAGGTCTTGTTCACCATGTGGATGTCAATCTGCCACACTTAGCTACTCTTTCACTCCTCCTCCTGCGCTCATCTCTGCTAGGCACCCTTATATATCCATGTAAAAAGACATGGTGCCGTTGGAGCAGCTCCAGAGGAGGGCCACAAAGATGGTCAAAGGGCTGGAGCACCTCTCTTATGAAGAAAGGTTGAGGGAATTGGGCTTGTTTAGCTTGGAAAAGAAAAGCATCTAGAGAGACCTCATTGCAGCCTTTCAGTACTTGAGGGGAGTTTATAAGCAGGAGGGAGACTGACTTTTTTACATGATCTGATAGCGATAGAACAAGGGGGAATGGTTTTAAACTAAAAGAGGGGAGATTTAAATTAGATGTTAGGTGGAATTTTTTACTCAGAGGGCGGTGAGGCACAGGAACAGGTTGCCCAGAGAAGTTGTGGATGCCCCATCCCTGGAGGTGTTTTAGGCCAGGTTGGATGGGGCCCTGTGCAGCCTGATCTGGTGGGTGACAGCCCTGCCCACGGCAGGGGGTTTGGAGCTAAGGTCTCTTCCAACCCAAGCCATTCTGTGATTCACATCAAACTCATAAGCTACATTACTGAAAACACTTATTTGTGGACAGGGATTTCTTTGGTGTTGCAAAACTACCAGGGTAATTAGTGCTCAACATATCGCTGTAAGCGTTTCTGACATGCCAACAACTCCATTTAAAAGCTTTCAGCCTGTAAAACAAGACCTAAAAAAAGATGTGACAAATTATGTGGCTCAAAAATCACGCATTTAAATCTGCAAGTCCTGTTTCTAAAAAGGCATCATATGCATCATATGGTTCCTCTCCCTCTTTTAATTTGCACATTTACATATGTTCACACACGTGCACACACACCTTTCACTTGTACTTGGAATGTATTGGTAATGCTTCGCTCAGAAAGGGCACTGACATAGGATACAGGTAGAGAATGAGGTTTTTGTAGCCAGCTCTTTCTCACTGTGCCTTGTTTTGCCTTGTCTCATGGCCATCATTACTGCCCTGCATGAGTATCTTAGCTGAACACAGAAGTCAGGTAAGACAGCTGTCCTACTGAATCTGTCAAAGGCTGTTGAGTAATTGAGCATTCAATTGAACATCAAACAGATAACGATACTTGTAATTAAAAAAAAGAAAAGGAATTATCCACTTATGATACATCTGTATGTCAGACTAACTCAATTGGTTATTAGCTAAGATAATGTTGGTTAGTGGCATTCAGTCCCTTCCAACCCCTGCGATTCTGTGATTCTGTATGAATGCAACATTATGAATGAGGCAATGGAAGTACTTAAAGTGACTAAAAGAAGCAATTCTCCCTTCCAGATATCTTGCCAAAGAAAATCCTAGCTAGCAAATACCTAAAAATGCTTGAAAAAGAGAAGCGAGATGGAGAACTGGGGGAATGTGACGAAGAGGACGATGATGACGAGGATGATGATGAAGCTGTGGATGAAGCTGTTGGATCTTAAGGCTGGTGGAGAGCTACTTCATAGCTGATCCATTTTCTGTTGTATAAAGGATGTTATTTTTGTGACTGAGAATCCAGATGCTGGATGTATTTATACACTGAGCCATCTGCTTTTGCTTTAAGAAGTTTAAAAATTGAACTGTGTACTTTCTGGAGAATGGAATTCTTCCCTCAGAAACGTGGTGGCAAGAGAAGCACTAATGTAAATGTGACAGCACAACTTGCTCAGATTATTGAAAATGACTTCTTCAGACAATCGTTATCCAAACGTACAATTCCTTTCAGGCAGCTCTCGGTCCAAAAGCTCTTTCACTCATTACAAGGGAGCCCTTCCCCAGTTTGTGTTTCTCAGGTGAGGGGAGGTTTTCTACACAGGATCTGCTACCCCTGGTCTTCTCTTGCTTGGGGAGCCACTAAGTGATGAAATCCTTCCCAGTTTTCTGGAACACTGGCAGGGCGTTAGCAGTGGACCAAGCCCATTTGTAAAAAGCGTTCTGTTTCAGTGTTGTTTTGCTTTAAAAAAAAAAAGAAAAGCAATTGCTGTAATGCAGCCTAAACTGGCACATCCGCACAGAAACTGAGCAGAAGATGAGAGCCATTCCAACAGCAAATGTGTTTCGGCAGCCGTGCTGGTAAGAAGTAGATGTGATAGATAATAATGTAAATACGTACGAGAACCTTGCTTCAGTTCTCTCCGCCTGCGGTTTGCCCGTGGCGTTCCAACACAACGCGTGTTGTTTGAAGTCTGTTCAGTGTGCATTGTTGAGAATGAGCACCCCTTTACCACTCGAGTGATAGAGCTGCGTAGCTGAATGTTTTGTTTGTTTGTTACTATAAAAACAACTGTCCTGTGTACAACTTTATGTGCAACTTTTTACAATAAATATTTTTAGGAAAAAGTGGCGGAAGTGCAGAAACTTCCTACAGTTTTTTTTCCAGCTTCAGCTTACCACAGAACAAAACTGTATTGTATCAGGAACCCTGCTATGTGGTGTTTTACCCCTTGAGAAATTCCCAAGTGGGGATGCAGAACTGTGCTGTTGTTGAAAGGGTTGAGGTTTTTAATTATTGAGTGCATGGAGAGCTGTGGGAAACTGACAGTTGAGCACTGAGGGTTTGGGGTGGGAGAGGTCGCCTGCGGTAAGAGAGGTAAATTATGAACAGTGTTTTTCTCAGCGCTTGGTGTATGTAATGCTGGCCCACTCTGGGGGAATAAAAGGAGCCTCTTTCACCCTAGAGGAAAGTTGAATGGTAAGCCTGTAGCATAAACAAGGTATTGGGCAACAAGGGAAAACAGCGGGGCACTCCAACACCACTGTCCACCACACCTGTTGTGTGGAAGGGCGACAACAGCCCGATTCCAGAGCAGTCACCTGTTGGTGAAGTCACTGCTGCAATACCTGACCCACAGGTAGGTAGGTCGTGACCAAAGAATCAAAAATCTAAAACAGCCCCCAACAAAGGTGTCATTACGCTGAGCACACGTACCTCGAGGGCAAGTGTGCTTAGTTACTGTTCAGCTTCGTTTTAGAATGGCATTTTCCATCACCAGTTCTTTGGAGCTGACCCAGTTATCCGTCATGCCTCTCTCATCAGCCAGTTGCAGTGCCATGCATGGGTTGTAAAGGACAGTAGCAGTTTCTTGCCAAAAGCTGCCATTGTGAGCCTGGGGAGGAGGCTCAGCGTGGTCAGCCACCAGCTCCAGGTTACAAAGCGACGTGCACACACTGGCACAGCAGGAGTAGTGGCACCTTGGGACTGAAGGAAAACAAACTGAGGACACGTTAGATCGTGGCCAGTTGCGTGAGGGTCACTTTGGTGAGACCTGAAGTGGGAAATTCTGCCACAGAAGTAAGAGGCCCCTCTCCAGTGCTTGCTCAGTACCAGTATTATTTGCTGCTGAAGGCCGTTAGCCACAGACCTGGGCTACGGTCACACCTGGGCAGAGGTGCCCCCGGCCACAGGTGCTCCACACCAGCCCCTTCTATACCTCATTGTCCTGAGAACCACTTTCATTTGTAACTGATGGGAACGCGGCCTTGCTGCCTCAGACCTGTAGCCCAAGCCTGAGGCGGCCCGAACTGCTTGGGAACAGCTGGCAATGAAGCCTTAAGCAGTTCCACTACCACGACTTGGCTTGATGCAGCCTCTTCCTGCCTCCACAGAAGGAACACGCTCCTCCATGACACCGCTACACTACTCCTTTAGGTGCTACAAGGCTGTGACCAAGGCCCTCAGAGCCATTTCTATCCCTGTCTACTATGGGAAAGGTCACGATAAAATGGCTGAAGCTCAACAAGATGAGTCGCCCTGAACAGGCTCTCATTAGGAGATGCACTGCTTTTCTTCTCGTTTTTCCAAGAATTGGTTCTGAAAGTTTGCAGCTGTTGGAATGCTTCTGCCCAGCAGGGAAGGCAGCTGCAAGGCAGGAAGCTGACAGTGCTTCTCAGGGCATCTTGGCCTCTTTGAAGCGTTCAGAAATTTTGGACAGCAGAACACATGCCAGGGGATGGAAGCTTTCCAGAACGAGCGCTATTACATCCATATTTTTGTTTTCCTTCCTACAGTACTAGCACGCAAGATCCTCCCCAGCACACCCAGGCTGCTCAAAGGCAGTGAAGCTCCCATCCTCCTCAGCTTGCAAAAATGCCGTAAGGACTGTGGTTACCAATTATAAATCACTGTATTTCATCCCTCTCAGAAGTTTCCTGTGGGCCGATGAACAAGCTCTGGCAATGAGCAAGGCCCCAAGAACCTGAACACCCTTCTGGATTAATTCAACCAGAGACCTCGATGGGGACTTCAGAGAGCTGCCAGTTTGCCACAACCAGCTGCAGCCTCCCATCTGCCCAAGCTCGTTGCCATTCCCTAGGAGTCTTGCTTGATGCAGCGCAAGCTTGTGTCTGCATCAAAGTAGCATTTCAAAACCAAGGGAAATACAGAGTTCTGCCTGAAACGGGAGGAACAGTTGGATTTCCTATTATGAATAAAATGAGTCTGCCCGCAGGACTGGGCTCTGTTAGAACTCAGCAGACCTCTGCTATCCCCTTGACTTGATACTGCACTGTAAACACAAAGAGCTTACTTCACATAAGACCTGGGTGCTGTAGGTATGAAGTCAGAACAGAACAGAAAGTTGGACTTCAGGCACGCGGGTTCCAAGGCAGCAACCTTCCATACATCGTTTCAGGACCACTTCCGAGGCGTTACGTTCAAAGCAGCCCATAACAAATGCGTCTGGGAATCAACACAAGCAGAGGAGCACCCACGGAAACATCTGAAACGCATCCAGAGGGTTTAATGCACAGGAGAGCACTGGGACCAGGAGACCTTCGTGGCTCTTGGGCAACACGGAGATTCTCATCTCACAAAATATGGGATTTCCATTTGAAAAGAGACAGTGTGGTGCAGTGTGAGGATCTCCGCTCTGGTGCGGTCTTGAATCTGCCACCGGGACTTGGAACAACTGCTTCTGAGCCACAGACCAAAGTAATCTATGGTTTTGGATCAAGTTCAATAAGAAGACATCAAACAAAGTTGTAAAGATGAGGAATTTTATTTAATTGACATACTATGAGGCAAAACAAAATTGACACCATAGAAAATAACTTTATAAAATATCATTCACATCATTATTTTGTCAGGAATTACAGCATTCTGAGCTTGTTACGAGTCTTAATGTTTTGAGGTGAGAAACACTATGCTAAATCTTTAGTATTAGTTGTATATATACAGTAAGAAACCAAAACAGAAACTGTTAGGTTTTTCATGAGTTTATTGCAAAAGTAGTGCAAACTATTTAACCTTGCAAGCTGTAAAACAAACTTGGAAAAGGACCCGCCTAAGCTTAAGAACACGACAATAAATGCTCAACTTCACAGCCTTGGAAGCTTCCTTCAACACTTCTCAACAAAAACTCCCCACCTCCGCGCCTTTTTAGGCTTTCACTGACTCAGAAACAAAGAAGCAGAAGATGCACCCGCCCCTGAGCTCGGGGAGCAGGGCAGAGCACGGGGAGCAGCCCTCCCCAAAGCCAGAAGTTGGGAAGCGCGGCCGAGCCGCCTCAGAGCATCGAGCGGCAGGGCGGGCTCGGTCTGCTGGGCTTCCCTTGTTAATAAGCTGACACCTCTGCGCGTTCGTTTTTGAGAAAAAGAGTCAAGAAAGTGGTGCACAACAGACTCACCATTCAGAACATCTATTGTCTGTGCCAGGAATATAGTATCCTTTTCCCGAAACCTACGTAAAGCAAATGTCCTCGTGGTCCCCCCTCCCCGTTGCATACGCAATGCAGGGCAGACCCTGTCCCGAGCTACTGCATGAAACCAAGGCAGGACGCTACATCCTACAAGCGAACAGAAACCAGAACGCTACTGGGGTTCCCCGAAGCAAACAGGTAGCTGGTCGTCTACTACAAAAACAAAAGCAAACAAATGCTACATGAAAAATGTTAAAGGAACAAAATGCAGCATATTCAGGCTCTTTTTTTTTTTTTCTTGAGGTACCTATATAAATATTACCTTCTGCCCAAAGTACTATCTGTTTTGTTAAAAAACTAAAATCCTTATCACGAGCCAATTGTAGGGCATACATTATTACTGAGAAAGTGCAACCATGCTGATAATTTATATGCAGCATATTAAAGGATGATTAGGCTTTAGAAAATATAGCTTAAGAATAGACCTGATGGAGCAGTTTTATAAAAACATTTAACAGAGGCATTTTCCTTTTGTTCGAGTCTCTCTGCAGCAGAAAGCCTTAGGAAACACTTGGAAGTCCTGCCACCACGGAATGTCAGCACTTTTACAATCCCATACATAATTTTTCTGTACTATTTAAACTAAATACAATTGTACAGAAGAGATTTCCCCCCCTCCCCCGTATCAGGTATTGGTAAAAAGTTGATTTTTTTTCCCCCAACTTCAAAAAAAGATAGCATATATCACAACTTAAATTTTCCAAAAAGGAATTATTTAGTTAAGTAAAAAAGGTTTACATAGTAGAAAAACTTACACAGAGTTGTAAACTGTTAAATACAAAACTGTGGAAAAGTTGATGACGCTGGATTCCCTTGCCCACGTACCCTTCCATTTCATGTATACGTGCACGCAGCTGCGCCATGTATGCATAGGGATGGACACAGGGAGGTGTATCTCTAGGGTAGGGATTATATATATATCTCAAAAGAAGTTCTTGTGGGGTATTCCTCTTTGCCTAGTTCTGCTGTGCTACTGTACCCTTTGATCAGATACACTGCAAAATATTTTACAGTTTGCTAAAACTACCTTGCTGCTTTTTCTTTTTTTTCATTTCAACGTTGTGGTTAAAATTCATTCGCCGTTTTTAATCGAGGACGACGACTTATGATTGTTATGCACTGGGAAAAAAAAACCAAACACAAAGGCACGAAGGACACAACTCAAATACAACACTGCTGTCTGCGAAGAAGAAACCCAACGGGTTTGGGTTGCGGAGCGCCGCCTCCGGCGAGCGCGGCCGTCACGCGCGGTTTGGTCGCTTTGCCAATCTCACCGATAATTTGAGTAAATAGCACCCAACTGTTTAAATGAGGTAGATCCAAATGGATAGAGAAAGCTGGGTCCCCGCTACTTGGTGTGCCCCCGGTTCAAATGGTTTAAGGATCAGACGTCAGGCGCGGGAAGGGGGAACGATGGCACTATCTGAAGCAAGCACACACCTTGAGAAGAGCTCTTCCAACGCCCAAGTAAGCGTTAAGTCGTCATCCTCCTTCATGCAGAGATCTTCTAGCAGGGGGAGGGAGCACAAGGCGTCCAACACAAAAAAGCTGGGGATTGAGAACTGGGGCAAGCTGCCAGAGCAACGCATCAGCCCGGCTCCTGCGGGGCCACAGTGACAGCCACTGCCTACAGAGGTCGGTCACAGTAAGAGATCTACACGGTGCCCTTTCCATCTCAGAGAAGACTTTTTTTTTTTTTTTTGCTAATTCAGCTTTATAGGAACACCCTACCCTCATTGAACAGTATTTTTGCATACTCTGAGATAATCTGACAAACTTATCCTTGTGTTAAGGCTTAAAGTGGCACTGCCACACAGCATCATGCAAACATTACGCTACATCATCAAGATACATACAACGCGTTTCGACTCTACACACCTACACAGAGCCTCAGCAGTTCTGAGCAACACAGAGCAACTCCTCAGCTACCCAATAAGCTCTACAATGCCTCTGATGCACTTAGAAGTCAGGTGAGGGAATTCCTACACCTGGTTTTTTTGTATGACAAGTGCTAGTCTTACCAAAACAGCTCTACAGCATTGATACACTGCAAACACAAGACACTAATACAGGTGCAACACACAACTGAGTCAACACACACTTAGTACCACTTGAAATGAGGCCCTTAAAATGGTTATCGAAACATTTTTGTTTCAAGGGAGCGTGTACAATGTGAAATTTCTGAATTCCTTTTTTGTTTTTTTTTTTTCCATTTTCTTAATAAAAAAATATAAATATTAAAAGAAAGGATCTGAACCTTAGCAGACGTTCACTAAATCTCCAATGTACCAAATTAAATGACGAAGGATTTAATACATTCTGTTCTGTCTCATCCTCCCATGAGCAGTTAACCACCTTGCTGCACAGAAACATGGGGTCGGATCTGCATCTACGAACAGCCCTCAAGTCTGAGATTTTGTGGTTGTACAACCTCACAAAGCACTACAGCAGCCAGTGAAGTTGTGCTTACTGTTCCCAGCAGAATTCTGCTTCTGTATTTTTATATACAGAAAGTCACACTTGGCTTTCACCAACACGTGTGGACACACGCACCCACCCGTGTACACACATCATCTTCCAAGCCGAATCACACCAAATCACACCAACCAAACTGCAGCCTTTGAGAACAGCCCACAACTTTGCCAGATGTGCTTTCTGATTTAAACTAATTTATGATTTAACTTCCCGTGGATATGTAATTCTGAACCTTACTCCTCACGTTTCGCTTTTGCTTCTCCCCCAAAAGAAGATGTGCTGCTTTCCCAGGGTCTACCAGTAATTACTCCTCAAGTCCATCTTCCATAAGCTAATTCATACACTCTCTCAGCCTTCCCTCCATAACATCAAAAAACGCAAACTATTTCTGCTGCCAAAAACTAGGTAATAAAGAATGGGCACATGCAACAATCTTCATTTAATTTAGAGACATTCTGGGAATTAAACACTGAGAGGTAATTTAAGATCAATTAAAGATTCAAGTCAGGCAGGCAATTAGAGACATGGCATTTAAGATAAAACAACAGCCCTGTCACTTGTAAATGAGATGAGAAATTTACACGATGGGCTCAATCCTACCCACAGCCCATACAGCACGCACCAGATCTGCTTCGAGTTGCGTGCATGACAAGCACAGCCACGCAGCTTTACATACCCTGATAAGAATGAAGCTTCCTGTTTGCATATGTGGGAACAGGAAAAGCTGATAAGGAAAGAATAAAGTCCACATCATACGCACTTTTCTGATGAGAAATCTAACCAAGAAAACACAAACTGAACCAGTGATGGGATTAGAAACTCCCGAGCTCGGTTGCTGACCTTCCCACCGCTCATGTTTGCCAAGCACACTCAAAACCAAAATGGGCAGAAATGTCTCTTCTCCCGTTTCAGAGTCCGAAATGTTTAAATTTATGTTCTAGGGCCAATTCATAAATTTACTGAGGTTAAGTCACATCTGTAACTGCTGCTGAGATAGCAGCTATTGCAGCTGGTATTTCAGTTGAGTACAGCACATCCAAAAGGTTGGGGGAGGCAATCTGTGCACTCAAAGCCCCAGTTTACAAACAAATATGGCCTTTAGCACAGCCCTGTGATGCTAGCTGGAGGCTCTTCAGGACGATGGGTAGGCTGGATGGTTGGCGAGCTGCCACAGGTAGTTCTAAGATGCATCTGTTGAGGCAGTACAGGGACAAACTGTAAGCAGTTATTCTTTTGAAGCTGTTTAGAAAGCAGGAAGGGAGCAGCCAGCCTTCACTGTGCGTTGTGGATCCATTCACATTTCTAGCACTGCCAAGTGCGAAACTCCAAGACCAGCTCTCACGAACCCTTCACACCTGCAAATTTTCAGCACGCGTCCCTGTCCTCACTCCAACCAAATCCTAAACCCTCTGCAATACCAAAGGCTGAAAGCAGAGCCCAGCTTTCAGGGACCTACCCACCAACACTGCCCCTTTGGGGCAGGGGTTGTGTGCAGTGTTTCACCTTGCTGGATTTCCATGGAGGATGGGGTAGGTGCATTGCACAGATGGTGTTTCTCATTATTAGACACCCTGGGCTCTTCCTGATGCTCCTTCAGGTTTGCAGACCTTCCCATGAAGCTCACAATGTTCCTCGTTGTTTTATAAGGTTGTGCTCGTAGAGAAGTATGTTCAGCACCCTGAAACCTCTTCCAGGCCACAGCAATGCCAACAGTGCCTGCAGATTCCTAACAGCAGGACATAGTGAAGTATTTTTGAAAGGAGCCACTTCCCCTAGAGCAAAACGCTTCTCTTGATGCTTTTGCAGGGAGCCTTGTGAAGTTCTAACATCAAATGGAACAGAATTTTCAGCGTATCATCCCATCCCATTATTAGATTAACTTATTTATTCAGTCACTCACCGCTGCTCAACAAGAATTCTTCCACAAACCAGAACTTCAGCAACCATCCCTGCCAGAAAGTAGCCTCATTCACATCCACGGCCAAAGATGAAGACGTTGCAGGTAGCATGTAATCCCGGGCTAACTAATTGCTGAAATGCTGATTTTGGCAGCATCAAGCCCATAAGCTAGAGGAGTGCTATGAAAGCACAGCAGCATGCTGCGCTCAACCAGGTGGCATTTCTGTCAGCAGAGTGGTTAATTATAAAATGAGGAAGCTTGTTTGGATTCACTGCAAACACAGTGATGTATTAGCACAGTTTTCGACAGTTTCCATTCAGGTTATTTAAAGCACCTTCAGTTGGCGTGCGCTTACTTAAAGACTGAGTTACGGCCAAGGCTTTGCACCAAACTGACACACAGAACAGTCACAATACAAACATATTCCAAATCTTTTTTTTTTTTCTTCCATTTTAGACTTTATCAAGTGTGGTCTGAGCAGGGAATGAAGTATTCTCAACGTTACAGTCTCACGTCAACTTATCCAAAAAGTGTTAAAAAAAAAAACTCCTATATATATATATTTTACCTCAGATTCAAAATATATTCCAAGCACCTTCATGTCATTTTCAATGAAAACATGATGATATTTTTCAGCCAACAGCGAAAGCTGGAAAACATTTCTCATCTGGAAACGACAGTATGCAAACACAGCAAGAGAACGGGCAGAAGGTAAAGCTGGTAGAGATGAAGGCAGAAGCGACTGCACGAAAGCAGAGGTGCTGGATGGGATTTGCCTTGCTAGTTCTGAGACTTCAACCACCACCTTCACGTGGACACGTGCCACGGCTACGCGCGAGGAAGACAGAAGGAGCTAAGCCGGCGTCCAAGATCACAGTGTGGCACCAGCAGCAAGGAGCAAAGCAGTAAGAATACAGCTGATCTGGGAGCATTTTGGCTGCTGTAGGAGTAGGTTCACTTCACAAATTAATTTATCTGCAGAGGAACGCAGGAGGTAGCCTTTAACTGCATCTGCTTGCTAACTAAGAGTTCTATAAAAACACCTTTTGTAGTGATTTGGCCAGGCCATTACATTCATGTTAACACTTCAGGCAACAAAACAATATAGAAAAAGCAACTGAAGCGCGAAACTGATTGCGTACCACACCACGCACACGCTCCAAACCTCATCTCCTTCAGACTGAAAGCATCCTGGGGGGATGCACCTTCCCAGTCACTAATCACTGGGGACAAAACTTGCTGTTTTGCATCCCAGCATAGTAACCTCCATCCCAAATCCCTATTATTCTACCAATTCTGCCAACAGAGGTTGGTTCTTCTCAACACAAGGCAGGAGTCAAATGCTGAAAGAAGCCAGGAAACACATGAGAAAGCAACTGTGCCCTTGGACTCATACCATAATGCAAACCAAGTATAACAACACTTAAAACCAAAGCTTGTATCTCAAGACTGCAAAATATGGCAGTATTCCTACAATGGAAGTGCAAGGACTGGGATCCACAGCATTTCAGGATCTGCTATACAGAGCACTATTTACAGTATTTGTGAACAGCTACAGCAGATGCCAAAAAAAGTCTTACAGTAAAAAGGGAACTTAAGAACAATCAGTGCAATTACCTTCTACTGAAAGTTTTCCTTAGAAACGACTGCAAGAGCACAACAAGAAGCCCACTGCCAAATGTAATATAAAAGTAAAAAAAAAAAAAGTATTGTTCTGTATTAGAAGTTGAGAAAGCACTCAGGACAAACACACACACAAACGTTACTAAAGGAGAAGAGTATTAAAACAGAAAAACAGACAGGAAAAGTTATTTTATTACACTGCTATCAAGTGTGACCAACAGAACTTCTTTACATTCCTTTTTTCTATGTAAGATAAACCTGTGCCACCAGAAATGCTTACTGGGCGACACCAAGAGGCAGCATGGCCTCACCCACACCTGCTCTTCCAGCACAAGGAGAAGTCTCCAGTACAGACACGCTGGCATGAAGGGGATTGGGGTTTTTAGAGGAGAGATGTACGCGACCATTCGCTGCTGCAGCAGGAAATAGTGTTGGCAGCAGTGTGCGAAGCACTCCGCATCCCAATACGCTTTCAGTACAAACTCTCTCTCTGTGCAAGCACACGCGACTTCTGATAAAGCTTCAAAAGCATCCGAACTCAATTAGCAACTTCCATCTTTTCATAAAGCTACCTGGGCACACAAGAACCTCGGGGCCCACACCCACTTCAAAAGTTATGCAAGATCCTTGTGACAGACCTAAACGCGAGGAAATTAACCAAAACTCCTGTGACATGGAAGATCACTGACTGTGACTCTGCAATCCAAGTATTATAGTTGGAGCACTGTAACTTGAATCAAGTCAGAATAAGGAGTTCTAATAAACAGAAGTGACCTTCCTGCGTACCTCAGTGCATACAGACGAGAAGTGTTACTGTTGCATAGGGCTATCTGACATGCCAAAATCATGTAAGGCGGAGACAAATTCACCTACTTCCAACGTTTCACATTGGGATATTTCTTCCTAAGCATTGACTCAACTCTGTTTCCCAGGTGGCAGAAGAGGCAGAGTGGACATTTCATTCCATTGAGCCACTGGAGCAGAAACTTCTAAAAATAAGCAATACTGTATTACATCTAGTACACGAACAAAGACAACTTCTTATCTTTGTTAACATGGTGGTTTGTGGGGATTGTCACAGAACCTTGTGCTCAGAAAGGGCTCTCTGGAGATGCCCAGTCCCCTACTTAGCCAAGTCTGAGCCTCTCTAAGTACAGAGATTCCACAACCTGCTTCAGCACTGGAGTATTTTTGCTCCTATAGTGTTACCATTTCAGTACAAACTCCAGAAAACGAATCCACAGCAACTCATTAATATCTGTCCATCTCTCAAGCACATTCTTTTAAAGGTGAGCTGCTCTGAAACAGAAGAAATACTGCAGTACTGGCATCAGTCCGTCCATAATGGCGCTCCTGCCTGCAATGGGAATGAGATCTTTTTGTCACCAGGGTGTAATCAGTATCAACTTTCCGACTGCTAAGCACCACGACAGCTTGCACCAACAGCTGAATTCAAGCAGAAGGTCACTGCCAGGAAAATAACAGAGAGCACGGGGAATGCAACGGAAGAGATCCTGCCCAGTGCTCTGTTGCAACTGCAGTCACACAACTCCTTTGCATGGGCTCGAAACACAACTGCCAGAGGGTAAAACACATTTGGTGATTGCTGGCCTGAGCTGCATAGTGACTTAGTGGTTATAACTGCCAACCCCAGCTATGACTTCCATAGCAGGAACGCGTGTGAGATAGAGACACCTCGAGCTTTGCGTTTACCTGAGATACTGCTGTTCTTACAAAACACGTGGGAGCTAAGCAATTAATACCAAGGTAAGGATTGAGGTGTTTGGTGGTCCTCCCCAACCTCTTTTCCTTCTTCTTTTTGGATAGGAGATACTTGGAATTCGAAAAACATTGCCAGAAAGGTAACTTCTGGGCTTACAGCGCGTCGTACTTGTCAAAGTATGTACTTCATCACCAATTTTTTAGAAAAAGGCTTTAAATTATTCATTTATTCACCAGTCAGGGGGAAGGGGGCAGCAAGGGAAAGGAGGGAGAAATCAAGCTGTAGAATTGGCAGTAATAGAGGACCAAAAAACTGCAAAAGGCAGCAACGTCCCTAGCCTGAAATGCACGTAACCATCCCAAATTCTTCATACTCAGGGAAGGAAAACTACACAGAGATCTCCATTCATTCCAAGAGGACCCACAGACGACGGCTACTCTCAGATGAAGAGTCCACAACTACTATGCCAGCCCAAAGAATGCATCCAACAGAGGCTGCAGGGAGCCCCGCAACCTGCTTCCAAAATGAGATTTGGGGTCAAGACAGATTGTCTGTCCTCCTCACCCTACCTGTCCATCTGTACAAAGCCAGTTATGCCAGAACTGCACAGAGAGGGAAAAGGAGGATTAAATTCACATCCAAGAGGTCTCCGCGTAACAAGCAGCAAATAAAATAAACGGAGTTTTAAAATGATTGATCTTTCTTGTATTCGTTAAGAGTAATTCATATAAAAATAAATTCATATATAAAACTCTGCCCAATCAAAATCCAAAATCTGAAACGCATTAAGCAAACACAGAGAAGTGCAACGTGTCAACTGTGGAAAAGCTTTTGCAGGTCAGCAGTACGTTTAAGGGAGGTATGCACAACCTGGCTGCTGGGAAACGGAAGACAGACAACGCAACGTGGAGCTTGCTTTCTGTTATACCAGCATCACTCAAAAGCTAGATTCACATCATGAGACGAAGGTCTGACCTGGCAGGCTAACCAACAAATCAGAGTAATACAAACACAATTCATCTGCTAATAGGATTGACATCGTTATTTCACCTAAACAACACCAACACACTGCCACGAGGTGACATATGGAATTGGCACTAAGTGATGTACCTAGGACTCTTACTGCACTTCCTAGCTTACTGAACAAGCAGCCAGCTCCAGGCTCCCTGCTGCACGGCACAGACCTCTGTCTTGGTTAAAGCTCCCTGCCCGTCTCAGCTAGAGGTATATGGACTCACAACAGTGACTGAGCATCTGCTAAGAGAAAAGGGAAAAGACAAAGCAAAATGGAAGAGAATGACATCTTTAAATACATGTTGAGAGGGCGGATTTTAAAGTTATCCTATGAAAACAAACAAAAACAAGTCAGCATAAACACATTTCCTGGGCTTTTTTCCTTTCTTCTTCTACACCTGCTTGTGGCATCATCATTAGTGCAATGGTTTTCATACGTTATTATGTTTTTTTATTAACCCAGTGTGCAAAAGAACAGAAGTGTTTGTCTAGTAATTATCAGTTCATTAATGCTTCTCTTAAGAGAATGGCAAAACTCTCACGTTTACTCTTATGCATAATGAAGAAGGCTTCACCTCCCTTCGTAAGTAAACTTCAGTTTCCTAAGATTTACCTTCACTGTATAGATTCTCTGACTTCTGTCTACGCGACCAACATCGAACCACCTCCCTCTCTGAGAGCTCCTGCTTCACCAATCATCAACACAAATAAAATACAATTGCTTGTGCTTGAATGAATGCAGAACGTTGGTCTCGTGTGCGCCTTTGGCTGCGCAGGTAAAACCTGCTACGCTGCGTGTACGCCTCAAGAAGCCTTTCTCCAAAGGACAGGCTACAAACACCCACTGCATGCAGCTCTGAACTCTCGCATCAAAGTCAATTGCATATTTTTGCATTGGAATAGTAACATCCTCACGGTAAGGTTTTAATTTCTAAATCCAAAGCTTTCTTGATATGTTAACAGAAGTATAATGAGCACTCCTTAGTAAATAAAAATAAATAATAGCATCTAGCCTATCACATTAATACTGCGAAACACATATAACATTTACATTAATTCAAACATAACAGTGAAAGAGGATTGTACTGTATTCATCACCACAGACCCGTATTCCTTAGAGACTTTGGAGAGTAAGTGTCACAGTCCTGTATGACAAATTCTGAAGTTAGCTGTCAGTATGATTTAAAAACAATCTTTAAGTTTTTTTTCTTTTCTTAAAAATGGCACCTTTTCTTCTGCCAACCCAACTGGACCTATTAAAAGTTTAGGTACAAGTTCATTCATTCTGTTTTAAAATTCTTCTTTAGTCTATGAAAAACATTTTTAAATGCAGCACAATAAAAAACATTCAAGAACAAGCTTCAGAAAATACATTTGCCCTTAGACACGCAGAGAAAAATCTTTGTAAGACAGTTGAAAAACAGAATTTTGTCACTCTTCTGACAATAAAAATTTTGGAAATGCATCTAGAACAAAATCAAGGCTTCATAAATAGTCAAAAAATGCTTTGCTTTCCTTTGTAGTTCCTTTGTAGTAATAGCATTTTAGCCCATTAACTTTAGTATGAATTAGATCTCTCCAAATTATTAAAAGCAATTAAATGAATAGCAAACAATGAAGAGTTTTGTGTTTTGTTTTTCCCCTAAGCCCTGAGATCACAGCTCTTGATTTAATTATAAAATATGGGTCTGTTTTATAACAGGCAGCTTAGAGATTTTGGCAAACTACACTTCCAACAATCGTGGGGCTTTGTATAAGAATGCAGTTCGTAACCAAGTCTGAAATCCCGGACGGAAGGCTTTCTTGCAAAAAGGGAAAAAAAAAAATGAAGATGCATCACTCATTGCTGGCTGTCACTGGAGCTTGGGCAACTGTTGGTCTAAGTGCAGCTGGTCTCATGTGAATCCAACTCGGTACTGAACTGAGTCGCTAAACATTAAAACATGTCAAGCAAAGTACATAGTGCGCAACGTGTCCTGGTGAACTTGAACTGCTTTAGCAAGTGCTTGGTGATCTCTGCCATTACTCTGACCCGAAGTGTGGCTGCCTTCAGCACTGAAAAAGAAGGGGGGGAAAGGGAAACCCTATTTATTCTGCCTCTCCTTACACATAAGGCTCTCGTACCACTCATCTCCTCTAAACAGAATGGTCAAATGTTAATTCCCCTTAAAACATTACCCAAGTTCTGAAATGGAAAAAACAGCAAAGAGGGATACGTGAACATAACCTCTTCCTCCCCTGTATTTCACTGGAAGAAAACCAAGCAGTCTGCCCTCCAACTGCTAACCAAGGATGCTGCTGATCCCAGAAGCCCATTTCCTTCCTGCTTCCTCACAAATTCGGCAGTAATCCAAAGCCATGCAAACTCACCTGTCGTGTTCTTTATCCACCAGATGATACCTGGCTCTGAAGGCAACCAGGTGCGCGTAATATGCTGGTGCAGGGATGGAAACAGATCGAGTACAGCGTACGTACGTATGACACAGCTGGTAGGTAAGAATCTGCAGCTCATCTGAAGAGAAACGATTGTCATCCCAGAGGACGTGGTAATGCGAAGGTCTGCTTGTTCCCTGAGGGCAGATCACACACACTGTATCAGCACGTCAAAAACATCCCCTTATATTGCCACCACTGAGGGTGAACTGCCACAGAACTGACTTCTTCCCCAAAGTTACGTGGGAGCAATTCAACACAGTAAACCAGGAGCACGGCGCCTGCTTCCTGCTGCTCATGTTCGTTATTTCTTTTAGATGTTAACAGTACAGGAAAAAGCAGAAAAAAAAAAAAAAAGGTTGTATGATTTGCCTGCTGGGTAAACAACACAAAACCAACAGCCAGTGCTAGGTCTGAAAGTTACCACCCCATGCAAAATGCTGTACCTGAATACCAGCGTGACTACACAGGTAGAAGTCAAACTCTGACGGATGGGTGATTTTTGTGTCCACTGTGGTACCAGCTGGAATGTTCCCACTTTTTCCAACCTGTGTGAACAGTATACGCAAATTTACTAATGCACATCGTATTTTTTTCCTTTTCAGATTTACAGTAAAGACAAGAAACATTTTAGAAGAATCTGTAAAAAGCAGAAAGTCAAGAAGGGAGCAGGAGAAAATGAAATCTGAAGTGTCTCTACAATAGAGGGGAAAAAAAGAGAGAAAAGAGATGAGCTGTGAAGTCTTCCTTAAGGTTATCTATAATAATGAGCTTTTCTGATGAATGCAGAAAGAGCTTCCCACAGCTGATTTTGGGCGCCCCAGTACAGAAAGGACATGGAGGTGCTGGAGCAGGTCCAAAGAAGGGCAACAAGGCTGGGGAAGGGCTTGGAGAATATGCCCTACGAGGAGAGACTAAAGGAAGTGGGGCTGTTTAGTCTGGGGAAGAGGAGGCTGAGGGGAGACCTCATTGCTCTCTTCAAATACCTGAAAGGTGATTGCAGTGAGAGCGGGGCTGGTCTCTTCTCACTGGTGACAGGTGACAGGACAAGGGGAAAGGGCCTCAAGTTGCGCCAGGGGAGGTTTAGGTTGGATATCAGGAAAAACCTCTTGACAGACAGGGTTGTTAAGCACTGGAACAGGCTCCCCGGGGAGGTGGTTGAGTCACCATCCCTGAACGTGTTTAAAAACCGTTTGGATGTGGTGCTCGGGGACATGATTTAGTGGTGGGTTGTTAGGGTTGTATGGTTAGGTTGTGGTTGGACTTGATGGTTTTGAAGGTCTTCTCCAACCTGACCAATTCTATGATTCTATCTGCTTTTCACCTTCCCATTCCGTGACAGATTATTCCTCTCTAACCTGTCTTTTTTAAACCTGAAAGAGGACAATCTGCGGTTGGAAATGTAGAAATACCTTTCACCTTAAAACAATTTCACTGCCATCTTACCATGTTCTCAATATACAAAACCACCTTTATGGCAGCATTATGAGTAATTAAGTAATGCCTTGAAGTATACCAGGCTTCAAATGTTCACACAGAGATTCTAAACAGCAAGAAAAACAACAGAAGAAAAAACATGTATTTGAACAGAGGTTTGCAGCTGGGAACTCTTCTTTTCCAGAAATGACACCATCCTAGCCCTGGGGAATCTCCTCCCCACCAGAAAGGGTAAAATACTTCCACATGTACTTTGCAAGAGCCACAGCAGTGACTGCAAAGCATTCATAAAACCATTTGAGATGTTCACTGATACAAAATAACATATTGACTCAATACAGCCAAATCAAATTATTTCACCCACTACATCACACAGTTCTCTAATCAATGACAAATTCATCATACAGGGGAGCTTTTTCATGTAGGGGGCTACAAGAAAGAAGGGAGCATACTCTTTGGCAGGGTCTGTGGTGACAGAACAAGGGGAAACGGCTTCAAGCTCAAAGAGGGTAGATTTAGGTTAGATATAAGGAAAAAGTCTTTTACAGTGAGGGTGGTGAGGCACTGGAACAGGCTGCCCAGAGATGTGGTTGATCCCATGGTCCCTGGAGACTTTCAAGGCGAGGCTGGACCAGGCCCTGGGCAACCTGATCTAGCTGTGGTGTCCCTGTTCTCTGCAGGGCAGCTGGACTAGATGGCCCTCAGAGGTCCCTTCCAACCCTAAGGATTCTATGATTCCATACAGCACATAAGCAATCTGGCTGCGATCGAGATACCTGCCAGTCACAACAAGAACATACCCGTTCGTTTTTATCTGTACAGAAGAGTCTGGTGTGATGCCTTTTCTGCACAACTATAAATGTAATTCCAGGCTGGTAATCCTTCTCTAGTTTAATACATGCTTCTCTGATAGCCAGCAATTCATGATGGAGAACCTGAATCATAAGCATAAAGAAGTGTGATAAAAACAAAACCAGCTTACTCTCATACCATGTTCCTTCTTGCACTGTCACTCAAGAGTCATGAGATGTCAAAGCACGCACGATCAAACCTCAGTTTCTTCATTTAATGAGAAGAAATTAACTCCCCAGCTCAGACTAATAAGCTGTATGTCAAAATCTTTTTAACTGCCAAATACAAATGAACATGTAATTAGGTTGTTGAATATTCAACAGACTTATTATTTTTCAAGCTAGTAAAAGGGATCATATCCAGAATTGTTCACACGCATGCTTTTCTCCCAGCTCTCTGAAGTCACTTACAGAGCTACAGAGATCAACAAGAACTGAAAAAAAGCTGAGTGCAGTGAACAAAAAGCAATTATTTAGGATTTCTGCTAATTATATGAAAACATTTTCCCCACTTATCTTGGTCGGAATACACGAAATTGGTAGATGTTCATTTCTACATAAAACTACACCTAGTACCAGAAAACCACAGAATGCAAATCTCAAAATGAAATGTGTAACCTGTTGAAACTGCCCCTCGGAAACTCCATCTCTGTAGAAAATGATACGAGTTGGTTTAAATCTGGTTGATTTGTAGAACTGAATCAGCAGCTCCCTGACCATGGCAGCCAAATCTTGGATGATTTCTTGGCGGTGCTGCTGGACCCGAACGGTGGCACAGTAGCGATTGGGATGAGCATCCATGCTTCCTACAACCTGTTGGAAAAACAAAAATAAGCATCTTAATATCACAGCAAACTTGGAAGTAATTGCTTTGTCTATTTATTCAGTACTAGTGTCAGGCCCAAGACAAACGCTGCACATAGTGCCAGCAAAGATCTTTGTTATTGAATAAGCCAGAGCACCCTACATTTAAGGTAATTACTGCAGTTTCTGTCTAGTAGGAGATCTGGAGGTTGGTGGCCCTGCGTGTGGCAGGGAGGCTGGAACTTGATGATCCTCAGGGTCCCTTCCAACCCAAGCCATTCTATGATTCTATGATCAGGAAGCCTGAATTGCCCCAAAACCACAACTGAAGCAGACACATTTCTGTTTAGCAACAGCTAAATTCTTAATATCTTTAACTGTAGAAAAAGCAAATTTCAGCATGCGTCAGCTTCTTACAGGTTGATAAATACCAGCTAATAGAATAGCTCCTCAGTGTATTAGCATCTCAGGCATTTTACAACACAATGCACTCATTTACATAATTAGTAGCAGAGCAAGCTCTCCAAAGTTTCATTAGATTCTGCAGAAAAATAATTTAGAATGCTGTAACTGGGCAATCCGAAATAAATGGACCACATAAGAACTGCGAGTAATAAAATGCTTCATAACTGCACAGTGGAGAAAGCAGGAGTGAACCACACCATGTACTCACGGCAGCAATGGAGGGTTTTTTTCCATCTCCAGCTGGAGGATGAGTTACGTCCGCACCAAGGAATATGACAGGCTGTTGGAATACTGGTGGTCTGTATAGAGACAAAGCACACTTGTAAAAGCAGCAACATTTCTGCTTCGTAAAGTGCATCAGACATCAACTGAACAGCAGGTTATACTCTTGCCATGCATTAGTCAATGACTTACAGTTGATGAGATGGTCGCTTGTACTGTGACAATTCTTAGAAGTCACAGCCAAACTTCTCACGCTAGATACAAAACGCCGTGGCATATTTTTAAATAATTGATTGCTGATTTTCATAAGGAGCAAAAAATCTGTTTTTTTTTCTAAACCTGAAGACTCGCATCTTCCATTAATTAGAACACAAAGAAGGATGAGAAGTTGCTCCTTAAGTATCCAATGCCACGTGAGAAAAGTGAAGAACTGCACACATATACAAAAGGTTACCATTTTTTCTCCAAATGAAAAGACAGCATTAATAAGGAAGTACAAAAAAAATGTTGTTATCATAGCTACTGATCTAAAAGCACAACTTTTAAGCCATACTTCCAAGCTTAATTAAACCCTGAAGTTAAGATACTGGTCTATTGCATCAAAGTAGAACACCAAAACACTGCGCTGGGAGTGTTAAGATTTGACTTTACTCCTTAACAAACCAATGTTAAATGGGAGACTTCAGGGCACCAGAATTTTGTGTGTGTTTGTGGATGTGTAGAGAATGGTTACATAGACAGACTGAACATATTTCTGGCCTCCTCTAAAAAGAAATTTGATGGTAATTATAACAGCATAGCTGCTTGCAGCCATCATGCAGCTCAACAAATAAAAAGCTGCTCTACTCCTACCACCACAACCAACAAAATGATCCAAGCATTCCATTTAAAAAACCCCAAAATGCCCTCATCTGAAGCGTTCAGGCATTGTGTACAGTTGTGCTGTTTCACATCTCCCTCTTTACTTAACTCCATTGACAGGAATGTACAGTGTATCAGTACGATGAGAAGAATTCAACTTGCTGGCCATATTACTGCTGTAATGTTTTATTACATGCCACTTGACAGAGAACATGTGGCTATGAAAGCAGCATAAAACTGCTCAGACAGCATGCATCTCTCTCCCTTTTGGTTCCGTAAGTGTATCTTTTAGCTGCTTCAGTAGAAGACTCTCAAATAAGTGCATTACCAAAGCTGAGTATATTTAGCGTGAGAGAATTTAACAAGACACATGAAATATATACCCCCCCCTCCGATAACGTGTTTTCCCTCCTGCAAAGAACTCGCTGGATTATTTTAGAGCAGCTGCCATCTGACTAACCTAAACATGGTGAAGTGAAAACTTGCTTATCTGTGCAAAACAGAGTGTTTACTTCCCTGAAATGGGATCCTAAGAACGATGCAGCAGGTTACTCCATGGGCTCTCTACAACTTGAAATACAAGGACTGTAAAAAATGCTTGTTTTCACTCTAGCAGAAACCTAACGCTTCTCTTTGATTAAAGTAACTCTAGTAAGAGTGCACGGGCATGTATATTCGTTGTAACACTATTAGGAAATAGCAACGTAAACCCTAGAAATCAATTAGTTTTCTGCTCCCAGTTTCTGTTATTTTTGATGTCTGTTGAAACTGAGATGTACACCAAGATGAACAATCTTGAACACAAACTATAAGAGAGGACACTGCTATGAAAGATGTTTTCTATTTGTTTGAAAACTGAGTGCAAAAACAAAAGACTTTTTTCACTCAAATGAAAGCCATACAGTTTCAGTGGTCAGGCTGCAATATAAATTTGCCTTTAAACCAGCTTCAACTGAAACAAGCATTCCTCTACATTCCTTGTAACCCAGCTTTTGCAGGACCACATAGAAGCCAAAAGACAGCCTGACTAAAGATTCACTTAGACTACACTGCCATCGGCTCTAGGAAAAAGGAAGTTATGAGATGCATATTCCCTTTACAATACAACGCTCTCCTCTGTGAAGGATGGCTTACCTTCCCTGTGGCAGTAAAATATTATTTACACCTCCTAACTTGACGTTTATTTTCAAACAGAGGTTAGACAGAGTCTGAGGTGTTGTTCTCTGCACATTTTTCATCTGAACACACTGTGTAGCCATCCCCAGCACCGTGTCACCAACGCGCTTCACCTCCGCTGCAAAACAGAAAAGATACAGATATATTTATTTCTATATTACAGACCAGTGCATCAGCCCTTGGATTACTGACACCTCGAGTTTCAGCGCTCATTTAAATGCAAAGAAAAAAACCTACTTCCCCGACCCAACCCTGCTCTCTACAAATCCTCCTTCTCTACTGCTTCCATCAGCTGACAACACAGCACCTGGGTCCTAGATGTAACCAAAGGCACTGGCAGCTTATTTTTCTTTTTAAATTACATGAATTGCAGTGTCAGAATTATAGTGCGCCAACAAAATTGTGGAAAAATTTTTGGCAAATAAAGTCAGGTAACACAGATAATATTAGGATCATCATTAAATGCTGCACTAGTAACTCAAAACGGGTATCAACGTGCTAGCATTCAGCCAAGCACGAACATCACGTCCTTCTGGTTTATCAGCTCATTTGCCTTAATCCTGACTTGCATAAAAAGAGACTTGTGAGGAGAGTATGAAGAAGAGACAAGGCCATGTGTATAGGAAATGCAGGAGTATGGAACACAGGGAGAAGGACAATGATTAGAGGAACACAGAGAACCATAATTAAAGATAATTAGAAGGAAAGTAGATGGGAATGATACCACATCCTCTTAGTGGTTAGAAAGAAGAAAGCATCCCCTCTAAATGCGAAGCAGGGAAAGCACAAGATGTCATTCTGCACTGTATTTCAATTGACCAAATTAGAGACAAGCAACTTCCTTTGCAAGGTTGAACTCAGAAAAGAAAAAAAAAGCATTGTTTTGTTGCAGCTTCTTTTTTCATCTCTCTTACTTTTGACTTTATGTCAGGTAATCTTTGGAAAAGTAAGAGTTAGGAACATATTTTCTGCTACATTAAATTGGTGAGTGTGGGGAATGGGATGGGGTGAGGGAAGACAATTCTGCAGCTGCATGGTAGATACAGGCTGAGATAGGAGCCCTTGAAGCTATGGGAGAAAACAGTGGATGGCAGTTCATGGTGCTGCTGTTAGGCAGGGTAAACTATAAAAGGAGGAAGGCAGGAGAGGAAAAGGAGCAGTACAGGAAGAGCTAATTAAAAACAAAATGCATGGTTTGTCTCAAAAAATTAAAACTATGTGTATGTGCCATGTGAAATGCACCAACGGTCAATCTGTCGCCAAGAGTTGCTGAGTTTTCTCCCAGGAAATTCCTGGCTTTTATGCTTTCCCATTTCAAGAGGAAAAATCCATGGGCAAAGACTTTCTGCTTCATTCAGCTCCTTCTGCCAAGGGCTGAGGGCATGAGTAAGCAAAGATGTCCTAAAAGCTACGCAGTTAAGTTCATTTCTTCTTCGCTCACTTGGAACTTTCAGCATTCTAATTGCAGTAAGGACATTTTAATCAACAGCAGAGCAGTTTAATGCATTTCATAAAAGCTCTGATTTTAGCTTTTCTCCTCACAAAACTCATATCAAATACACCCAACAGGAAAAGCAAGTTAAAAGCGCAGCCAAAAATAATGAAATGAATTAAGTTATTAATAAAAAAACATTGTGCAGCACAAGAAAAGGAGTAAATTTAATTTGCAGTTAATTAGATTTCCATCATTCAGATAATTCAGAAAAAAATACAAGAAACTGTGACTAAAACACAAGCTCAGGACTGGCACTCACTGACCATAGACTGGTGTTTTTCCTGGTAAAATTACTACCACGAGCTGCAGTCCGGTGTAAGTGTTCTTGAGATGCCTGAACATGGGCTCCACGCTGTCAGCTCCCTGGGCATATTTACAGAAGCACGGCTGCCCTTGGATTGGCATTCCTGCATCTCTGGAAATCTTCCTCAATTGCTCCGTGAAAGTCCTAAAGGATGTAAACACACAGCAGCACGTAAAAGGTAGCATTTCCACTATTTCCTCACCAGTTGTCAGGGAAACATTCCCAAGCTACGTGGCAAATCATCTAAAGGAACATCATTATGGCAACACCATTGTGATGAATAACCATGAACCCACATTCACCTGACAAAGAACAGCCGAGTCACTGGCTAAGCTAAGGCAGCTAAAAGCTGCACCTGCCCATGCATGCAGGGAAAGAAACAGTGTGCAAAAGAACTATATAAATCCACCTACACAGGCTTGCACACTTTCCATGATTTCCTAGCGGATGAGAAGCTGGACATGAGCCAGCAGTGTGCACTGGCAGCCCGGAAGGTCAACTGTGTTCTGGGCTGCATTAAAAGAGGAGTGGTCAGCAGGGAGAGGGAGGGGATTGTCCCCCTCTACTCAGCTCTTGTGAGGCCCCATCTGGAGTACTGCATCTAGGCCTGGGGCCCCCAGCACAAGAAGGACGTGGAGCTATTGGAACGAGTTTAGAGCAGGGCGACCAAGATGATCAGAGGCTGGAGCACTTCTCCTACAAGGAAAGGTTGAGGGAACTGGGCCTCTTCAGCTTGGAGAAGAGAAGGCTCCGGGGAGACCTCATTGTGGCCTTCCAATACCTGAAGGGAGCGTATAAACAGGAGGGGGAACGATTATTCACGAGGGTGGATAGTGATAGGACAAGGGGGAATGGTTTTAAACTGAGACAGGGGAGATTTAGGTTAGATGTTAGGAGGAAGTTTTTCACTCAGAGGGTGGTGACGCACTGGAACAGGTTTGCCCAAGGAGGTTGTGGATGCCCCGTCCCTGGAGGCATTCAAGGCCAGGCTGGACGTGGCTCTGGGCAGCCCGGTCTAGTGGTTGGCAACCCTGCACTCAGCAGGGAGGTTGAAACTAGATGGTCTTTGAGGTCCTTTTCAACAACAGGCCATTCTCTGATTCTGTGATCCAAGGATGGCAGATACCACTTTTAACAATGACCTTCCACTTGTTTGTGACAAAAAAAAAAAAAAAAAAAGAGAGAGAACTCTAATCTGAAAGTTTCATTTAAACGTTCCAAGTCAACAAAAGAAGCAGTTCTACTGATCCCGTAAGTGTACCAACATATACATTGCTGTGCCTCCAGGCTTGGGCAGGAAGTTGGAGACAAAAGATGGACTACTTGTTAAAGTATTCCTTTTGGATAAGTTTCACACAAATTATTCCATTCCATACAACCAGGTTAAAACATACGAGTTAGCTTTTAGTCTAAATAAACGCTCAGTGATGAATACACTCCATTACATCATTCTGACCATCTCAGACTCAATCCCAAGGCCTCACTGTGGTAGGAACTCTGCCCTACAGTACAGGTCGGTTTTGGCAAGTCTAATTTTGAGGATTTTATTATGCTGTCATTGAGATCATTTAATTCAAAAGAGACAGAGCATCAGAAGTAGTGTTAAAGAGACACTGCCATGTTTAGAATATATATTTTGTTTGACATAAGTCTATTTCCATCCATAAGAAGTAATAAAATCACCACCTTATGCATTACACTTACTTAAGATGCACTTCAGTGCATTGGCGCTGGGGAGCAAAGCATGCAATGGCCCAAACCTTTATTTCAATTCCAGTGTGAAACTGTTTATTCCTCATGTCCCAAACTCCTTGAACTGGTGTAGCGATTGCTTTATTCTGGACATGGAAAGAACAAAACACGTTAATGCAGAAAATGATTCATACCAAGAAAAGCCAGTTATGCTTCTCTCCTACTAGCAAGCTATTTCTTGTCTGAGCTCTCTCTACTGCTCAAACACCTATCCTGTCTTATAAAGATCATCCTATCACTGCAACGAGGCAGTCTGCTCGTCAGGTGAAAAATAAAGCTTATTAAGAAAAATAATTATGTGAAGCAGGCACTGCTTATTTTTGCTGTTGATGATTTTCTTTGGTAATACCAATTAACAGCAATCAGAAATTATGCACGGATTAAGTTAGAGATTCATAGTATGTAATGTTAACAGGAATATACGTTTCTACAGTGACTTTACAACTGCTCAGTGAACTCTCCAAGTGTCATTTAGTTAATTCAAGTGCTATCAATATTTTACACATCAGTGAGCAGAGGCAAATACTGGTTCGGTGCCACTCACACAATTCCAGAAAAGACCCAAGAGATGACAAAAGGTGACGAGTTACTGAATTTTGACACATGCAATCCTTTTAATCCCATCATGTGAACATCATTGTGATGGATTACCCCATTACAGATGGAAGATAAGGTATACAAGATGAGGACTACAGTAATTCCGGTCATTTTTATTACCTTAATAAGTATCAGCATCTAGCTGATATTTTAGACAGGTTACCATGATGTCTGCTGTATTGAACAACGACGACCACTGTTTTTCAGTGCAAACAAAAATTGGATTATTCACTTTGTAAAGAGTTGTGCTGGCTGAAGGCAGTACCTCCCCTACTCTGACTTTCCATCACTTATCTGCCATTAAGCATCTTCTCCCTCTGTTCTTGTGCCAGGATATAGTTCATTAAGAGTGCTCTCCCTAATCAGGATCAGGCAGAATTATCAACAACATGGTCATAAAATTTAAGGACTTCTAAAATTAATACTAAATGTTAAACATGACACCAATGATGACTACGATCCCATTACATTCAGCATCATTCACACAAAGCAATTCAAAGTTATCACAGCTAGTAATCAAAGCAGTCCCATTTTGCTGTGCCTCCACATACCCTGCCTCCATAGAGGATTGAGGGAGGCTGCAGGACTCTACCAGTCACATCTGTCATTTCATCCTTGACCATCATCCCAAATTCACGAACATAAGGGTCAGTGTTAAAACTCGCACTCCGCATCTGGAATTCAAAGGAACGAGATGTTACTTGCAGAAACAGAAGACTTTTTTTTTTTCCAATCAAATCTAAGCTTTTCTGAGATAACTGTGTTTGGGCAACAACCTGCTTGTGGTGCACAAACTACTTAGAACCTACTAACATGAAGAGAAAAAAAAAATCTACTACTCTTGCCTCATTTCTGAGGGAGCACTTACCAATTTGCTGATCTCTTCCTGACGGTCAGGCGCTGACCTGGCAGTTGCTCGAATCATAGTGGAAGTTTGATTGTCAGTGAGTTTTTTTATGCATCTTTGTCCTGCCACTATGTTGCACACCTAAAAGAACCCCACACAAAGTTTAAAAAAAAAAAAAAAAAACAACGCAACTTTGAGGTTTTTTCCCCCCCGACTGCTTTACACAATTTCTCAAGTTGACTACTCACCAAACAGTTCGTCAACAGCTTAGCTTTTTTTTCATCCTCTGACCACATCCCCAGAATACAGTATTATCTCAAAGCTTACTGACCTCAAGAGGAAGGTACGTGTGTTTCTGCTCCTGTCCAACTTGTAAACATGGAAGGTGAGGATAGCGTAGAACTAATTTGTGCCTGTCCTTAAAATACTGAGCTACAGTGCATTCAACTGTTTGTCCATTCTCCTGCTGAAGTGGGAATCTATGGGAAATCAAACATGAAAATAAGCCGTTAATTTAGCTAAAATGTTTTCCCACGCTTGCTCAATTCACTTCTTAGCACAAGCTAAGTTTGCTGGAGGTTAAACCCATCTTGTTTAAACGATGCCAGTTTACTTCTGTAATCACGAGTACGTCATTACCACTACCACATCATTAAATAACACCCCAGAAGGCATTTCTCTAACTCGATACCTAAAGCTACCAATTAAATTTTCTAAGAACGAGTGCCTTAGAGGCAAAGATTGATGTCTCCTAGCTATTTGTGATACCTGCAGTACTCATTTCATGATATGTCACGCACAGAAAATTGCGAGCTTATTATGGGGCACACAAACCCAACCAGCGTTTCAGAAATGCGTTTCTCTGTACATTACAAATATATTTCCATATATGCATATGCATTTGCATATGCTTTTATCAAGTTGGCACAAATGGTCCCTTTGTTAATAAAATGCATCACTTGAAGAGATAGGAAATTAAGTCCAAACAATTAAATAACATATTAAGATACTGATGAGTTATTTTCTTGTGAAGTCTGTTATCAGTGTTGTTTCTTACACTGCTTTCTTAACATTGGGTAACATACCTGCCTACTTAGGGCTACCTACAAAACCCTTGCTGGGGATAAAAAAAATTTTGGTGGTTATAAAGAAAGATTTTTTCCAGGGAAAAATGCAATGGTAATAAGCCAGTTTAAGAATCTTATCCCTACTGCTACCACTTTGCTGCTCAATAGTCCTGCAAAACCATGCTACCAACAGGGTGTTCTGTTCTCCCAGTGTTGAAGAAATCCAGAAAATAAAATGGAAAAAAGCACAGATCTAAAATGAAAGGAGTGGTTGAAATGCCATTAAGTTCATTAAAAAATAAAAACAGAACAAAAGAAACAACAAAAGTGGGAAAATACTTTGAGGTATATTTTAAATGTATTGACCAAAGTACCATTTTGCAAGACAACTTCTTCCTAGCTCACTAACGAAGTCAAGACTTCAAGACTAGCAAATGTGATTCCCATCTTCAAGAAGGGCCAGAAAGGTGATCCTAGTAGCTATCAGTTCTCTGGGCTGGGCCCAGAGAGTTGTGGTCAATGGAGTTAAATCCAGCTGGTGACCAGTCACAAGCGGTGTCCCCCAGGGCTCGGTGCTGGGGCCTCTTCTATTCAACATCTTTATCAATGATCTTGATGAGCGGATTGAGTGCACCCTCAGTAAGTTTGCAGATGACACCAAGTTGGGAGGGAGTGTTGATCTGCCAGAGGGTAGAAATGCACTACAGAGGGACCTGGATAGACTGGACTGATAGGCCAAGGTAAACTGTATGAGTTTCAACAGGGCCACATGCTGCGTCCTGCACTTTGGTCACAACCACCCCAGGCAACCCTACAGGCTGGGGAAGGGGTGGCTGGAAAGCTGCCTGACGGAAAGGGACCTTGGTATGCTGATGGACTGCCGGCTGAATGTGAGCCAGCAGTGTGCCCAGGTGGCCAAGAAGGCCAACGCCATCCTGGCTTGGATCAGGAATGGCGTGGTGAGCAGGACTAGAGAAGTCATCCTGCCCCTGTACTCAGCACTGGTGAGGCCTCACCTCGAGTACTGTGTTCAGTTTTGGGTACCTCAGTACAGAAAGGACTTGGAGGTGCTGGAGCAGGTCCAAAGAAGGGCAACAAGGCTGGGGAAGGGCTTGGAGAATATGCCCTACGAAGAGAGACTAAAGGAACTGGGGCTGTTTAGTCTGGGGAAGAGGAGGCTGAGGGGAGACCTCATTGCTCTCTTCAAATACCTGAAAGGTGATTGCAGTGAGAGCGGGGCTGGTCTCTTCTCACTGGTGACAGGTGACAGGACAAGGGGAAAGGGCCTCAAGTTGCGCCAGGGGAGGTTTAGGTTGGATATCAGGAAAAACCTCTTGACAGACAGGGTTGTTAAGCACTGGAACAGGCTCCCCAGGGAGGTGGTTGAGTCACCCTCCCTGAACGCGTTTAAAAACCGTTTGGATGTGGTGCTCAGGGACATGATTTAGTGGTGGGTTGTTAGAGTAGTATGGTTAGGTTGTGGTTGGACTTGATGATCTTGAAGGTCTTCTCCAACCTGAGCAATTCTATGAAGACACTATTCCAGCATAAAATTAAACACACACTTAAGAAGTAGCAAAATACTTTACGTTTGGTGACTTGCTGGTCGTCTGGTGACGTTGCACACTCTGTACTTTCTTTTCATTTGTCCACAGTGTGTTATTTCCACCTTTAGACCTAGAAGTTGGAAAACATGTATCACCACTTCTTCAAAATCAAGCTGTCAGCTCCCATAAAACTAAACAAGACTACTCAGACTGTGTAGTAAAGCTAACGACTATTTAGTGCGTTCTTTGAGAATTGAAGACTATAAAAAAACAACTCAGAATTTTAAAACTAAAAAAAAACACCCACCACACAAAACTGATTCAGCCAAAATTCAACAAAGAATTTCAGAAACAAGGCAAAACCTTAAAGCCATGAGAGCTGAAAGAAAGCTGGACATATTCAGTTAATTCTAATTCTCCCTCTCTACTGAAGTCAGGGATGGTGGAAGGATAAAAAGGGCGTGGAATAAAAACCATGGTTAAATATTATGCCTAAACTCACAGTGTCTGTGAGACCTCCAGACAGTGCAACAAACCCTGGGAATGAGGCAGCTGGGCTTCAGTAAAGACAAACATCTGTTGCAATCCCCACCTGTACAGAAACTGAGCCCACCTGAAAGCCAAGAGCTGTCAGACAGAAAGCTAACCATAGTAGTGGAACTCTCCCCACCTAAAGAATAAATTTCCCCCTCAAATCAGCACAACACAGCTACGTGTACAGAAGTGTTTCAGATCTATCACTGACCTCAGACGTGAGCTCAAATACAGACTTCTCATTTATGCTGCTTTCACATTCAGACAGAAACAGGTGTAGGAGGACTATTTACATTTAGGAAGTTGAATGTGTGGGAATGGAAAAGAGGGGGCTGTAAATAAAAATTCCATATATATCTGTTCCCAGGTATGAACTCATGCTGCTGCTGAGTAACACTGCATTATTTACACAATCTGTCAAAGGTGCTAACAACCTGCTAAGCGCACTAGCCTTCCCACCTAATTTTTTAGGGCTTATAGTGCCATCTACTACTAAGCCACCCATAAATACCACATTTTTGCAAGTATCTCTGAAGTCTGCAGCACAGTATTTTCATTTAAATGTTACTTCAATTTACAACTAGCTTTGCTGCAAACCTGCTATCATTATTTCTTCTTGAAAACTCAAAATCCTTATGGAAAAAAAGCTGGCAATAGTGTCTTTTGTTTTTCCAAAACACAACCAGTACAAAATCAGAATTCTTAATTTTTTTGGAGATTACTTGTTGGCCAAAGACAAGTTCTCAAGATGATCTTACAGACTTTTCACGGAAGTAAGGATGATCAGAAGCTGCCTTCAGTATGAGACAGATTGATGGAGTTTTTCTTTCACTTCCCTCTTCTCAGCTAGCATATCAAGAAGGAAGGTGTGCTGGTTCCAAGTGGATGGTTAATTTTTTCTAGTGGTCCCTTCCAACCCCTACAATTCTGTGACTCTGTGAATTCCACTGTGCATCTGTCACTGTGTCTTGTCTGCCTGTTCTTTCCTATTAAATCCCTTCATCTCAACACACAAGTCTTCCCCCCCAGCCCCCCTCCCCCCAGTTCTCCCAAACATCCCGCTCCATGAGGAGAGAGTGAACAGCTGTGTGTGCTTAGCGCCTGCCAAGTTCAACCACAACAGAAGGACCTTGGCTTCCTAGCAGAAATGTTATGGGTAGGAATTCAAGGAACACCACTTAAAGCTCCGTTCCTTCCTACGAGTTTCTCATTCAGTCATCGCATACATAGTTCAGTAACTGAACATACTTCCTGGAAGAATACATGTACAAACTATATTAAATACGTAAAACTACATTACCAATGTATTAGAAGATCTGGAATACAGAAATACTTCCATCAGTAATTTCAAAGAAAATTAAGATTGGGTAATTAGAAATAACAAATGTGAAATCCCAGTGTTTTCAAACAATTTAACATCACTTGATTAGAAACAGGACCGTCTTACGAAACTGAGATTGGCACTCCTGACATAACAGAAGTGAAAAAAATTTTTTGCGTTTCTAATTGAAACTCGTATTTAGTGATGGAAGCACTTTACAAAGAATAAAGTGATATTTAATTCCTAAACACAGGATGGAAAAACAATCGCCATTTGAGAAGATGAATTTTTTTAAGGAGACTGACATAACAAGGGATGCTGCACTGAGATGCTCTCAGATGGCCATGTGCACAAGTAACTTTGACATGACGCTTGATCAAGTGAGTACGTGATGGTGACACACAATGAAATGAAGGCTTGTCAAGGACGAGAAGCTTATATAAATCACAAGCCAGTAACTCTTCTCAGGAAGCCCATCTGTCAGGAACTTTATCTCAACCCTTAGGGAGTGAAATGTGTCATCTTCACGGATTCACTGCAGTACTTTCATTAAGAACACAGGTAATCAAAATTACCCTATAATAGGAACAGGCTCACACATGCGTAGTTACCACATTCTCAAATAAATTTACTTATTTGCATATCTGAACTCAAAAGGTGCTTGCTTCAGAAGTAAATCATAGTGTAGCACAAGTTGTAAGGGATCCCTAAGGATCATGGTGCTCGGGGACATGATCTAGTGGTGGGTTGTTAGAGTTAGGGTAGTATGGTTTGGTTGCGGTTGGGCCTTGATGATCTTGAAGGTCTTTTCCAACCTGAGCAATTCTATGATTCTATGATCACAGAGTCCAAAACGCATTCACTTAACCCTTCACACCAGTCAATCAAGTCTGAAGCTATATATTTATCTGAACAGATCCAGCTTTGCTTCCTGTCGAAGAAACTGTCAAAATCTTGAGACAAATGCCAGTAATGCTTTTTGAGCAAACGTAGAGGCAAGAAAAGTGTATGTTCACTGTAGTAATTTGCTTCCCAAATAGTCAACAGCTATAGAAAATCTTCTGAATATATGTTGGTAATACACCAGCAGACAGAATAAAGCAGTTATATTTATTACCTTTTATTTCTTTGGTAAACTTTACCCTTTGGGAATCTGTCAGAGGTTTTTGTTGTTCTTCAATACTTTTGAAATCCAAAACTTCACATACAAACTCAATAACTGGCTGTGCTTTGTAAAATGCAGTTGCTGATACTGTAGACAAAAACATTGAAGTTATATTACAAAAATACAGAGGAATATTTTCTTTAAATAAATACAACTGAAGGAATTCAAATTTTTGCCTTTCCATTGAAAGAGACAGAAAAAGAGAGAACCGTATAAAACCCACCATCAATATTTAACATCATTTTCCATAAGGAAGGTCTGACTGATTGATGGAATCCAAACCAAACCTCTCTGCCACCGCCTAATGGATTTGAGCACCCTTCTGATGCTGTAAAAAAAGATCGCCCCACAGGAGTATATCTGAAAAAGAAGATAAATCCAGATCACAAAATTAAAGCAGAAGGCAAAAAATATTTATATTAGTTATGACTTTATTGATGCCTATTCAAAAGCACAGAAACATCAGTGTTTCAAGCTATAAACAACCCTGTAATAATCTCTCCCATTATTAGTGCGTGGCTTCCTCTGAAATCCATGGAAACACTGCTCTGGTAAACGACTCATCTAGCAAGCATTTCTGAAGCATCTTTCGACTGCATCAAAATGATTGCATTGGTAATTCAGCACTACACATTTAATATCAAACTCATCAGAACCAGTGCTAGTATGTTTCTCTGAATAAAAATGTTTGAATCATTTGTCTCAGCTGTTTTATTTACTGTAAAAGCTGATTGATTCTTTTCCTGAAAGCGAGGATAAAGTCAATGCAATATAAGGCTATTTAAAATGTATTTCCATAAATCTGTCAGTTCTTTAAAATGAGAAAGTTCAGTAAAGAACTCTGTTCTTTATTCTCCAGCTGCACTTAGTTTGAACAGTGGTGTTAAGCAAGTTGTTTCATGGTGGCAGATTTAAAGAAACCTAGTGTTTCAAGTTTGACTACAAATGCCATGTACGTTGCTTGGGACAAAATCATTTTAAAGCATTTATTCCCCCTATAAAAACAGCTGTACCTAGTGCCACTAATGTCTCTCTAGCTCAGTAATATACAAAATCAGAGATTAACACGTGCTGAAGGAACACAGGAATAGGGCAATAGGTTGGCTGGGAGTTTCCTTCTCAGAAGTCCACAGAGAGATGCAGTACAGCTGAGCTACCAGGGCACCCCAGCCCTCAGACCACACCAATGCTGAACAATTTTCAGTAATTTTCAGTGCAAAAAGAGACCTGTATCCAGGTTTGAGGCTTCTCACTTTATATCGTACCGCAGAATGGTTTGGGTTGGAAGGGACCTTAAAGCTCCATTCCCATACCCCTGTTGTGGACAGTTACCAACCAGGCTGCCCAGGTCCCCATCCAACCCGGCCCTGAACATCTCCAGGGATGGAACATCCACAGCTTACCCGGGCAACCTGTTCCAGTGCCTCACCACCCTCTGAGTAAAGAATTTCCTCCTATTATTTAATCTAAATCTCCCCTCTTTTCATTTAAAACCATTATCTGATAAACAGAAAAGCGCCATGTCACCTCGCCTGGCTCCACAAAGACCTTTGTTCTAGGTAGCTATTATGTGGTAGAGCTGTGGACGTACATCCAAACTAAAACAGCTGCCCAAGCATTTCAGATATTAAGGCAAATTTCCTCAGCAACGCCAGTGTCTTCTGCTCACCTCATGGAAGGCAAGTGCCTCATCACTACATCCAGTGCCTGGATGGTTTCAAACGGGACGCTCGGCAGCCGGCCAGAAAGAGCATCATGTAACGCCTGCAAACTCACGCAGGACATCCACTTTATAGCCACCTTAAATATTCTGTCCTTGCCTTCTCCTGGCAACGTGACCTCCAGCTCCACCTGCAACAATGTCAAACAACAAACTAAGATGATTCTTTCTGTTTGGAGAGGAGAACGAGCGGGGGGTAATGAAGTTCTCTGAATAATGCTGTAAAGCCTGGGAGAAGACAAAGTGCAACGATAAAGAAACAGCATATGTTACACACAGCCTCTAAACAGCTACCTTTTTTCCAAAGGTCCATTTCAGCAAACTGGTACGCTTCCCAGGCTGGCATCTATCTGTCTGAGACAAAATTACTCTTTGGAAGTGTTTGAATCCAAACAGGGAGGTGTCCATGAAGATCTGATAACCTGATTTCAGATACCCAACGCATATTAACACATCAACACTCACATCAGCTTCAGCACGCCCAAAGTAAAACGTGGGCTGGCATTACCTACCAAGATTCACATGTTTCTCTTGTTCACGTTTCTCTTTCTACAGCATTGGACTGTGCTACTATACAGTGCTACTATAGACGCAGTTCAATGAGAGAAAAATCCACTAAGTTTTCAAAAAAACCCCACAAAACATCAAAAAAACACTAATATCCTAATACAGAAGAATAAATAATGGTTCAACTGTGAGTGATGTTAGCATGCAGGAAACAAGCACACTCCTTTACTGTGCTATGCCCTACTTTGAATTATTCATCCAAAAACACTGACAAACAATGTTGCTGTGAATAACTCTAGCTGTGGGGTATTTTCTAACACTGATTTCTCATCTTTCTAAGAAGATAAGGTCCAAGAACAATTCTTAGCCTAATTACAAGTAAAGCTTGTCCAATATCACTAAAACTTGCAGGAGTGACTGAGAAATAACATCATCAGAATGCCCCTTGTGTTGGATATCAACAAAAACATTGCATTTTCCTGTCCTAGGGAGTGTACTGCTTAAATTCAAAAGACATCCACTTCACAGACAAACTGTAATTAGAGTGCTACTGAAAACAATACGTGGTAACAGCAAGCTAATATATGCAGTCATCTGCTCTCTCACAGCAGTTAGCTCCTTCAGTCAAAAAATAGCAAAGATAAAACAAACACAAGCAGCCTCTCCATAAGCCAAAAACCAAGTTGACAATTTATAGCAGACAATCCAAACTAATACTGCAGTCTCATCTTTCCCTTAGAACAAACGTTATTCACCACAAGAGCTGTGCAGAGGAAGGAGCCGTGTGGCCATGGGAGAGCAATGGAAAGTAGAGTCTGTAACAGCAGGATCTGTAGAGGGCCCAGAACACTTACCCTGCCAAAAAGGCCATGCAAATGAAGGAGGCTGTCAGCTCACACTGGTTGAAAGCTTTCTGTAAAGCCTCTTTTCGCTTATTTGGCTTTTTCCCCCCCGCCTTGGTCTCAATTTACAAAGCTCCTTAACCACAATGGTACAGAAAAAGATGAAGAACTGATCTATTTGTGGTGCTGTATCCACATCCCTGCTAAACACAGGGCTAAAGCATCTCTACGACGATTACATGACTGCAAGCCAACGTCTGAGCCCCTCCCTGAACCCCACGTCCAACTCACACCTTGAATCTTTAGTTTAAAAGCAGATAATCCATAATGTGAAGTACATTACCCTTTTTAGGTAATAACTCCCTAACACACAGATAGGCTCAGCTATCTTCGACAGATCTACCAGTTACCAGAGCGATATCTGGGCCACGTACCCGCTACATTTAGCTTAACTGTCACAAAGAATTTACAGTAATGAATTTGTCCCATTTTTTAACAGTTGGCTTTAAAGCCTTTTCAAAACCAAATTAGTCATTGGTATTGCTCAAATACATAAATTTTAATCCAACTTTCCAGTTTGTCTTCCTTTAATATCTCACCTGAGTGAAATGCTACTGAAGAGTTGAAAAAAAAGGCTTAAAGATACATTAGGAGACTACTCCTATCTTCATACCTTGACTGTGTCCTCTACGCGTTTTGTATGAGTAAAAATTAAGAAAATATTTTCTTTTAATACTTACGTAGTCCTTATTTGATCTGAAAGGTCTGAAGAAACGAAGGAGTGAAAGAATGAAAATTAGGCATGATAAGGAAGGAATTAAAACAGGTGTGATTAGAGGGAAGGCTGAGCAGAAGAGATGAAAATGTGTTTGTACTAGTTAAAATAGAAGCAGGTTATCAGCAAGGACAAAGAAGAAAGAACCACCACCACCACCATGAGATGAAGACAGAGTATGTTAGTTAAGTTAAAAAGCAACAGGAAAAAGGAGCTGACAAATTGGTTTCAGCCTTCTGATTAGCAACAGTTCTTCCATTACTGACGTATATTGCAAGAAAATTAAGATTTTCTCCAACTTAGATTAAGGACCATCTATTAATCATGGTACATTCACGAATCTTCTCAATACGATCCTAAACACAGCAAAACTGCTATATTTGTTTTGTACAGAGCAGCCAGAAACCCCCAAAGAAACCCAATCTAATTACTTTGGACGAAAGCGTTAATACCTACGAGCTTTATACTGGTTTAAACAATGCTTAAACCAATTAAGCTCCACACAAAAAGAAATTCCCTCATTAAGCTAAATTTCCCCACACCTGATTTCAACCAGCTGAGGTTTTTCTCTATTAGCTTTTTCCTACAGGGTAATAACTTCGGTTGCTTTGAAATACAGATATTAAAGTTCTGTACTGGATGGGAAAAGGGAACAATCTGAAAGTTCATTAGAAGCAAGCCTAAATGAGAGCCAGTTACACAGACGAAATGACCTAAACCATCTTGTGCTGAACTGCATTAAAACCCACTGCTCTGTGAGGCTAAGGCACAGTGAACACCTCGTGCAAGGAGCACTGCTCTGCTTAGATCATCCGGTCTCGCTCAAAACATTTAACAAAATCAAAGCCATCTTTTAGTGAAACGCAGATAACATTCATTTTCAGGAACACAAAAAAATCCCAGAGCAACCACCTTAACTTCACTTCTGGCTTGAAAGTAATTTCCATCCTTTGAAAGCAAGAGCAAAGATTTCAAATGCACTGATCTGGGGTCAGCTCCTCAGCGTATACACTGGGAAAGACAGGCCAGACATTTCAGCAGCCCACCTGCTACGGCTTTTTTTGGCAGCTCCTTCCAGAGGAGGCTTCCTAAGAAGCAACAAATACAACTCAGCTCCTACACAGCTTGGCAGGAAAGTCATAAATGGGTGCATCTTGCCAGTACATTTGTCATTTTTCCTGCTGACAGCCACTACACTTCATTTTTACCACATATGACTTAGTACACACGGGTTTTAAAATCCAAAGCTATCTAGAGGTGAGGCCTGTTTAGCAAGCAGATACTAGGATGTACAACAAGAAATGCAGTGAATCTCACTAGATCAGAGGATTACTTTTATCAAAGTTTCTTTATTCTCCATCCACAAATCATTTTTCATCTCCATTTTCTATGCAGAGTTTCATAGACAACTCAGATGGCATTATACGTGTGCATCCAAAGGCCTTGTTTCACCACTCACGCAGACGGATGTTAAATATCATTTTATCTTCAGCAAATACCGTGCAATCTATGCATCAAATCTCTATGAACTGGAATACTGTATGCAAAAGTGAAAAAACAAGTATCTAATAATCTTAAATGATTCATTTATAGAGTTCCCAGACATTCGCTAATCAGTTAATGGAAAACAATTAAGAATGAGACTGACCTTTACTGAATTATTCTCACTTTAAATACACTTAAGGGAAATTTAATTTAGAGATAAGAGTAAGAGCTTGATTTGGGTAGATCAAGATCATGTCAAGCACTGCATAAGGCACACAACGGTAGACACGGAACATCAGTATTAACTACTTTACCGCACACCACTACAGCATTTACAAAGACCTGAGCTCTGTTCCCAACTGCATCACAAAGCAAATTTCCATATTTCTCTACAATTCCTTTTCATTTCACATGGTCAACTTCGGAAGGACAGGATTGAACCATCTCTGTAAGTTGCACCTGCCTCACCTTGCAGCAACAGCAGGAAGGTATAACGGCCTCCAGGAACTACTACAAGTGAACGACTGTTCCCTTGAGTATTTAGGTGATAAATACTCAAGGCCACAAAAATTCTGTCTGGTATTAGTTTAGTATATGCTAATTTTACAGGTAAAGAGCTGGCAAACAGCACTCTTAAACTGCCCCAGTGCCCAGCCGGTAGGTGTTCGCCTATCAAATTAAAACCCGTTTCACTCTCACATCACAAAGGATTGGAGAGGAGGGTCCATACTGCCAACCACGCGATGTAGGAGTGTCTTCCCACTAGTGGACAGCAGGAGTCAGCTTTCAGTAGGCTTTGACAAGATAAATCAGCTGATAAATAAATCAGCTTCCCAGAGGGATGCTTCCTCTCCCAAACCTCATTGTGCTCTTACCTTTCCCTTACTGCTAGCACAGAACGCATGCGCTGTTTTGGGCAGTTGATCCACCTCAAATCAGAAACCATGAGTGGGGAGCAAGAAAGGAGGAAAGGATATGGAAAGGGGAGAGACCTTTGTGATGGCAATGAGATCACAAGACCCTAAGAAAAGTGGAATCTAAATGCAGCAGAAGATTTACACCAAAAAAAAAAAAAAAGAACAAACCAACTTCTATCAGTTATTACAAAAGCTCTGCAAATATTACACCGGAAGGTCCAATCAGAAACTTTTCTGAAGTTTTCTGTTTAAAACTTACTTTATCTCTTCCAATGGGAAGTGGCATTGCTGTATAAAGGTTTTTTCTTCCATCAAACACTGGCTTGCGATCCCCAAAAATCTGTGTTTTAAAGTGCTGAACCATATGCTCCACTATTTCTCTGAAAATACAAGAAGAAAAGACTCCATTAATTCAACTTCTTTTACTTTTGATGTTACATAGCAAATGAATACTAGTATTTATGAGTAGAAGCGTTAGAAAAATTAAAGGGCTGTCTCCAGCTAGGTATTAAAGCTAAGATTTGTTTGATCTGAATTACAGCAATCTTTTCACAGACTAAACTACTTTCTGAAAGCTGCTGTTCTCAGCTTTTTCAGATGCCTTTCTGTTTCCTCTGATTTAACAGAAGTGGCAAACCAAAAGATGGTGCTATCTCACACTCACAACAGAAGGCACACGGTATTGTCTGGGTCTTCTGTTCCCCAGCCCCACAGTACCTTCTGTATGGAGCCAAAGCTCAGCAGACTGAGAGGCTTTCCAAATACAACTACCCAGGCTTTCAGCCTCAGCCTTCCACCAGCACAACATTCCTATGATGACAGAGATGCATAAACTTCCTGCATAACACTAAGACAGATTACTTAAGTGCAATTTTTTCCACAAAAGCAACAAAACCAGCACTCACAGAGATCCAAATGCATTAGAAATACATATCCATTCATTAAGGCACAGCTGGAAATATGCCCTGTTTGTACGAATGATGTAACCACTCCCAAAGTGCTTGTCTAACCACGGTGTTTACACGCTGGTTATGCAAACCAGTTCACCAGCAGATGAGCGGCCTGCTGAAGTAACAACACCCTTTGATGCCAAAGGCCTTTGGTCCCAATGCCCCAGACAGGCATCCTCCAGGCTACGTGTCTCACACAGCTGGAAATCTCAAATCCAGCAGCGGTTTGCAGTACACTGCCTAGAAGATCCTTACTGAATATATGGCTGAGGGGCAAAACAGCACAAAGAAGCTGAGCTGACACAGAAAGGAAAGCTACAAGACGCTGTTTCCTCTGCACCACTGTCAACGAGCTCAGTGAGGCTGCAGATGACTATTTTACTCACCATGACTTGGAAAGGAAATTAGCCGAGTTAGATACTGTAACGACACAAAATTCTGAGAAGAAACTCCAAACTCACTGAAGCACTGCAGTGAGTGAAGGCTGTTTTACCTGACAACTTCTTTGCCCTGTCCCAAAGCTTTAAGACTAGATAGGTCCTTTAAAAGAAACCTATCCCAGCTTCTGAGAAGTATGAACGAAACTTGACCCGGTAGCTTCTGCCTCAAGTCCACAGTGTCTGACTGAACAAGTGCCCATTTCAAGGACAGGAGGGAGATATTTTTCACCCTTGTTTTGAGCAATGGAAAATCCATTTTCTTACTGAGCAAGCTTTGATTGCAAATCGCTCTGCATGAAAATGAACGCTTCCGTTTAATTAAGGTTTTCACACTTCAAACTCTGTTCAGCAGTGGTGTTTCTCAGCTGTGGTTTGAGGCATTTAAATTAAAAGTGGAACTATTTTCTCCATTTGAAGTTAAAAGAAGGAGTGATTTACTAACATTCCAATTCCAGCCCTCAGGGACCACTGCACAGAGACCACACATGCATGTAAGAACACAAGTGACCACAAGTGGAGTTCATTTTGAGCCTTGTACAAGTCCCAGCAAATCCTCACAAATTAAACTAAGGACACTGACAGTGGGGAACAAAACCCCAGATTGCCCATCCTGAACATCTACCAACACAGATCTGGACCTTCTGCTACATGAGAAAAACTGAGCCTAACTGCATAGATTTGGCACAGCAGCCCGCTGTCTCAGCTAGGTGTCTTCCAGTCCTGCTCCAGCTCTTGTTTATGGTGTAGCCAACTGTACAGCCCAAGCCATAGGTAATCTGAGAATAAAACTGAAGAATGAAGCCAGCACAGACGAGGGAATAGCGTAAATAAAATTAAAATCTCAACCTCTTCTAGATGTTAAGACACAAAGTAATGATAAAAGGTATTGATTGGAGGTATGCATCTGAGTTATATAACAAAAATACTAGAAACTAGTCTAGATGAAAAAATGAATTTTAGTCCCGGACTGTATGTGCATCCTACATATATTTACATAAATACGTGCACAAAGATATACGTGCAGGACTGAAAGGCCACAGCTAGCAAAACTGCAGGCACTGACGAGTGCATGTACACCTACAGGGTAACAAAAGCACAAAGTGCTCAAGGAAGAAGAAATGAAACATACTCTTCATTAAGTGAATCCAATTTGTATTCTTCCCACACTGTACAGAGGAACATGCACTGTCGAATGTATTCATGACAGCCTTGGTTACTGCAAAAGGCACTGAACCATGCAGATCTGTATCTGCTCCTGATACCACAACACAAGGAGAGGCTAACCTAACAATGGAGATCAGGTCTGAAGCTGTCAGTGGGGCAACAACTCATTACAGAATATAACCTGCCTTCTCAGCAAGGAAAATTGCTTTATAATTACTTTATAATTACGCTCTCTACAATTTCTTGAGTACCGAGTCCCCAGTACTAAGGGTAGGGATGAGAGCAGTAAGCACACACATGCTGGATCACAGAGAGGAGATCACTCAGGACAGCAGCAAACACACCATGGAACACGGACCAGCTGCACAGCACTGCACTGCACCTTCCAGAGGGGCTAAGGAGCACAAAAATCTGCAGACAGCAGCAGGCGTGCTGCCAGGACTGGAGCAGGAGGCAGGGATAATCAGTGAAAGTGAAAGCAAAGCTCTCATGGCTTTCACTAGGAAAATCTGGACCACAAATTATTATTTTTTTTAGCACTACAACGCAGTGAGAATGCATTGGTGGTATCAACAGGGCAACCTTTGGGGAAGAAGAGAATTTAGTTTAATTCACATACAACATCTGCTTTTAAAACTAAACCCAGTTCTGGAGGGGTTTAAAAGTTTTCAACAGCCTTAGAAAAAAACAGCAACAAAGTACAGCAATGCAGCTTTATGGAAATACCATTAGTAGCAAATTTGTTAGTGCAGCAATGGATAATGCAATGCAGTTCATTAATTGAGGTCAAGAAAACCCCAGTTTCAGGTGACTTTTTGGACTCCACACTTCGCTCATAACTGCATATTCCAGCCATGTGACCTTTTTAAATACGGAAAGTTTTTGCTGTTGGATGTGTAAACACACCACTCCGATACTCTGCACTCAAGATGTGTAGGTAGTTACAATGATGACACTTGTGGTTTTGAGTTAGTGCCAAGTCTTGTTCTCGGTTTCACTTCTGGCAACACCGCTCTTTTTCAAGTTAATGAGGTTGCCACACTGTGACTAATAGGACACACACGCAAAAGATGGGACCTAATTGCTTATTTCCTTTGCCAACTGATCCACGCTTTCATCTTCCTATCTGTTTCAGGAGCATAACTTTCCCTTTTATAGAATCTACTGATGAAGGATAACTTCTTACCTAATTCACTCCCTCCATGATCCTCTCCCAGCAGCACAAACAAATGGGTTTTACCTCCCCTTTTAAGTAGGTGACGGCAGGAAAACAAGTTGGCAACACCAGCTCCCTACTGAAGGGCTTGCCAGCCAATTGCACTCCTAAATTTAACCAAGCAATACCAAAAATATTACTTATCAAGTTGGTTTACACTGATCTAACCCCTCTAGAGTTAATGCAGTGGCTTTAATCAGAAGTTGACAGGTTCAATCAAAATAAGGGACCACTAGCACTAAATCTCTGGGTTGGGGCAGACACTGTTGGAGAAGAAGTCTGAGGAGTAGTGCTTGTTGACAGATATGCAAAGCTGGAAGCTATCAGTACAAACAACAAATAGAGACAGACATCTTCTGAGCTGTCACTGAAAACAGGCACACGGCTCCAGAATTTCCAAATGAAAACCAGAATGTAAGCAAACTGAGGAAAAAGCAAAGCACAGGATTACCTGTTAACTCTTCTAGGACATTTTTCTGGCTTTATATCCAACTCATAATGGTAGATATCTATTTTAGGAATGTCCATTTCAAAGAAGTTGGCCTGCAGTTTGATTGTTCTCCCCGAAGTCCCAAAATCTGGGCGAGGAGGAGGTTTGAAGGCATATCCCTGTATGGGTGGTGGCAACGGTGGAGGAGGTGCAAGCACTGAAAAGAGAGAAAGCACAAATTAGCCACACCAGCTACATTCAGCGGAATTCAACACATTTACAGGCTGTTTATCCAATGAAGTAGGGGACGTTCAAACTGGTAACAACTTAAAAACTGGAAAGAAAACCTGCTATCAGGAGTCCATCCATTTTTCATCTCTCCTTCCCGTGCCGGTTCACTACTTGCTGTTTCCTAGTCCTCATTATTGACCAGAATCTTAAAATAGATTGCATTTTCCTATACCACAAGTCAGCTGGGCGGGATTTTGAGATGCTAAGCAGGCACTGGTGGAAAAGCAAGAACCAGAGCACTATCTATGAAGAATCTCAGTTCCAAAACAGATACTGAAACAAAAAACCTCACCACTTTTATTTGAGCTAACACCTCTAAAAAGGAGTTGACACCACTTAAACTACCTTTGACATCTTAAAAACTGTGATTCTCCAACAGTAACCTGAAAAATCTGTTCAAGATTCTCATTCCTGAAGGTCTGTTCTTTCACAATGGTGATGATGCATGTTCCATCATGGGCATCCTGTTGGATGAGAAGCTGGACATGAGCCAGCAGTGTGCACTGGCAGCCTGGAAGGCCAACTGTGTTCTGGGCTGCATTAAAAGAGGAGTGGCCAGCAGGGAGAGGGAGGGGATTGTGCCCCTCTACTTGGCTCTTGTGAGGCCCCATCTGGAGTACTGCGTCCAGGCCTGAGGCCCCCAGCACAAGAAGGATGTGGAGCTCTTGGAGAGAGTTTAGAGGAGGGCCACCAAGATGATCAGAGGCTGGAGCACTTCTCCTATGAGGAAAGGTTGAGGGAACTGGGCCTCTTTAGCTTGGAGAAGAGAAGGCTCTGGGGAGACCTCATTGTGGCCTTCCAATACTTGAAGGGAGCGTATAAACAGGAGGGGGATCGATTGTTCATGAGGGTGGACAGCGATAGGACAAGGGGGAATGGTTTTAAACCGAGACAGAGGAGATTTAGGTTAGATATTAGGAGGAAGTTTTTCACTCAGAGGGTGGTGCCGCACTGGAACAGGTTGCCCAGGGAGGTTGTGGATGCCCCGTCCCTGGAGGCATTCAAGGCCAGGCTGGACGTGGCTCTGGGCAGCCTGGTCTAGCGGTTGGCGACCTGGCACTCAGCAGGGGGGTTGAAACTCGATGATCTTTGAGGCCCTTTTCAACCCAGGCCATTCTACGATTCTACGATCATTCCCACAGTTTCTATTCTCCTCTCTTGGCACTTCTCTTGGAATATTTGTTTCTTTTTATCCATGCTCTGTATCTTGGCTGCATTATGATTTGCCTTACCACTGTGACCTGTTCAACTACTATTTACCCATATTAAGAATTGCCCTTCCCCATGCCATTATGCTTTCTAACACTGCTGTGCTTACTACCATAACCCAATTTCTCTGCCCTTTCTTTTGCTGCGCCGGATTTGATACATTATTTTTCCGTATTTCCAAAAACTGGCCTCAAGTTGTTCAGATTTGGAAACAAAAGCACTAGCACCATGGAGGGCAGAAGCACCGCAAGCTGTTTATGCTGCAAAGCTACGTAATACTGGAGAGATTGGTAACTAACATCTGCCTACTCCTTAGAATGGGATTGCTCATTACTTCTCGCATGGATATAATGAAGCTGTATTTACAAATATTCAAGGAAGAACACTGGAGCTTAGTGACAAATTGTAAACAAAAGTGAGGGCATATAAGCAAATTACAGAGATAACATGAACAATGCAAATTTCTGGGGAAAGATATGGAACAATTCACACACACAGTGGAGAACAGAACCAGGCTCTTCAGAAAGGACAACCAGCAACATCAGCTATTTTCACTTCTAAACTTCATCTTTTTTAAATGATCCAATTAAAGTTATTTCTGGCTCAACTCACTGAGCAGACTTATATAGGGCAGGGTGGTGCTTCGAGGAGATAAGCACTGTTTATTAAACAGCAGCACTGACCTGATAAGCAGTCAACCTCTATTCCTGTGGCACGAAGCAGATACACACGCGTTAGCTACAGGACTGAGGGCTGTACCTATGTGCACATAAGGGACATGGTCTACTGGGCATGGTGGTGATGGGTCGATGCTTGGACTACACCACGATCATAGCGGTCTTTTCCAGCCTTACTGATTCTATATGGGAATGCTTCTCTTCAGGGGAGGTGTTGCAGAGGATACAGATACACTCTGCCCGTGGAAGCCTGCCACAACTCACCCACCAGAGCCCAAAGTGCTGCCTCTGGCAGTCTTCCAAACACACTCCTGTGGTTTTTTGCTCCGTTCCTGGTTTTCAGAGACTCCTTTGGAAACACAGGCAATGCTTTCAGACAGTATTCTGAAAGTCTACGTGCACTGGATTTTACTTTTGAAGAGCTGTCAAGGGGAGAATGAATTAGAAGATGAAAGACGAGTACACTGAAACATCCTTGTGATATGCATCAGAAGCTCCTTGCTCGTTTGCTCCATGACAATGTGAATAATAAGGATGTTACAGCTTTGATATGATGACCGAGACCATCACGAAAACACAGAGCTCTATTTGCAAAGTTCGAAGTAAGGTACGCTGGATATTCAGTAATGAGGTGCCAGTATAATGTGTTCAGGCTTAAGTGGAATTGTGAAATAACAGGCTTCCTATTAGAATTCATCCAATTTACATAGACCAAACGTTCAAAGTTATCACTCTTAACAACTGTAATTTCTACCAAAAAAAATGACATTGGAGAAAATCTGGATATTAGAAAAATAACCACCTCATGGCAGTTTTTCTTAAAGAACAATAAACCACAAGCAGAATTACTCTGTTAAGAGAGCAGAAGGAAAAAGGAGGTGGCAGAGGAGCTGGGCTCACACACAGAAATGCACAGAAATATTATTTAGTGCAGAGTTCTGCAAGTTTACAACAGTGCTGCAAATTCAAGGCTGGCTGCATGCAGACTTCTACTCCATCAAAATATTGCAGATCCAAACCGGAGATAAGAGTGACTCAAGGAGCCACGGGGCCAAGACACTCCCAGCATGTGAAAGGAATGAATGAGCCACGCTTCCGATCGCGCTCCTCTCCCGCTCCAAAACCCAACCACTCGTGGAACTGAATTGTCAGGGCTGCTTTATTTATCACCTAGATGGAGGCTCTGAGCACTGTCCCTTATTCTTCACAATGTTGTAAAACTTAAGGTTGTTCAGTTCTCTGAAGTGTTGCTCAGCACTAGAAGCACATACAAAAGATTTTTCGCGTGGAATTATGTCATTAACATGCAGAGGCCTAATGAGTTACTAAATAAGAAGCAGCCAAGCTAGCTGCATCTAGAAGGGCTTGTTGACACAGGACATCATCCAAGCATAATTCTACTACTGTAATTATGTCAATACGTTTTCTTCTGTAGCGAGTCCTAACACATTTAATTACCTGGTGATGTTTTCACAGCTCAAAGAACACTCTAGCATTGAGCTAACGCAGCCTACATCTGTCATAGGAAGTCTCTCAAACTATTTCTTTCAAAATATGGTCTGTAAGTGAAACTGCTGTGAAGGAAGGAAGCCTTATTCAGAAGATCCGCTTTCAGTTGAGGTTTCTATTATCAGACACCAGGGCGGTTATTCCGGCTCATCGGTGCGGGTGTTTTCAGATATCGCTGCGCTGACCTACCATACAGCTGCCACTGCCAGAAGCTGCCATGTGAAAAGGAGATGTTTAAGAGCGTCAACGCTCTTCCCAGCTGGGAGGTTATGAACCTGAGCTCAGCTACTGATCAGCTGCTTGGCCCCCAGACCCGCAGGAAACAAAAACAAGAATGTGCTTATCGTGATCTGGTTCAGAACCAAGACCAGCAAAAGAAGGGATGCATGTGCTTCAAGAGGCAGCAGTGCAGGAGGTGCTGGATACCGTAAGAGCACAGAGTGAGCTGGAAGAGACCAGACATGACCACTCTCCTCCTCAGAAAGTTTCCAAAGCAACTCTTACAACTGGTTCCAGTGGTTGATTACTCTCATGGTAAAAGAAACTTGCAGTATTATTAGCTAGTTTCCTGTGTTGCTGCTTCTGTCTTTCACCCCGTCCCCAGTGCACCTTCCCTAAGTCCACGTCTATCTCCTCCAGATCTTGCCCTTAGGAACTTGCAGATTACCTTAGCTGTCCTCACAGTTCAACAAACCCAATTCTCTAAGCCATATGTAAGTACGTCAGAATGTCTTTGCACACCGTCTTCAGCTTTGGGCCAACTTCAGGCTTTCTTACAGTATATGTTTTTAAAGAAGTTTAACTTCTGAACTGGTTTTCTGTTAGGAATGGCTGGAGAAAGATAGGAAGAGGGCTTGCAGTGTTTTGTAAGAGATAAGGCAAACTCCAAGCTGCAGCTAATAGTCCCTTGATATTATGGAGGGCAGAGGCATCTATACATCTGTCTTTGCTGCTTATTAAGCATGTTTTTGGAGTACAGAAACTAACTTCTTCAGTTCAGGTACAGCACTGTTGGATTAGAGGATACACAAGCAAACAGCCCGATCAGTTATCCCCCACAATTCAACAAACCACAAGGGAAGTGCTGGAGGGAAACTGAAGACACAGCGATGTGAGAACTACATTTAAGTCTGTATTACAGCATTATCTTAAATATCAACTACTGAAGATCCCATACTAAGGCGTGATTGCCGGATGACTTCCTGCTAATAACACATCCTCTTGAAAAACAATACTTGATAGAGCCCAGAAGGGCAAGTAACCTGATAAGCATCTGAAACGAATGAGAGCAAAGAGCAAAAACAATTATTCCTACCCTTTTATGCAAACGAAGACAATCTAAGATTTACTGAGGTTATAATCCTGTAACCACTTCTTGTCCTAGCAGTATCAATGAGGACAATTATTCAATTGGATGGAGAGCAAACACATTACTAAAGCTGTCCTCAGGAGGAAAGAAAACAAAAAACAAAAAAGGAGAGTGGGGAGGAGGAGAGCCTCCTGGTAATCATCATCTTCTATTCTCCTTGAGTTTCCTAGCCAAGAGCTGTTAAATGATTATTTTCCTGGAATGGCCCTACAATGCTATCCAGAGTTCAATCACTCGGGAATGGAGAATTCCTGCTGCCCATCACTGCTCTTGTGCTTCTCTCAAACACTCACTTCTCATCACACAATCATTTGAGTTGGAAGGGGCCCTTAAAGGCCATCGAGTCCAATTCCCCTGACACCTACAGCTCCATCAGGTTACCCAGAGCCCTGTCCAGCCTGATTTTGAGTGTCTACAGGAATGGGGTTTCCACCACCTCTCTGGGCAACCTGTGCCAGTGCCTCACTAACCTTATTGTAAAAAAAACATTTTCCCTATGTCCAATCTAAATATCCCCCCTTTTAGTTTGAAACCATTTCTCCTTGTCCTGTTGCAACAGACTCTGCTAAAGAGTCTGTCTCCTCCTTTCTTACAGCCCCCTTTAAATACTGAAAAGCTGCTCTCAGGTCACCTTGCAGCCTTCTCTTCTCCAGCTCTCTCAGCCTGTCCTCAGAGGGAAACTGCTCCATCCCTTGGATCGTTCTTGTGCCCCTCCTCAGGACGCACTCCAACAGATCCATGCCTCTCCTGTACTGAGGACTCCACATCTGGATGCAGTACTCCAGGTGAGGTCTCACTAGCTCAGAGTGGAAGGGCAGAATCACCTCTCTTGCCCTGCTGGCCACGCTTCTTTTGATGCAGCCCAGGATAGGGTTGGCTTTCTGGGCTATGAGGGCACATTGCTGGCTCATGTCCAGCTCCCATCCACCAGCAGCCTCAGGGCCTTTTCAGCAGGGCTGTGCTCTATCCTTACATCCCCCAGCTTGCACTGATAACAGGAGTTGCCATGACCCAGGAGTAAGACCTTGCACCTGGCTTTGTTGACCCTCATGAGGTTCTCCTGGGCCCACTGCTCAAGCCTTTCTAGGTCACCCTGGATGGCATCCCATCCCTCAGGCATGTTGACCACATCACACAGCTTGGTGTCATTAGCAAACTTGCTGAGGGGGGCACTCATTCCAACTGTCAATGTCACTGATGAAGATACTAAAGGTCACTGGTCTCAGTACTGACCCCCGCCACATACTCCTGTCATTGATCTTCATCCAAACGTTGTTTCAGCCCACCATGTGTTTCCATTCACACTTGGAACCCAAGCCTTAAAGAAACTTCAACCACCTACATTCCTCCTTGTTCTGCCTTGAAGTGTTTTGTTTCTGTTATCTCTATGAGTCGCCTTCGTATCTGGTCTTATTTTAAGGCCCCTGTATGACGCTCTCGGGAATCTCACTGGAGCCAAATTGCTTCTAATTCCTTTGTGTTCCTTAATGCAATTCAGTATTCAGATAAGACGCAGAAGTGTTGGATAAACAGCATTGCCTTCAAATCTGTGATCTCATTATGTTCAGTAGACTTAATCTAGAGATCATTTTTATGTAATAATTGTCACTTACTGCAAGAGATTTGAAGTAGTGTTAATTACCAAGTCAAACGTTGTATTATTTTGCCTAGAACAAATAATCAGTTACAGATCTACAGCTGCCTTGGTTATCCTGGATACTTCCCCACCCCGCTGTAAGACATGGATGTGATTTCTCCCTACTGCAGGATGCGATGCAACGACCTCCACAGAGATCAGAATTCCTTCCAGACGCCCACGGTGTAAGCGTGGTCAGAGATGAAAGGGAGAAACAAGACATCAATCCTGTCTGCTTTACAAGTCATGGCCAGGTTTCCAACATGGATACGTGAGAGACTACAAGAACTCCACTTACAAGTTGGGGTGAGCAGCAGAGGAGCAGCACAGAGCATTCAAGACACACACGGAGCATCCAGCAGCTATCCCTACCATTAATAAGCCGTGTGGCTTGACGGATACCTGCATGCAAAGCTGTACAAAGTACCACTGAAATTCTTCCTGAGGGAAACAGAGAATTCTTTTAATTGAGAACAGTAATGTTGAATTAAGTTATCCACTGAAAACCGTGAGCACCACCCAAATAGTGGAGTGAGTGCTTACGACTTACCTACAAGTCAGTAATCCAGCTGAAAGTTAATGTGAATGGAGCCTAGAAAGTAACTTCACCTTCCAGCAGATCTCTACTAGATGAAAGGGGGAAACATGGAGATTGATCTTAGTGCTATTTATCACAGTTGACCATAACGACTCGTTCTGTTCTCATTACCTTAGTAAGTGCTGAACTAATTCCAGGTATTTCTAAGGATTTAAAATAACAGTTAAAAAACTCTAGTGGTATTTTCTGCATTCATAAAGAACAGTGCCTCCATTCAATACAACCTCAAGCCTCTGGCAATGGAGAAGAATGACGCAGTGAATACATACATTATCTTAGAAAAGAAGAAAACACCCAAATAGCACGCACTCCTTCCTTCATGCTGCTTCTGACCTTTCATAAGGAAGAAAAGAAATTGTGTGTCCTTCATTCCACCTTACCTCCCTTTACCTCCATGCTCTGAAGCGCTGCATTTATGTTAAGAAGTGCAGCTTACTTCCTTTGTTAGCTGACACTCATACTGCAACACTTGAGACCACATAGTTATGTACAAAATGATACAACTCAGCCTCCACTGTCATCAGCTTTCCTTTCCCTTTTTTTTCCCCCCCTCAAGTCACTGGTAGGCTGGTAAAGCACGTCTTTATTAAGGAAAACTCGTTAGTGTTGCATACTTATTTCAAAGGCCGGGCTGAAGTTTCTACCAAACTACTTGTTGTGACCATCAGACGAGTGAGAACTTGCACTCAGTCCACAGCACCATTGAAGCTAGTGCCAGAAACAGAACTCAGCGAGGGCTACATAGCCCCAAACCCATCACCTTAAGCACTTCTACACCTTTTGCCCAGTGACATTCGTATTGTATCCAATTTAGCAAAACACAGAAGTGATTTGTCAATGCTTATTGAAGAAGTATGCCAGGATGGACATATTTTGTGCTGTACCTCTGCAGATATATTCATACCTCCACAGACTTGCAATAACTGTTTTTGTCTAAACTCTGAAAAGACAAAGTTTAAGACGTCGTCATGCCTAAGATATTTTTAATGTACAAAATGGAACTCTTCAGACAGAATCACAGAATCGCTCAGGTGAACTCGTAATTCAGAAGCTTCTCTTTGAAAAGAAATCTTTGCCCAGACACACAGCAGATTAATCTAAAAAATACAAACACTCCCATGGCTCAGTTTCAAAGTAGGAAATTCACAGTTAATTTATCATTTTAGATAGCAAAAGCAGCTGCAGGAGCATCTTTACCATGCAAGAGATCCAATGGCATACCGCGCGGTTTTAAGAGATATGGCTGTGGTTTTTAGCATCGCTGAGAGGAGCAGTAAAATACAGGTTTGCAATAATGGAATAATTGAGACATGAGAAGCGTAGGCTTTCAGTTGAATGCTTCTGTGATGTTTTTCCCCCACTACAGCTTTTTTCTTCCACCTGCTTCCTGTAGCCAACTTCAGTTCTCATATTAGTCAAAACAAATGAAGACCCAGCTGTGGCACCGCGCCACCCGAGTGGTGACAGCAAAAAGCATAGGAGGAGACTATTGAGTAATGACACCTGACTATAGGGAGAGCCACATTCCCAGGGAAAAATGAATTGCAGTGCAGTGCCACTATTAACATTTTATTCAACACTGCAGCTACTCCCATACGTTTCCATTTGTGGCCCGTTCTAAGGATTCTGTAAAAGGCAGCAAACAAAGAAAGCATATACAAGTTTGTCCACGTTTTGGATTAATGGACATTTGCAAATCAGCAATAATTAGGAAAAGTATACCACCACTGTATTCTAATCACACAACACAACCTAAATAATAAAGCTCCACTTCCTCACCCCAGGGGGAATCCACTCTGAAGTTTCCTCCTCCTCAGTGAAGCTCTCGCTTCTTCAGACAACGCACCCTCATTCACACGGAGCGGCTTGTACAGATCGAAACTAAGCGCTCCCTCACTAAACCCTGAAGAAACACATTGGGTTCACTGAGACATTCGTTCTTCTGCACTGTCATATCTACCCGAACCTCAGCACCCTCAATTCTATTTTTGTTTGGTCTGCGGTTTGGAGGGCTGGTGGTTTTTTTTAATTGATTTTTTTTTTTTTTAAACCTACACCTCAAACATTTCTGCTGAGAAAGGGACAGAGTCCAAAGAGCTCAAGTTGAAGCTTAATGTTGTTTGAGAAGTCCTGCATTTTAGCAGCAATTAGGATAAAAAAAAACAGTATTAAAAATCACAAAGAAGACATCCCCCCCCTCCCCAAATGCACAGACTCGCCCTCCAAGTGAGAGCAAACGAAGATGTCAGAAATGATGGAGGAGTACGATAGTGCAAGAGAGGCCAACCAACAGAGGAACTCCTAACGAACAGCAGAAAGGGAGCATTCACTGCAATCCACGGCTTGTATGAAAGGACAATGTAATAAGCTCTTTATCAAAGGATAAGCGAAGCCAAGAACATAGAAACATTTAGATAGGAATTCAGCCTTTGCATGAATAGACGCCTGTCCTTTACTAGTTAACACTTGCTAAACAAGTTTCAGAAGGTATTTAACAAGGCCCCAGTAATAATTACGTTTTAAAGGCTTATTCATCTACATGACAAGTTTAACTTCAAACAGTTTTTAGATTGATCTAGCCAAGCCAGCGAATCCTCCCCTCTTGGGAATTCTTCTAAAATTGGCTTATTTAAAACAAATCAGAACTGGTACGTCCACACACTTCCTAGTACTAAATTACAACTCACACTGTATTGCTTTCTCACATTAGTAAGTTCTAGTGTGAAACTCACAGACAGAATAGGAATACACAAATGCACTCTAGCACACAGTTCTACAGAGGCGATCTGTGACACGAGCAGCTCTAAGAGCCACCCACGCTCACATGGTAGCATCTAATGCTGCCTCGCAAGTCAGTCCACAGCCTGGCCAGAAAGGAGTCACTGAAGTGGGTTTTTTTCCAGACTAACTACAAAATCATCAGCCTGCTGATGCCTGTCTATCAATCTGTGCTGGAAAAACCACCATGGGTTTTACAGTGTTGAGCTTCCCACGCAGAGATTACAGCACGTCCCCCAAAAGAGTGACCACTCCATGTGTGCCCCACAGACAGCTGCTGCAGTCACAACACAAGTCCCACACCTTGTTACCACTGGTGTTGAGAGAAGCAAAGCAGGAAGGATGCACCAGGGCAAAGGGATGAAGGCAGCAAACAAGAGACTTGGGTTTAGTTTGGAGCAGTGCATCATGCAGCATCCCACAGTGCCAGCACAACCATTTCTTCCTGCAGCACTGCTAGACCAGCCTCGTTTAAGGCACACATGAAATTATAGGCTAGCACGCAGGCAGCTTTTAAATCTGCTTTCAGCAATGAAGAGTTTTGTTTCTCGAGTGAAAAGAAGACTAAAACACACAGCAGAGACAAAACACAGCTGAGAAGCACTGCCAGAAATAGAAGAGGACAAACAAATTACAACAGGAGAGAATGTACTACTCTCACCACATCTGTGGTTAAAAAGCATCAGTTTCACAACCCAAGTACAACCAAAATTTGGCAGCGCTGTGGAAAGCACAGCCAGAACTGGCACAGGCACAGGCTGCCCAGGGAAGTGCCGGAGTTGGCATCGCTGGAGGTGCTCAAGAAAAAGGCAGATGTGGCACTAAGGGCTGTGTTTCAGTGCTATGGTGGGGATGGGTTCATGGCTGGACTAGATGATCTTAGACTTTGCTGTATTCATGCATTAAATTCCCAAAGTATTCCACCTACTTAATACAGAAGAAACACCTACTACCTACACAGCTGTAACGCTAAGCAATCACATTACTCCATCCCCTTGTCCCTGCTTTTCTGGCCCACTGCACTTGATCGTGTAGGGCCCCTGAACAACCCAACACCTCCGTGCTCACCTGGGAAATGCTCCCTTTGCTCTTTTTACCCTTATGTGGCCATCTAAGAACTAGCTGAATAGTTCTCCTCTTCCCAGTTTCCCACGGGGAACAACTGTCCTCGATTAATCAGATAACATCAATGGCCAAGACATTCTGCTTTAGTGTAAGCAGTACTTGATCAAAGGATTCTACATGCACGTTCACTAAGCACAGACAATACCCCCATATGCTTATTCTTCCATTACATGCGTCTTTCCCCCTAGGAAGTTGTGAGATATCTACCTGGCGTCAGTACCACTTGACTTCATGGCTGCGGAAAAGCTGTAAAGATGTCTCCAATACATATTTTTCCTTAATTCAAGAAACAAAAGACTACACAGATGAGAAAAATGCCCATACTATATTTTATTTAAAAGCACTAAGTACACATACACACACTATAAATAATACCGTACTGTAGTAAAAGTAGCAGAAATTACAACAGAAGTTCAAACGAATGGCAGTAACCTATGGCACTCACTAAGCACACTGCCCATCAAACAGTCCTGAGTACGATATGGGCATCAGCTCCGTCTCATTTCCTGAACAGCACTGAAAAGTCTCTTCAAAGTGCTACTTCCAAGAAATGGCCACTGAAGAAAACAGCATACTAACAGGTCACAACTCTGGTATAAGACGTGAGAAAGACTGGACTTGTGTGATGTATCCAGAGAGGATGTTGTTCAGATCTGTCTTTTTCAACGTCGAAAGCATGAAATCAGTAAGAAAATGTTCAAGCTCAGCTTTAGGTACTAAAATAAATTGGAGAAGAAACAAAAAAGAAAAAGCCCTTGCACGAAGTAGGAAAGCGCAGTACTGACCAGCCAACGGGCCAGGAGACGCTTCTTGTGCTGGTGGGCTGCTCTGTGCGCCCATCAGAAAAGATGCACGACACTGAAGGCGATTCCTTAGCCAATGCACGGAGCAGATCCTCACCCACAGCCACTGCAGTTAAAACTACGTAATATTTTCCATCAGCTCTTTTTTTTTCCTAGTCTGGAACTTACCAACAATAAGATACTCACGGACAACTTTTCTGAATTGTCAGGGAAGCCAGAGATCACATATTTACCAAGTAGTAGTACTTCCTGCTATTACAAATATTACAAATTTGGTCACTAAAAAGATGACCAAGCGCTCCTCTAAGACGCGAAATGAAGAAGACCGCATGCAACACCATTTTTGATGAGTCCTGAAGTTTCATTAAGCTATTTGTACAGTCAATAAGAGAATCGCTGCTGAATAAACTCTTTTACTTTCCATACAGCGAATCTTTTGTATACGCTGGCTCGCCAAGGAAAGGAGAAAGTTTCAGTCGGATGTATGTCAACACCAGCCATCTTTTCATCCAATAACCAACCAAGAGGTGAGAAAATAAATAGCCTTAGTTTCCATGTGTTTGACACAGGGAAAGTCAGAACCCCCTTTACAAAGTCACTGTATTTCAGACAACTGCTGCCTCAACAAATTAACGTCTCCAGTAGCAGACAAAATCAAATGCTTTTTCAAAGGCTAAGAAACAGGATGTGTAGCATGCTAATCTTGGAATTTAGAAATACAAAAATACTCAGCTGTCTAAGTTACAGAAGTTCACAGAATTGCTCAGGTTGGAAAAGACCTTCAAGATCATCAAGTCCAATCACAACCTAACCATACAACCCTAACAACCCACCACTAAATCATGTCCCTGAGCACCACATCCAAACGGTTTTTAAACACGTTCAGGGATGGTGACTCAACCACCTCCCCGGGGAGCCTGTTCCAGTGCTTAACAACCCTTTCTGGAAAGAAGTTTTTCCTGATATCCGACCTAAACCTCCAGTGGTGCAGCTTGAGGTCATTTCCCCTTGTCCTGTCAGGCAAGTTTTAATCACTTCTTCAAACCAGATTTATATAACAACAGCGTCTTTATTACTAGCTACCTGATCTTTAAGAGCTCCCTCCAACACAACCCGTTCTGTCACTATGCCACTTGGGCTTTTTTCCATGTTCACCTAATTTCAAAAAACTGCCGCTATGGCCACCTAACTTGCTCTATACTGTTACACAGAGAAAGAACTAACATGAAAATAGCCAGCCCCATGGCAGACTGAGCCATTACGCCGGCAGGAGGCCAATGCCACAGAACGGGCTTAGCCACAGCGCCCAGTTTGGCAGTGGGAACTCGAAGAGTGAAGTACTTCCTACGCATCAACAACATCGAGAAGCAAACAGCGGCAAGGCCTAAGTTACAAGACACGGGAAGGGAACATTCAAGTGGTGTCAAGGATGTGCTGACACATAGATGCCGGAACTCTTGGGCATTCACAACAGCTGTTAATCTTGGATGGTTGCGAATGACAACTCTCACCCGTTCCTCCGAACCGGATTTCGGCAATGTCAGGTGTCAGATTAATGTATGGAAGAGGCCTTTCACTGCAGCGCGCAGCCCGCACAGAGCCTTGCACAATACAGCTGAGCCTCCTGCTGACGGTCCCCACTTCCAGACCAGTTTCGTCATCGCCAGAAACGAAAATCGAATTCCATCAGTTGAGTTTAGCAGCTATTTAACGTTTATGAGGTAAATCAAAGGGTTGAATTTTAACAGCACTCAATCATTAACCAATTTGGAGATTAATAATATGATTTTGTGAAATATATGATAATTGAACAGCAACTTGATTACAGATTTGTGGATGACAAGATTCACACTAACAGAATACCCTACATCAACGTATATACATAATGTATATATGTGAAACATACACTCAAGCGCACACACATAGACAAACAGAGAAATGTGGATCCAGTAAATCATCTCAGCACCCACACTCATGAAACATCTATCGTTAAAACATACCTACGTAAGGAGGTGGATGGAAGAAGAATAAGCCAGTCTATACTTAACATTTCCCTCTATTCGAGTTCAGAGCAAATACTCACAATACATCTGCATTCCGCAGCAGGGGATAATCAAGACTAACTCGAGCAGTGTAACTTCACCTTGGCCTCCACCAAAGGTCTTGAGGATTTGGTAGCGCCTAGGAGGCATCCCAACCCAGCTGAGACGCTACTCACAGCTTGCTGCAATCCAGGAGAGCCCAAAGGCTCTCACTTAGAATCTCTGCTAGAGGGATAGCTGCCTTTTGTCAGGTATTTTTCCATACCAACTCCATCGGAGGCCGAAATACTCTGGTAATTCTCACCAGTTGTGCGAACTCCCAGAACGTGATGGATTTCCAAATTCCACACGCAGCCCCTTGGGCCACAGTCCAGGTGCACATGCACTCAGATGCCTGGAGCTGGCTGATCCTAGGTGATGGGAGAAGCAGGATCTAGGTATGATAAGGAGGTGCTTTAATGCTCTGATCTGCTGCTTTTTGCAATTTATGTGAACACAGAGGCAAGGCAGCACTGGTCCTCTGCCTTTTGCATGTGGTCTAAGGAGAGGAATCACCAAGAGGCCTAAGAGAAAGAGAGGGGCTGCTGCACTACCCCAAGTTTGCAGTAGGAGCCTCTAACAGAAAGAGCCCGCTTACGGTTTGATGCGGAGCAAGAAGCTATTTGGACTGCTAGAAGCCAACGTGCTGCTCAGGCTCTCTGTGGATGGTTTTACAGGAAGGAAGCAGAGATCCTCATGACACAGAGAACAACTTGCAGCTCATACCCCAGAAGAGACTCTGCCCAGCTCTGCAGAAGGCTGAGCTGCAGAGATAAACTAGGAAGTAAAGAAGACTGAGGATGAGCTTGGTTGAAGGAAGCAGAAGAGCAGGAGCCTGAGACACAGAGGTAGTGTTTAGAGTGGAACAACCACCTCAGACTCCGTAAAAGGATAGTGTTATATCAAAACCCTGATGCTCAGAGTTATCCTGGTAAGGGATAAATGTCCTTATATACTAGGTGTAGCGAGTCAGATCATTCTGCATGAAAGGGAGGGCAGAAGGATCATACAGAGCAAATGTAGGAGGATAAAGGGACATGCAAAAGTACTCCCAACCCACAGCCTGCAAGTATTTTCAATCCTTTGGCTCTTTACACACAATTTTGAAAAACATTTATCAACAGGAGGTAAGCAGCCTTTGCAACAACAGCACAATGAGTCCCACAAATACCTTCACATTGAATGAACAAGAAAACCAGACACTAGAAGCAAGGCAGATAACTAAATCAATACTTATACACTGCTATTGTTACTGAAACGTGCAAGTGATGTTCTACATCAGGCCAGAGCCCTGAATATCAGCCTGGATACACACAGCTGCAGAGCCCCTACATAAACCCAGAGCCTTGAATATGAGCCTGGATACACACAGCTCCCCCCAGCACACCCAGCGAACACCTCCAAGAGCTGCAGGAAGAAATGCAAAGAAATACAAAGATTCCCCTAAGACAAAAGCAATCACTGCAGTTGTCTTTCTTGATTCCTGTTCCTTCAAGGAGAATCAGATCAGAGGAAGAAAAAAGAAGGCAGCACCTAACTGTGGATGCTAGCGTGTGAATGTTCTTACAGAAGAAGAATTCCTGAGCAGCAGCTACAGGTTCCACCTTTCACTCCTCACTAGACCACCCCTCCAAAGAAGATTTTATGAAAACCTGTTAAGAACAGTAGCCTAAAATATATAAAGTTACTTACTCTGAAACTTTTCTAGGAAAAGAAAACAGCCTCTAAAGTACCAGTCACCCAAACACTGTCGTTTCTACATTAGAAACGACAAGGCGGAAACAGCCTAGCAGTAAAAAGCCCCGTCCCACATTAGCTGTGCTAACTCGCACAATGTTAATCTAAATAACATTAAACGACCCTGAGAGCGTTGGGAACCATTCTGCTGCCCGCATTCATCGCTGCTTCGCTCGCAGAACGCACAGCTTTGTCAGAGCTCTGCCGCCCGTTGCAGCCCTACCGGACACGTGGATGCCGTTTGCCCCCGTCTAAACAAGGCAACCAGGCACGAGGGCCGCGGTTCGCCGAGCACCTCAGGACGGCGCGGAGCGGGGAAATGGAGACCCCAGGGGCAGCGCGGCGCCGCCGGCAGGAGGCCGAGCTGGCAGAACAGCCGGGCCCGGCGCGGGGAAGGCGGGCGGCACGTAGCGCACAGCCGAGGGCACGGACGCCCCGCGCAGCCCTACCAGCCCCCGCCTCGCTCCGGGCGGCTCCGAGCGGGCAGAGCCCCCGGCCTCGGCCCCCGGCAGAGGGAGGGGAGAGGAGAGCGGGGGAACGCGACCCCTCTCGGGGGCCTCAGGCCCGCGGTGCCGAGGGCGGCCTGACCCCTCCTTCCCCCGCCGTGGCCTCCGCGGCCGCAGCCAGGCCCGCGTTCCCCCCCGCGCTCCTCCGGCCCCGCAGCGCCGCGCCGCGAGGGGCCGCTGACAGAGCGCCTCGTGCGCCGCCCCCCCCTCCCCAGGCGGGACCCGAGTTCGAAACCCCACAGCGAGAAAACCGCCCCGGGTGGCTCGAGGGAAAGCGGCCAAAGCCTCACCGGGTCCGGCGGTGCTGGCTCCCGGGTACATGGCTCCGTGTGCGGCGGCGGAGGCGGCGCCTCGCTCCAGGTCCCTACCGCGGCGGCGGCCGAAGGGGAGGGAAAGGGAGGGAAAGGGAGGGAGAGAAGCTCGAGCGGCGGTTACGTTGTTGGGGGAAGGGGGAGGAGAAGGAAAGGGAGGGGAGGGGAGAGGAAAAGAAAAGGAGGGGGAAAAAAAAAGAGAAAAAAAAAGAGGGAAGAGGGCCGGGCCGACGCCGGGAAACCAGGTTACTCGGCGGCACTGAGGATCGGGGAGGTGGGCGGGGGGAAGGGAGGAGCCGCGCAGTCACGGGAAGGAGCGCCCCGCCCGCCGCCTCCGCCCGCCCTGCTCGGGCCCCGCGGTGGGAAGCGCTGCACGGCCGGGGGGAGTGGGGCGCGCCCTTCCGCCGCCTCCTCCTCCTCCTCCTCCTCCTCCTCCTCCTCCTCCTGCTCTCGAGGGGATGTGAACATTCTTTTCCCGTGCTCGCACTGCTTCGCTGTTAGCGACTTGTGTCGTCTTTCAGTGACACTTGGGGACCTCACGCGTCCTCTTTTGCTGCCTCTTCAACGCAACGCTGCTGTGACTTCTTGTCGTATCTAGGAAATCCAGCTGCGGTGTGGTGCCTCGTACAACGGGATAATCTCTGGCCATCTTTATTTAAAGTTTAGTGCAGGAGAATACGAACTAGCAATTGCCAGAACATAAAAGAGACATCGAATTGTAGAATCATAGAATGGTTTGAGTTGGAAGAGGCCCCTAAAAGCTGTCTAGTCCAACTCCCCTGCAATGCTCAGGGACACCTACAGCTCCATCAGGGCGCTCAGAGCCCCGATCAGCCTGACCCTGAATGCCTCCAGGGACGGGGCATCCACCACCTCTCTGGGCAACCTGTGCCAGTGCCTCACCATCCTTACCAGAAAAAAAAAAAACTTTGTTCTCATTTTGAATCTAAATGTTCCCTCCTTTAGTTCGAAACTATTTCCCCTTGTCGTGTCACCATGGACCCTGCTAAAGAGTCTGTCCTCTTCCTTCCCATAGCCCCCCCTTACATTCTGAAGGACCACCCTCAGGTCTCCTTGGAGCCTTCTCTTCAAAGGAAGCATGGGCAGCAGCTCCAAGGAGGTGATCTTGGCCTTCTACTCCGTGCTGATGGGACCTCACCTGGAGTACTGTGTCCAAATGTGGAGCCCTCAGTGCAGGAGGGATGTGGACCTGTTGGAGTGGGTCCAGAGAAGGGCCACAAAAATGATCCCAGGGATGGAACACCTCTTCTGGGAGGACAGGCTGAGAGAGCTGGGGCTGTTCAGCCTGGAGAAGAGAAAACCTGATAGTGGCCTTTCAGTACCTAAAGGGGACTATAAGAAGGAATGGGACAGACTCTTTAGTAGGGACTGTTGTGATAGGAAAATATTAGACACTCCTAAATGCTGATGTGACAGTGGGAAATCATGCAATCTGCATCTGAGTTTTTGATACTATATTTAAATCAATCTCTTCAATCTGATTAGGAAGATAACTCCCTCTAACATTATCATACTTCCACACCACTGGACCTTCTGTATTTAAGTACAAGATAACACACAAGTACAGTGATAGGTTTCTAGAAAGTCCATTGAAAGCGGTGATTGTGGAGAAGTTAGCAACCAGCATCCAGCACCCGATGTCACCAAGCTAAGTCTAGATTTACTGCCTCACGCTAGCACTGACTACACAATGTACGTATAGCTGTATGCTATATGCCTGTCTTGACACTTATCAGGTTCAAAAATGTGTGAAAAAAACAAGGGCAGAAAAAGTAGTAGGGCTACCGTCATGTGAGCAGTTTGTTTATTGTTATAGCAACAGAAATAGCATGGCTTATGTTTGCTATACAAGGAATGCAAGATGAAAATAAGCCACCGTCACGCGTAATCGTGGCATTTCAAAGTCTGTGACTTTTGATCCCTGGCATCTGACGTGATGTGGCCGTTCACATACACACCATCACCAATTGCATTGCAAGCATTTGATTATCAGGTCCATCGGTGCTCAAAATATTTATCAAATCTTATATACTCCAGTCAAACATTATAACATATCAGTTTCACTCATAAGATCGCCCTCCATCAGAACACTCACAACTTTGGAGCCTGCAAGGTGAGGAGGCACGGGACAGGAGCAATGATTACTGTGTTTTATTTTTCCGCATGAAAGAAGAGCTCCTGGTGTTGGTAGGCAGATATGTGGAGTGAGCTCGGTATGTACTTCCAGGCAAATGACCATTGCTGTGTGTAGGCAGACAAGAACCGAACTGACTGGCTGCTGGACGCACAAACATTGATAATCCTGCCTCACCTTTCTACATCGTTCTGCTTGTGAAATAGTGGACTGAAAGCAATGGTCAGCGGAGCTTACATGCAGAAGGGAGGTACTGATACTTCATCTCGTACCTCACACTGCTGCAAAAGAAAAAAAATGAAGTAGTAGTAGTAGAATGATAGTACCCTGCAATCAGTTTGAAAATAACAAGCTATCGAGCAGCAGGAGATGGGTGAAGGGGTTAGAACTCCATAAGCAGCAGGGCTTATCGCTGTGTGTACATGGCTGCAGACTTGCACAATCGGTTAAATAGTAAATCAGTCAAACAGCTTTATTTAAACACGGCTTTCGTGTCTAGCAGTCCCGCTGTTCCTTTGCGCTGCTGTACGCTCCCAGCAACATTTCTGTGTTCACTGAGGAGAGGTGCAGCGCTGGTCTCCCTCTGTTCCTGAAGGAACAGGACACACGCATTGCTCCATGTCACCCCATTACTTCCAATGGGTTCTGTCACTGACAATTGCTGTTTTGGAGCACAGTGAAATCTAATTATCTGTTCCTGGGCAATTTCACACCAAAAAAAACCCCACCTCCAACAGGAAAACCCTCTGTTTTTGAAAAAGTTGTGGATCACAGTGGTTTGAAAGTTCCATAAAAGCTTTCCTTTCTACATGCTCTTTATATACTCTATTAACAATTACAGTGTAAGAAGAACTACTGAAACACAAGTTTCTTTAGAGGAATGTGACTGTTTTACACAATGCGCTGTGATAAGGGCTGGATTTCAAGCTGAAATTTCCTAGAGACCTCCCAGAGAAGGAGTTAAATTAGTGTTGGAAAAGCTGTGCATTTTCTCATCGTTTTGGAAGTAGTGATGGGATTTAAGAATGGCTTTTAAAAAACACTTATACAAACAGAGGTGCTTGGGGGTAAATATTTTATATGCAGTAGGCCTCTGGCAGAATATGTGGCTTTTCTTTTTATCAGAGAACATATTTTGACTTCGCTAAGTAACAACCCTTTTCATTTTAAACTAAATTACATTCAAAGCCAGTTTATAAATGTCTATTAGGGATGAGTAGTAATGGTACAATGACAAAAATTTCACTCAGAGGAGAAAGATGTACATTTGATTCTTGACTCCGAGGGGATCCAAACTTACTTTCTTTTCAGCCTTCGAGTGACCCGGCTTTCAAGATGTTATTCTGGAGCACGTGCGTTAAGATTTCTCACATATTCTGTGTCACTTGCATAATTATATAAAATGAGATCAGAACAAAAGTGAGAAAAACCACGACTATGACCTGACCTAACGTGTTCACCTGGTCACAAAGACTTTGAGGGTCTGACTTCAGTTCCCTGATGAAGGACTAACTTCTCTAGGTGATCAGAGCAAACACAATAACAATTGAAAACTATGACAAAGGTGCAGCACCACCTATTGGGGATATGGTGTGTGTTGACTCTCACTGTTCCGAGTCGTAGTAGAGTTCGGGGTTTTTTGTCCACACAGGTTTCTGTGGACTTCCCAACGCAGTCATCAACTGAGGCATGAACATATTTTGGGGGTTTGAACACAGTTATGAGGAAGTGTAAAAACACAGAAAAAAAATCAGCTAAGGAAAAACTTGTTCCCAGGAAAAAAGATAAAAGAATCAAATACTGTACCTGAGACTGGATGTGAGTAAACTGGGAGAAAACAACTTTATGGTGAGCAGTCATGTTGTCAAAATACAATAAAATAAAATACTACAACAACAACCCTGCAAAAGCAAAGAAAAAAAACTAGTACCACAACTGGAAAATGGATGCGGGAGGGGATAACTGTCCTGATGAACAGCACCTACACGGTGACTCAGATGAAAACAGGGCACCCTGATGATCTGCCAGCACCTTCCCTCTCCCAAGAGTCAGAAAGACTGTGATTCCAGGCAATACAGAACCTACCTGGCGGCTCGGGGGATCATGTTTTGTTGTCATTTGCTTTTTTCAGTCAATGTATCTTTTCTCCATCTGGCAAATGACTTCCACACCTGCAGGTCTTACACCTGGCTGAGTGCCTAGCCCACGTGTTGTTTTGTGTTTGGAAACGCTGCCTTCAAGTCGCAGGTAGAAGACTTTGCCACTTCATCCGTCTTTCTTACTCTTCCTCAGTGCTGAGTCATGACACAGTGCAGTTTTCTAGAACCCCAGAACAATCACTACGCTGATTTTAATGCTAGCTTCCTTTGAACCAAACACAGTCATACCAATACAACATAACTACTTAGAAATTTCTTACCCGATGCCTGCTGAAAACACTATTGTCTTGCAATTAACAGACCAGAGGCACCAGCCCTAGTTTATCAGACCTGTACAGCATCTGTGAGAGCTTGCTCTGTGACCTGGAACTTTATACTGGGCTTCTGCTGTGTGTTTCATTGTGGGATAACAGCAAAGGCTTGGAAAGCAGAGACCCCAAACCATCAATAACTCGTGGTCAGCTATTAGTTACTGAAAAAGTGCAGCTTTAAAACATTTTAAAACTGGCATGATTTATCAGTGTTAACAGTCCAACCACAGCAATCTCTAGTTCTTTAAATGGATGTATACACATGTGTATATACATATATGCAGTGATTTGTTTTCATCATAACTTTATTCTGAGCCCCTACAGGTAAATCCTGTCAGTGTCACTCAATAGATGCAGCAAGACAGCCATGAAGCAAGCAAGGTTGAAGACACATCTCCCTTAATTAACATCTTTACCAAAAAAAGCCTAAGCTTGTGTGAATGCCACCTTCAAATTTTAGGGCTTAATATTTTATTTTGAATAATGCATCTGCATTATTTAATCATTTTTTAGCTTAAGGATTGTTACTGTTATCCATGTCCTTCCCTCTTCCAGGACCCACTCAAATTTCCACTCATACCTTCACCACTCAAACAGCACAGAAAAAGCTGGCCCCTACCATTCAGCTTTCCTCTCATCCACAAGCAATCGAAACTCTTGAGTACTGTACCCAAACAAATGTATTCAGTTTCAGTACAACAGCACAAAGTATACTGATCATCACCAATAAGAATCCCTTGAATACACAGAACCTCCAAGTTCAGTGAAGCTGGGTTCTTCTCTATTGTTAGAAGAGAGCAATGATTTGCAGTCACTATTTAAATCCTGTAAAATAAACCGCTTTCTATTCAACATGTTTAGTTTTCAGTTTACTACTTTTTAGCTGGTAGTATCTTTAGATGGAGTAATACCTATATAAGCTTCAGCCATCTTTTTGTGGGCTGCTCTAATAAAGGCTGAGGGTGATCCTGCTGCATTAACAAGTTCTAGCTCTCCATGCTTCCTTTTGCTTAGGCAAGTCATTCTTCAGGTCCTTCCTCCACACACATAAATATAATCAGGTGTGGGATCTGCTTAGGAGGGAATCTTTCTGGCGGGGATAGCTCGGATCTCCTGCGGGCTTTTCAGCCTTTGCACAAGCTGGGCATTTCCACAGGTGCTACAGCTGACAGAAAGGAGTTATTCACTGATTCTGATGCCCTTAAGCAAACTCCATTTCTACTACTGGGAGCACGGTTATATCCTATACACCAACTTCCCTCTAAACTCCAGTTTCTGCTTCTAGATATTTAGAGCATATTTACATCCTACAAATGAGCTTCCTTCTGAACTAGACCTGCAAGTTGATTTGACTGGGAATGAACGCCTGTGCTGCCCGTCACAGGGAGGGATGGATGCAGGCTGCCCCTCTGTGCGCCTCAGCCCAGGGTCTCCCCCTGCTGTGGAGGAGCACTGGAACGCGAAGCTGCTGGGTACGCTTTGCTGCTACAGGAGAACTGTCATTATAGGATGGACAGAATCACGGCATGGCTCGGGTTGGAAGGGACCTCACAGCCCGCCCAGGGACGGGGCACCCACAGCTTCTCCGGGCACCCTCACAGTCGCTTATCCTGCCCGCGATTAACTCCCTAGATTTATTTACAGAACTTCAACAACATTCTGAAAGAAAAAAAATGGAAAGAGGGAAAAAAAAAAAAAAGTCAGAAAAGACGTGAGATGCAAAGACACCACAGCGCCGCCCACGGCCGCCCAGGCAGCGCTCCTGAGGTAATGCCGCCGTCATCTCCCATCACCCCTCGCAGAGCTGCGATTGGCGGAGCTCTCCCTTCGGGCCCGCCTCCGTTGCTCTAGGATTGGGCCGCGCTCTGGCTCGAGGGACAGCGATTGGCTGATGGCGCCATTATAAAGCTCCAAGGAGCACGCGCGTTCCCTTTCCTCCCCGGCGTCTCAAGGTGCTGCGTCCTTCAGCTGAAGCTAAGGCCGTTTCTCCCCGGCGACTGGCACCGCGCCCCCACCATGGCCTCCGTCTCCGAGCTCGCGTGCATCTACTCCGCCCTCATCCTCCACGACGACGAAGTCACCGTCACGGTGAGTGGCGCGGCCCGGTGTCCTCCGCCACAAGATGGCGGCGGGGCCGCGGCATGGCCGGCGGTGCGGGGCGTGAGGTAGGGCCGGGCCCTCAACGGCGCTCTCTCTGTGGCAGGAGGATAAGATCAACGCCCTCATCAAGGCGGCGGGAGTGAACGTGGAGCCGTTCTGGCCGGGCCTCTTCGCTAAGGTACGTGGGGGCGAGGGGAGAAGATCGTCGTCGTGCCGCTTCAGCGCCGCGCTGAGGCGGGACGCGCCGCCGTGTTAACGAGGTCTCGGCGGTGCTTGTCTTCCCCAGGCTCTGGCCAACATCGACATCGGAAGCCTCATCTGCAACGTAGGAGCCGGTGGCGGAGCTCCGGCTGCGGCTGCTCCTGCGGGTGGTGCTGCGCCCGCGGGCGGTGGTGCTGCACCCGGTGAGTGAGCGGGGTGCATCTCCGCGCCGCGTAGCGAGGGGCCCAGCGCTGCACGCAGCGATCGACTGCGGCCTCAGTGCCGTGTACAGAGAGATGATCACCTCCTGCTGGCTGCGCTGTTTCTGATACAAGCCACGATGCCACTGGCCTTCTTGGCCACCTGGGCACGCTGCAGGCTTGTGGTCACCCAGCCCTCCACTGACACCCTCAGATCCTTTTCCGCTGTGCAGAAGTTGCACTTTGAATCAGTGTGCAGCGCTGGTGCTGCCTCACATTGCCATTGGGATGTCACTGATGCCTACAGAGTGCACCTGCTCTGTGAAACTTAGGAGGCTTCACAGAATTTTGAGGGAGCAGTGCCACTTCCCTAGTAGTAGGAGGAGCGCTGTTCTCATCGGGCTGTGAGATGGGCTTGGTAGCATTGCTCAGGTTTTGCTTCTTAATGTTACAAGTCCTTGGAGGTGAAGTCTTTTATTGCGTGACTTCATGAGCTGATGGAAATGGGAAGGTTCTAACAGCTTCTTTCTTTTCTAGCCGAGGAGAAGAAAGAAGAAGAAAAGAAAGAAGAATCGGAGGAATCTGATGATGACATGGGCTTTGGTCTTTTTGACTAAAAACTTTTGTACCTGCCTGTAATAAAGAACACTTAACGGTATTTCTGTCTCTTAAATTAGTGCTTCTGAAGGATTGCTGCATTACCTGCGGTGACAAAACTGGCTGTCCCTGTGTGGTCATGCGGGGGTTTTACAGCTGTCCTTGTTCATTCCTCATGCTCAGCACTGACAATATGAGCTGTGTTATTAGTACTTTTCACTCACAGTGTATGGACAAAGGTGAAAATGTTACCACAGTGACAATAGGATGTGGTTGGCTTTAGCAGAAATGCTGCGGCCTCTTTGGTGAAGCTGGAACAGCCTGAGTGTGCTCTGCAGCAGCCTGGCTTCCATCAGGCAGTTTACAGAACCAGGTAACTTAACCTGGGGGAGCAGCAGTGACTGTTTCAGAGGACAGCTGCTGAGCTCAGTGCTTGGAGAATGGCTGAAATCTCTTGCTGAATGCCCTTGTGCTGGAACAGAGTAGATGTAATTTAAAAACAGATGGAAAGTCTTACAGTGCTCCGGGCTTCTGACCTGCAGCCAACCCTGGACACTGAGGTAGATGGGGTAATCTTTGCTTTCTAGGAAAAAAATCAAGGAACATTGCTGAAAACTGGCTGCTTGGAAGGGTGGGTGTGGAAAATGGTGCAACTTACATAGTAATGAAGTATTACTACATTAATTCCTGAACAGAGCACCTGAGCCAAAGTCAGGGTTGTATTCACACGCGTAGAAGTGCGTAATTTTCATTTATATTCCAGTAAAATGTTGAGAAGATGATAGGGGTTTTTGTTCCATGGCTAGAGCAGGGGTGGGAATGCTCTGCCTTGCCCTGTGTCTCTGCAGCCCATTGTGTTTTTCAGAAGGCAGCTCAGTGACAGCAGTCCATGCACCCCCACTGCTGCTGAGAGCTTCCATGATTTCCCCCGCTGCAAACCATGCAGCTACCACCACCCAAGGAAGCTTCCTTTCGAAACATTTTAGGGGTGGAAGAAGTAGCACAGGCATCTGCATTGTTCCTGTGCTGTACAACTAAAGAAAAAGCTTTCTGAAGGTGACTTAAGTCTTGGATTTCTTCTTGGATGCTTGCTGCTGTTCCTCAAATGAATTCTTGAAAGCTTGGGGATAAACCAAAGCAGAACTCACCATGGCTTCTGCAGCGTGCACATACACACAAAAATACAGCCAGAATTTCACTGGTAACACCTTTTTAATAGGTCAAAGTAACTGTACAGTTCATTATATTCTTCCTGAGAATAATTTATATCCCTCAACAGCAAAAAGGGAGTGTGGTTTTTATTTTAACAGAACAGATGGCATAACTGGAAAACCAAGGAAAATCTAATTACACTGCTCTACTGTAACTCCTCCCAGGCAAGACAGACAAAGGATGGGTTAGTTAACTACAGGGGGTTTAAAATATCCAACATGGCTTTAATCTGTCTTTATAAATTATATAAAAATGGGGGACATGAATGGTTACAGGACTCCTCTCAAGTGCAGCTCTGAGTTGCTCTGGTACAAAGCAGCATTTTCGCTTCCAAGGAAAACAACATTGCTACAAAAGAACTGGCACGTTATTCTGGTGAAAAAGAAGAGAGTTTTCTGTGTGTCCTACAGCTAGTTCCAACCAAATGCGTCACACATTCACATAAAGTAAAAGGCAGGAAGATGAAGAGGGCTTTAGTTTGTCCCGAAATGACTGACATCTTGAAAATATAGCTTTTTATTTTCTTTCTCTGTAAATTGTGATTAGCATATTGCGACGTAAGTGTTCTAATAAAAAAAATTCCAGTCTGGATAGTTCATATACTGTGGGCAAGAATTCTCAGCCCTGAGGTTTCCCAGAATTCTTCACTTCACAATATCTCGCTCCGCTCCGCTGCTCCAACAGTTCTGGCTCCGAGACTCGGCGGCAGCTCTGGGCTGAGCGTGGCTGACGCGAGGGAACAAACCGCGCTGCGCTCCAAGGCCGTGATTTCCCAAGGACTTCTGTACAAACTTCGTCCGCTGACAACGCCACTTTTCGAATCCCAGGCCAGCGTGGCTTTATGATAAAAAAAAACGTGGTTAACCTTTTGTAATGAGAGAACCAACAGCTGTCAGTCAGGGCTGCTGAAGCAAGAGGCGCCGGAAAGCCAGGACCACACTGGGTTAATCCTCACTGCTGGTGGAAGGTGAACTAATCCTTTCGCAAGCAGAATTCTTGAAGAGACAGGTGAAACTTCCCTCGGTGCTTAGTGCGGCCTGGACTGGCTGATCATTTTCAGTCTGGCCTGATCGATGACATCCAGCAAGTTCTTGGCATCCACGGCCAGAGCGTGAGCGGCCGTCAGCATTTGCTTCTTGTACTCCTGCTGCAGGCTGGTCATGACGTACTGCTGTGCCAGCTTCATCTTGTTAATGAGCTCAGCCAGGTCAGAGTTCAGCAGCTTCTGGGCCATCTCAATCTGGAACAACAAGAGCGGGTCAGCCGCGCAGGTTGGTAGCAGCACTATCTGCCCTCCCCAAGGAATAACGTCACCTCTGCGAAACCTGAACAGCCTGAGAGTTCCCCTTCAAGCTGGAGTCACCGCGCGGGGCCGGTGACACTTCTGCACTCGCTGCACAGAGACCAAGAGCTGCCTTGTCAGCCACAGAGCCACCTGCTGCCAACCAGCAGCCAGACCACAACTCCGAGTTTTAACTCAAATTTAAGCGCTGACATCTTGTGCTGAGTTTCCAGGCTCCTACTATCATCACCTTTACTGCCATCACTGTTATTAAAGCAGGTCAAGAAGGCAGGTACAGGTTATTAACAGAGCAATACAGCTACTAAGCTCTAAGACGGCACATAACAATTCTCTGGCTTTCTCCCTACCACGCTCATTCAAGGCTTTGGAGGAAAACAGTTTTATTCCTGACTCTTGTGAACTACACTGAAAGATCCCAGTCATTTCTTATCCTCAACAAGGTTACTACCGGGTATTTTCTCATCCAGCTGCACCACAATATGCTCAATTACCCACCCATTTAATGACTTTGTGTGCAAGCTGTATTTCATAGAAAACTGGAGTTGTACTAACACCCAGATGGTCTCCCTGCATTGCAGCGCTGGGTCTGTGTAAGCACTGCTGACAATTTTTACTTAAACTTCCGATATGTACACATTGCGTACTCCCTCATCCAGTCTGGGCATCTTGACTTGAGGCAACAAAAGCCTGCATTAACACAGCAACTAGATTCTAACAACATTAATTTAATCAAGAATTATAATTCAAGAGTTTGTAGTGCTTACTGAACACAAATATATGTGTGTGCAAATAAAAGAGAGCCCAAACACATCCATCTGGCAGTCCTGGCTGAGGCTAGCTCAAACCGCAGCGGGTGAGTGGGGCTCTGCCTACCTCTCTGTGGGTGCTCGCAGGAAGCACTGGCAGCGACTCATCCACTGTTGCTAGCAAGGTTCTCAGCGCCAAGCCAACCTCCTAAGGAGAAAAATGGATAAGGAAGGAAATAATGGACACAGGACGACCCAACAGGACATCTCCGCTTTGATTCAGTCGCCCCTCTCACACACACTGATGACATACACCAGACCATGTAAGCATTTTTAAACTAATAAAAACATGGAATGAATGGAGTTAAAGCAACATGGTTTATTAACTGTTTATCACAGAATCATGAAAGTTGGATAAGACTACTAAAAACATCTAGCCCAACTGCTGACCCCCCACAACCATGCTTACTACCCACATCCCTCAGTGACACATCTCCATGTTTCTTGAACACCTGCAGGGATGGTGACTCCACCACCTCCCTGGGCAGCCTGTTCCAGTGCACTGCCACTCTTTCTGAGAAGGCATTTTTCCTAATATCCAACCCAAACCTCTCCTGGTGCAACTTAAAGTCTATTACCTCTCATCCTATCCCTGTGACATATGAGAAGAGGCCAATCCCGCACCTCACCACAACCTCTATTCAGGTAGTTTTAAGAGAGCAATAAGGTCTCCCCTTAGCCTCCTCTTCTCCAGACTAAACAATCCCAGTTCCCTCAGCCACTCCCGACAGACTTGTGCTCCAGACCCTTCACAGCTTCGCTGCCCTTCTCTAGACACACTCCAGGGCCTCCATGTCCTTCTTGTAGTGAGGGGCCCCACCTGCAATTCCTTGTTTCACAGCATCAGAACAGAATGCCAAAGGGTTGATTAAAGAAAAGTTCCTTTTATATGAGAAATGCAGAGACGATGTCACACAGCTCCCTGTTAACATGAACTCTGTCATTCATGAGAAAAATGAAACCACATTCAAAATGGCGTCCTTACCTTTACCATGGGCACGTACTCCTCCGGTGGAGCTGGCTGTATTTTACTGGACATTTCTATGACAGCTTTCACCAGCCCGGTTACATTCTCATAGACTTTGTCATTGGAGCGGTCCAGGTTGGCCGTAGGAGGAGGGCTGATTTCCTGCGGCTTGATCTGGAAGCAGAGATGGATTGTTGAGCCTCCTGTGCCCAGCAGATGGGGCTCAGCAACCTCCCAGCCTGCAGAGATCACCAAGAACAGCCACCCCGGCCCCGCTGGGCACATTTGCTCGTGGGTCTGAAGGAAGTTTCCTTCAGGTGTCCTGACTGAGCACAGTCTCTGAGTGACTCTGAGGAGTCTACCAAAAATTCTCTGAAGAGCTCCCAGTGCAACTCCCACAGCAAAGAGAACTTGAGAAACAAGGAGTAGGGAGTACTTGACGTATTGAAGTGGTTCACTACTGATGACAAATTCCACTGCAAGACAACTAGGTGTCATGTCCCTGGTTCCAGGAAGTGGCTTTCTCCACTACCACTGCATGCCATGCCCAAGCAATCACTTGGGGGAGAGGACGGTTAAGAAGTTGCCCATTTCCTTCCCAATGGTCACACAGTGGCTCTACAGATCGAGGCTGGGCTCGTGGCACTGCAGCCCCACAGGTGCAATGACCACTGGTTCCCCACACCTGGTCCCAGCTACTGTGATGCTTCACTGGAAGCAGTCGAGACTCTATACAGATGAAACCATAAAGTACTTGGATGAGACTCTGTCTAAGGAAGAGTGCAGGATTTGGTGCGTTATGATTCCCAGTTTTTGCGTTTCACTACTTGGCTACTGACAACTGTTACAGAGATTCAATCTGGCACACTGATTGGAAAATACCTTAGGAAAAGGAACATTGCAATTGCTGCAATCAGCAGGGAAAGGCCGTGATTCTAATTGGTTTCAGCAATCAAGAAGTTAAGAGAGTCATCTGGCAAAGTCACATGCAAAGACATTTTGGAATAGGGCACGTACACACGCTCACGCACTGCTTACCCTCCATGGCTATTGTTGAGCAGAATGTGGGGGAAGGTTAAAGAAATTTACCAAAAGAAGGGAAAAAAGAAAAACAATATTAATAAAACTCAGCAGGAAAAAAAAAAAAACAACAAACCAAAACCAAAACATGTGTAGCAATAAGAGACCAGTTAAAAAGCCTGCAACAATAACGCATCCTCAACAGTATCAACAGTCATTCGGGTTAGCTCATGGTCCACTCGTTATGGAAGCACCATGTGCTGACAGCTGCTGTGCACCCGCGTAGAAGTGGAAGTGTTTGCCATGCACCCATGCCAACTTTTTACTGAACACATGGGGAAGAGATCATGCAAAGCTTGACAGGAGCAAGCCAGTCTGGCAAGGAGCAAAGGGGTGAATGGAGCAGAGGGCCTCTGCAACAGTGGGAAAGGTGTCCTGTGAAACCCTGCTCCCTTTACAACACCAGGGATCTGTCACGATAGGAAATACGCAGTCATGTAACTGTGCAGCTCCTGTTGCTGATGACCAGCCACAGTCATGGTTAAGAACTACCAAGAACCCCCCCTAGATGCATTCTATCCAATCCACTAAATTCCTATGTCCAGGCCTCAAAATTTCAGTGTATGGACATCTGCAGTTCTTAATAATCAATGTTTTCCTGTTGCTGTTCTTATGGTTAACATGGAGGCATCATTCCATTGATATCAGCTGCAACAGCAGACACAGCTTCACAGCATCCTGCAGCCTCTCTCTGCAAGAGAACTCCCTCAAGTTTCACTTCTGGTTTTACTGCCTATTTACTGGAGATGAGACAGCGAATCAGAAAGCATCTCAGTTAGGGGTCAGAATGTCCTGACTGTACTGTTTCCTCTCTGTGCTTGCTCCCTACAGCCACTGAGGTTTTAGGAATCTAGGTGCTACAAGAGAGGCATTCTGCGTACTGGGGATCCTGAGTGTGCTCTGTGCTCCTTCCTGCCGAACAGAACTGCTGGGTCTGCACGAGAGATGTCATATGCTCCTCAAACTGAAACAAGCTCACTTGAGAAAGGCTCTAGGTGAGGAACAACCTGAATCACTCACAGAGGACCTGGGCAGAGCAGTTAATTCCCCGATTCCCACTGCATGTTTGTCCCATGAAAATGTTTACTTGAGTCACTTTTGCATTCTGTGGTCTCTACTTGAGGAGCAGCTGAACTATCTCTATGGGGTCATGTTTTATTTTCTGAAATGTGTTTTGTGTTCCTGAGCACCGTACCTTCACGCCTTCGTTGTAGCTGTCCACGGGGCTGTTCAGGCTCGCCAGGCTGCCCAAGTGGGGGGCTCCAGGGCGCGGGGGTTTCTTTGGCGGAGCTGCATGATCTGGTTAACAACACAACTGGCATGTTAGAGCACCAACGTGTCACATGTACCTGCATCACTGCGGTCTGTCAACGTCACAAAGGCTACACTTGCTTTACTGTAATGGCAGAGGAGATGTGTCATACAGAAGATCCATTGTTTGCATGAGCTATGCTTTAATTGTGTTCTTACTTAAGAAAAGCAGAGATAAAAAGGGTTATGGAACTCACAGAATCATAGAATTGCTCAGTTTGGAAAGGACCTTCAAGATCATCAAGTCCAACCACAACCTAACCATACTGCTCTAACAACCCACCGCTAAATCATGTCCCCGAGCACCACATCCAAACGGTTTTTAAACACATTCAGGGAAGGTGACTCAACCACCTTCCTGGGGAGCCTGTTCCAGTGCTTAACAACCCTTTCTGGAAAGAAGTTTTTCCTGATATCCAACCTAAGCCTCCCCTGGCGCAACTTGAGGCCATTTCCCCTTGTCCTGTCACCTGTCACCAGTGAGAAGAGACCAGCCCCGCTCTCACTGCAATCACCTTTCAGGTATTTGAAGAGAGCAATGAGGTCCCCCTCAGCCTCCTCTTCCCCAGACTAAACAGCCCCAGTTCCTTTAGTCTCTCCTTGTAGAGCATATTCTCCAAGCCCTTCACCAGCCTTGTTGCCCTTCTTTGGACCTGCTCCAGCACCTCCACATCCTCAGTGTTCATCCATCAATGAGTTTTAATAAGGTACTTTGAAAATCCCCTTGTGGGATTACTACTCAGTCCTACTAACTCAGCATGCCTAACCTACACCTAGAGGTGCTTCGTATCACTCTGCACCACAGCTGAGTGCCACGCACGCTGCCAGAGTTCGAGGAGTGTTTGGACAATGCTCGCAGACACATGGTCTGATTTTTGGGTGGTCCTGTGTGGAGCCGGGAGTTGGATTTGATGATCGCTATTGGTCCCTTCCAACTTGGGATATTCTATGATGATTCCTGGCTGAAATCCCAGCTGTGACTCACTTTGATACTGTGAAACCTCAGCTGAGGTGCCTATCTGTGTTCTGCATGTCAGAACTCCACGCATGGTGGAGTCCTACAAGGTGATTCAGCCTCGTCTAGACACTTCCTGGCTGCTGAAACACTTCCTTGGATTTGCTGACTAATCTCTGGGGACTGCATGGGGAATTTCAGCACCAGAACACCTCTGCGCAGTTATGTGGAACTGAAACCACCCCTTGTATGGAAATCCTGGCATTTGCTCACTATTACTGCTCGAAGACATGTAATCAAGGATTCAAGATGACATTATACGAACTCAGTGCTTACCTGGTTTACCCACGGGCTGATATATGTGCTGGTTACCAGCCTGTAAGATACAATACACATTTACAGCAGTTACTACAGCGCTCACAATTTCACTAGCAAATTCTTACCCACTGAAAACAGGCAGTTCTCAGCACATTCCCAACAGTTACAAATACTTCCCTATTCACAGTCACTACCTATGCTCCTAACTGCAGTTATATACAATTATACAGTAAGGAAAATATTTTCACTTCTTTAGTATTGCTCATGACAGCCTTGGCCTGTACATTACAGTTTAACCTTCACTGTTACTCAAACATGCTGGCACGTTCATAGCAGTTTTTCTCCTTTATTCAGAGATCAAACTGCAGAAGTCATGGTGCTGATGAAGAAATTGGAGTGCAGCAACTAGAAGCCTAAGGTATTTCTGCACGGCTGAATAGTGTCAATAATGGTAACAAGCTTCTGAGCTGTGAAGCTCTTAGTCAAGGTCAATTTGCTAATACTTAACGCTAGATTCAAATTACTTTCTTTGGTAATTACATTTATACCACCTTCACACCAAGAAAAATGAAAATCTAGTCCCAACCAAATTAATACCTTGTGAAAAATTTGTCACGTCACAAAAATAAAGTTACAAGCAAAACAGCCACATTTCATGCATGCATATGTGTATAATGGAGTTTCCATTATGAAGCAAAGCACTGAAGGCAGTTAGAATTTCATATGCCTCACGGCAAAATGTCTCAAAAAGGCACTTATTCTTAAACAAAGACAATTTTCTGCCACATCAGAGTACTTCCTTCCACCAGGACCTAAGGAAGCTGCTGCTTCAACACGTTAAAAATGACATTCCAAAAACTTAAGAGTTCACTGTGAACAGTATGAAAACACAGCATTTGTTTCAGTTTGACTTCAGCTCCAGAGAACGCTCTCACAATCCCTGTCTGAGAGTGTTAACTACTTACCTTTACTTTCTGACCTTTTAAGCACGTCTCTTTGAACCTTTCTCTATTTTCAGAAACACACTCGGGTAATTGGGACAGCTCACCATCCCCAGATCACCTCTTCAATAACAAAACCCAAAGGACACTCACAATCGTAGTTCAAAGTTTCAGCTGGGCAATTTTTAGAAATTACTGCTACTGTTTTAAAACCACAGGGAGATTTGACAAGGCTGCAGTGGTTAGAGCTGCCTAGCACTTTATGAGGCTGTTTAGCTTCTCAAAACTTTTCCAAATTTTAACTGCGTGACCTGAAAATCCCAACTCTCACTCAATGTCAAGCTCAATTCTACCTGTTGGCTATGGAAAACTGTAGCAAGAGGCAAAACTTTCAGCACGTGAGCTCACGTAAGAATGTACTGCAAAGGGAGAATTCTGGATGAAGACGCTAAGGAGTTCTTACACGTTTCATAGTCGATATTGTAGCAGGATGCTCTAAGCTCCAAGTCCTGACGCTCTTCTGCTGTTGTCACATCCCTCTGAAACCCTTTGGCCAACCATCTCACACACTGCCCTACCACCATTAACCTTGGTCATGGTGCTAACCTAGTTATTTCAAACCTGAGAACCCTGGGGAGAAGAGGCGGGGCAAGAGGAAGGAGGCTTGGTTCCTCAGAAAAAAAATCATGAATGTTTACTTCCAGAATATTATTAAAAATAGATGTTGACAGAATGCGAGCAAAGTTACACACCACTCCTTATTTCTCATCCTCTCAATGCGGAACTGAGATTGGCTCACGGGTTTACCTCTTAGGTTGCCCCGTGTGCAGTCACGAGTTGGACCTGATCCTTGTGAATCCCTTCCAACTCAGGATATTCTATGATTCTAAGCAATGGACATTTCCAACAGCAAACGAACTCAATGTTTCAAATGCGTTAAGAATTATAAAAATGGACAAGCAAATTCCGGAATTGAATTAACAGACTCTCCTGCAACTCATTTTGCCAACAGCCAGTTTTCTTCCCACTTGTTCAAGTGGGGTGTCCCACCTCATCTGGGAATGCAGGACATCCCCTACAAGCAGTTCAAATGCAGGTTTTTACTCTAAGCCCAGGCAAAGAAATTAGCTTGCTGTACTTGAAGCTCACTGCCTCCTACATCAAACCTCTGACGTGACCTCAAGATCTTCTTGCAGCACTCCCAAGTACCACAAAATGCAGTAATACTTTGCTCACTCTTATTGTAAGATGCAACAATAGCAAAGACCTAACAGTAACTGTCAGTCTGCTCCAGGTTCATGGCAAAAATCTTAGCAGCTTCCAAACACAAGTAACTAACTCCAGAGACTGTGCCGCAGTGTGTGATTCACGACTCTACCTTGCAAATGCAGGAAGAGTTCCTCTGCCCTCAGGTAGTGTAGAAATACTGAAGTCAAACAGAATTACAGCCTAGAGGAACAAGTAAAGTGAATTTATGGTATCAACTTCCAAGAGAAGCTTTGAAGGTGATCCCTGGAGGCCGTCACCAGATGAAGCACTGAGTTTCTGCCCTTAGTAGTCCCCAGCCTGACCCCCATTTTCTACTGGTATGACTCAGAGGTTCCAGTGGCAATCAAACAATTGGAGAGATGTTTTTATTTAAACAGCCAGCCGTTGTGCCAGTAAGAATGAGTGCTGCAGCTGCTGTCTGACAATAACGGAATGGCTGTGGGGTTTATTCCATTTGTTTCATTGCGGATCATTTACCCTAAACAGAGTTCTGAGTAACACAACAGTAACATTTACATTCCTTGTAAGAGAACCCTTCAGATATTTAAACAACTGCAGAAGTTATTCTAACCCCGCTTCCTGTTGACAGAAGTTTCAAAAAGCATTTTTAAATAAAAGGCCCAACCATACATCACAGGAACATTAAAAAATAATTGCAACATATCTGCAGAAACACTGCAGTATTGTTTCAAGGGGAAAAAAAAAAACAGAAACCCCAAATCCACCCAAGTGCTGCACGACCAAAGTCTGCCACCGTTCTGCTGTTCCCACAGAAGCTGAGCTCCTTGGAAAGTTGCAGAGCCAAGTAATGACAGTGGAAACACTGAGCAAAAACTTTAAATCATCTCCCATAATAAAAGACAGCATGTTCTACCAGGACGCTGGAAAAGGGGCCAGGAGATGAAAGGATCCCACAGATACTCACTGGGCCCTGGAGACCTCCGTCCTCCCGCTCGATGCTGCCCCTGGAGAGCCGCACATCAGGTTTCTGAAACACAAACCATAGGATCACAGAATGACTTGGGTTGGAGGAGACCTTAGAGATCATGGAGCTCCAACCCTCTGCTGTGGACTGGTTGCCACCCACCAGGTCAGGCTGCCCAGGGCCCCATCCAACTTGGCCTTGAACACCTCCAGGGATGGGGCACCCACAGATTCTCAGGGCACAATTTCACCCCACACTCTGCTTACAGATTCACACAACCCTGGCAAAAAACATCCCAAAGACCAGGCTACTGAAAAATGAACACTGACAAACACAAATGTCAACTGCATTCCACTTCATACACCCCACGCTGCAATGGTGTGCTTCTGGAACAACTGCTCCCCAAAACTCCTGGCAGACTCCCAGACTGCTTCTCAGCCTCCCAATCTCAGCACACGAGTGAAAAACGCTGTTTATAAATATTGCCAGTACCATTTCCCTAACACAACATTGGAAAATTTGCATTTCGTATTTTCTAAAAGGCAACAAAAGTTGTTTTTTTAAACAACTGTTCTCCTCCCACAGGCAAATTTTCAACCTCAGGATGAGAAATGCTGCGAGTTAATTCCCGCTTCCTGCTCAGAAGGCTTCCATGTGCTTGGCTCTGTCTGGAAGGCTGCAAACGGGGCCAGTGATGGAGCTCTGCACAAGCTGCACTGGATACAGAAAGCTAACGCAGACACCCAGATGCACCATTCTCCTGATAAAAGTGACCAACAAACGACTTCCTATTCTATCTGCTTTAAGTGACACAGAGAAACTTGGGGCTTGATTGTTTTAAAATGGAAAGCTAAGACCAGCCCAACTTTTTCTTGGAGAAATTGGCCATTTCTCTCACCTCCCACCAAATCCAGGTGTCTTGTATTACTTACAGTAATACTTATGTGGAAAGAAAAAGGAAGAGCTGATGTGAAACAAAGGATCATGCTGACCTGAAGACACAAACTGAGCAAAATCAGTGTGCTTTTCTAGCACAGAAAAACAAACTTAATGTGCTGTCCTATGGAACCGCATGAGGAGTTCATTTTCTTCAGGTTGGATATTAAGAAAAATTTCTTCTCAGAAAGAGTGGCAATGCATTGGAACAGGCTGCCCAGGGAGATGTGGAGTCACCGGCCCTGGAGGAGTTCAAGAAACGGGCAGACGTGGCACTGAGGGCCATGGTTAGTGGGCACAGTGGGGATGGGCTGATGGTTGGACTAGGTGATCTTAGCTGTCTTCTCCACCCTTAATGATTCTATGATTCAGGCAACAGATAACACACACTTCTGTATCAGCGTACACACAGCTTCTGTCATATATCTGAATGCACATATGCATAAAATGTATGTACACACACAGAAGATGTTTAGAGAAATGCAGACAAATACCAACTGTAACTGAGCTCACTCCACAAAAATGTGCTTTCAGGGTCAGTTTTGGGGGGGCAAACATATCTGCTTCTTGTTGAAAGCTACTCCAGATCCCCTTCCTTCCTCCTAAAAGCACTACAGAATAATTCCAATTCACATATCCTGCTAAGTGATCCTAAAGAAGCAGCAGGGCAGGCAGATCAATAACACTAATATCGATGTCATTAAAAACACTCAGATTGCTCTAGCAGTCTGTACGAAGGGCTTTTCTGTGGATTTCCATTCAGTCTTCTGCAGACAGAGCACAGTCAGACTCGCTGCCTGAAAGAACTTGCAGATTAAAAATAGACAAACCAATGGAGACGAGGAAATATTTAACCCCTTCTTAAGCAGGAAGAACCGACGCAGACAAAAGCAAGCAATTTGCTCAATGCTTCTCTGAGAATTTGTGCCAAGTTCTATAATGAAACCTATCTGGACAAATCTCTAGTTTATTTTCTTTATGATAGCGATATTTTTTTTCTTAAGTCTCATTTGATATGGGTATATCAGACAATTCCACAGATATCAAATGAGTTGTGACACTCAGAGTAGGTTTTAGCTGAAGTAAATAGCTATTCTTGCTTAATTTCTAACTTAATTTCTATTACAATCTGTCTCAATTTCACTTTAATTTCTTGCCAGGAATTGCCCAAAGTCTTTGGGAATAGCTGAAGATGAGTTCATCCTAGGGGTCATTCATGATACTTGCACTTTGAACAATTAACTACTCCAAAAATACACCCTAAACCAGACTAGGCCAACAAAGTCCTACTGGACTACCCTTATACAAATGAAGCCATGGGGAGCACTGATGTTGCCCAGCATTCTCCAAAAATCTGATCTGAAAATGAAGACACCTGGTGCCACTGGGTGCAGGAGCAGTTTGTACAGCTCCACAACCCACCTGCATCCCCCAGTGACTGGCACATCCGTGCTGTAAGAGTAAAGACTGAGAATCTGTAGCGCTACCACTTCCAAATTCTCTTCTCCTAACGCTTCTCTCCCTCTGTCCACCAAAACCCCAACAGTCAGGTACACAAGGAAGAAGAGAAATACTCAACACGTGCCTGTGTCCAATGAGTAACAGGAGGCCCAAATGTATTTCTAACATTAATTAGCAAACGATATTCCAATTTATTCATTTGTTTGGCTATGGAAATTTCAAAGGACAAACTATTTTACACTAAAGGAGGTATCTCAGGTCAAACACTCGTATTTTTAAACATCACAGAATCACAGAATGGCTTGGGTAGGAAGGGACCTTAAGCATCACCTGGTTATAACTTAATAGTAATTCTGTCCCTTCTAAGTGCATAGATTTTTAATTAAATAATATACCTTTCATAGTCAGGATTAGACTAATTAATTTTATTTTAAGCCCCTGATGCTGGCACTACACTGCAATGTGTGGGTGAATTCTTAGTACCGAGCTCCCTCCTTTATGTTCAATGCCACGTTTCAGGGAGGAACTGTATTTTATTAAATTCTTGCAGAAAATCAAAGCCCTGGAAAAGTAAATGGATTTTTTATTTTTTATTTTTTTTTCCTAATAAACAGTCTGCTATCTGGAATCTTTGGAAGCATCAAGTGTACTTTTCAGACAGGATGCATACGTTCACAAACTGGAACACAATCTTTATTTCCAGTATTTCTGGTCGCTCACTAATAAAAGAACATGTATGTCTTGGCATTCTCAGGACATGCCAAATTGTAATATCTTGGTGGGAATTACTCAGGCTAAAAATTAAAATCTTTTTTTAGAAACAGTACACATCAATTATACTGGAGTTGCAGTTCTCAGTGTCAAAACAGGACAAGTACTAAACCACAGCTATGTGGGAATTTCAGAAAAAAAAAACAAAACCGAACACGATAAGGAAACTATGCAAGTTATTTCTTCTAAACATCCCAGGAAAGAGCTATAAATTTCCTAGCACAACACTGCTCTATCTGCTGAGGAGTTACTCAAAGGCATGAGCACATACATCTTTATTTGATATACTGAGAAGCAATGCCAGATACCATCAGTCCAACTACAACAGAAAGGTGCAAGCTGGAAACTAAATTCAAACGAAGAAGCAGTTCATCAAGACGTCCTAAAAGAGGAAAAGCACTCTGCAAAATATTCAGAGAGAGCTACAGTGCAAGAAGCTACAACATCAAAATCATGAACGTCACTGTACTGCTGAACTTAAGAGGCCATCCTGGAAAGACACAGCGTGACAGTTTCTGCCCCACAAGCCCCGATAAGCAAAGTAACAGCCATCAGTTACACAGGCTCTTGTGCATCTTCACATCTCCGCTTTGCTAGCTGTGGTTAGGGATGATTCTCCTTTGGGACAAATTCCATATTAAAATACAGAAGTTAAACTGTTCTAGAGGCAAACAAAAACAAAAAAATCAGATAGCTTTTGGCAGTTCCGATTTCTGCCAAAACTTAAAGCATCCTGAAAGGGCTTTTTAAAAATTATTTTAGCTCAATGAATTCACTGATTCGCTTTTAAATTACTTCTCCGTGCGAGAAATCAGGCAGATTAACACGTACACACCATGCCCACAAGGAGTAATTCAGTGCTTCAATCCTGATTTTCTTTCTATGTGCACACATAGCGTATGCTTCGCATTAAGGCCAAGCATTACAGGATGCACGCCAGACTGTGGGGTAACAGGCCAAATAGTTCAGCTCCAGTTAGCTGCGCGTGCCAGCAGCGAAGAGTCTATCTGCAATTGTGGAGCACTGCATTTGGGGATGGAGGTTGCTCATTTGGCTTCTACGTGCTTTGCACTATGTGAGAGTAAAACCTCAACCAAACTTTGCCAATTTTATTTTTTGGAGTGGAAATACCCACTGTGATTGGAAAATGACTGAAGAGAAAGTGAAGAATGAGAACTTCATGTGTTTCTTGTATGCATGAGGTAACTATCCAAACACCACAGGGTATAAAAGATGATGAAAATTGTGTGGACTGCAGCACCTAGAGAATTGTAGCAGCAAGACACCTTGCACAGAAAGCCAAACAGACTCCCATTTTTTTTATGTGACTGCACTGCAGTGGTCTCACCTCTCCGCCTACATATGCCTCATGCAGACAGCATCCTCTAATGTTACCTGCATCAAGTGAGAAGTGCAGCAACACTGTCTTCACTTCAGCTCCCTCAAAAATAATTCAGAGATTTCTGCCACTGATATCCAAAGCAATTTTACCAAGACAGCATGAAAGGCCGCAGCTTCAACCACTGCCCACGAAGCTACCGACTCATGTCAGTGGCCCCTCTGTATCAGGGGATGGCAGTTAATTCTGAAATAAATTCCCCCTGAAACAAATCCTCCACCTCCCCTATTCTCTTCTCACTTCCCAGCAGATAAATTTGGTTCAATTTACCATTTGAAACGTTCTTTTCAGTCTTTACGCAACAGATTTATTTTCACTCAGGAGCTTCCTATGAAAAGAGATCTGTGTATTTTCCCTTTATATAGCAGAATTTCAGAATTTGGGGTTCTATTTAACGCTGCAGCTTGCAAACAACATCTCTATCTCCTTTCACATACTATTTACATGTTCTCAAAAGACTGTTTTCAGACAAATCACTCACAGATAACATCCTCTCTGAAGACTGCTGCATTTCCATTTCAATGCCACTGCCATTTCATTCTTCATTCTGGGGTGTCTCTTCTAGCAAACACAGAATCAGTGCTGTTCATCTTTGTCCTAATATGTTATGAGTTGCAGTTTTTCTTTGCAAAAACAGCAATAGATTTTGAATCGTGAGCACGCTAGTCTCGCTCTAGGGAGATAAAAATTGTACTAATAGGAAACCCTGCACGGATTTTTCTTCTCATTACACAGCATCTCACATTAAATGATTTGTGGTTACTCCTCTGTGAGTCCAAGTCTCAACAGTAGAAGTGAGATATAAGATAAACCGTAGGACTCTGAGGACTGTGTAAAGAGTTGCTTTTGAAAGCAGCCAGCTTTAAACTAGGAGCACTATGCTGTAGAGTTACATAAGTTCAGAATTTAAATCTGGCTCTCCTCTCTCTATTGTTCTCTATGCCTAAAAGGAAAAATGTTCTTCTGAAACCTAAAGCAGGGACAGGAGAGCCACACTTCAGCCCAACAAGGTCATCAAAACCTAAAGGTTAGTTTTCCTGCAGAAAGCTCTCTCAAAGCATGTGAGAGACACGAGACTGACTGATAAAATAAGATGTCTCTCCTTCAAACTTGGGAGTGGTTTTACTGAAGTCCCTCTCTGGACAGAAGAAATGTCAGTTCTTTAATAGAGACCATGGGTTAAGCAATGTGAACATGTACAATATACATAATACTTCTACACTGGACTCTCACGTTTGGACGCTCATGTATGAACTCTGGATATTCTACAGGAGAAGGGCAAGGCCTCCAGGAGTGATTCCTCACAATGACTTTTCTACTGTCTTGATTTCTTCAGCACTGAACCTAGAAAACCATGTTCCTTTTTCAACAAATAGCCACCTGTGAGCAAAAGTATATCCTGTGACTACCACTACAGCTTGTTCAACTTTTGACACGGAGTATATAAATCTGTAAAAGGGATTAAATTATTACCTGCGAGTCTCTATATTCAAAACGTTAATGCGGAAAGACCAAGAATTTAAGTCTCCAGTGAATTCTGCCTCCTCATTTTGGTTATTTAACTTCACGCTTACTCCCATTCAAACTTGCTCTTTTTGCCTTTTTAACTGCCTAACGTTTACGGAATCACAGAATCACCGAATTGTAGGTGTTGGAAGACACCTCTAGAGATTATTGAGTCCAACCCCCCTGCAAAGCAGGCTCCCTGCAGCAGGCTGCACAGGTAGGCATGCAGGCATGTCTTGAATATCTCCAGAGAAGGAGAATCCACAACCCCCTAGTTTACACTGGGTTTACAACCAAAACCAGCTCTGTCAAAGCTACAGAGTTGTAGAGCTCACAAGCTCATCAGTGCTTTAATTTCCTTTAAATAGGAGGTGGTAGTAGTGATGGTGTATCTTCTGCAGTACACTATTACAGGCCAAAAGAAAAATCAACAAGCAGCAGTCTGGGTGATGGTAAACACCCTGATGGTCCTGAGGCTGAACCAAAGCAGAACACTGAGTGCTACAAATAAGTATCACCTACCCTGCAGAAAAGGTGAAAGCTCCCACAGAACCTATTGCCACCACCTGAAGTTACCATGTCTCATTCTCAAGAGGTGTTCTGTTAAGAAGCATTCTTGGGGCAATATGTTCATACCTCAAAAAGTTCTTAACAATCTTGTAAATTTTAATCCACAATTTGACCTCCTATGCTTGTGAAAGTCACAAACAATTGGTGCTATTCAGGACTGGAAAAGCTAATGCCTAAATTAGGCAGGAAATTTTCCTTTCCCCTCCCCTGTAACAAATTTGACAAAGCAATCTGGGTAGAGTGGTTTCTCTTTCATCAAATGGTAAAGCGCAAATTTCCAAGAGTGTTTACAGATAAAGAAGCCAAAAGCAAGCTTCATTGTCTTTCAATCACAAGTGACATCCTACCTCTGTCACAATCCAGATCTTAGCTAGAACATGCAATGGGCATGGAGGTATCTAGCAGTTAACTCTCATCTGCTTGCAGAGATTTATCCTACTCTTGGTTGTCCATATGCTCGTCAACTGTTTGGAACAGTTCTGGATACCATACCTAATGAACACCCTAAGAAATTAAGGTCATCCAATTTGCAAAGAATTAGGTCTCAATAACACAGTCTACATTTAAGATCTGCTCTCCATTCCTTCCCACTGGCGTCCTGTAGAATAAAGCATAGATTCTTATTTCCAAGGAACTCAATGTACTGGCTTCAACATCCCTAAACGACGGCTTTAAATTCAGCGAGACAACTGCAGTTGGTCTCCAAAATAAAAATAATTCACCCAGGCAATTCCTCAAACTTATCTCCCACAACAAACTTATCACACTTGCACTGACACAAACATGCTTTTGCAACTACATACAACATGAAAAGCTTTCAAACCAAAATGTTCCTTGAAATACACTTGAAACCAAACACGTGATTGATGTATGTCACAGCCCATACCACACCACTCACCTATCCAGTGAGGCTCGTGGATTCACAGGCTCCTCACCGTGAACCTATACAGGGTAATATGCTACTATAATCTTCTGCTGCATCTCTAGCCAACAGTATTGAGCAGCAGAATCTTAACACAGAACTTGATTTTTGACAACTAATTCCATTACTAATGCATTTCTTCTTGTTCGTCACGATGCCCAGAGCTTTTCTCCCAACTCATAGAGCTCTCTGTTAAAATAGTTTCTTCTTGATAAGGTGTCTCATTATTCCCCCAGTGTAAGACTGATTACAAGTCTTATTACAGTCAGAGCTGTTAAGACAACTGAAGTTTTCACTCTTTTAGGGGTAGAATACGTACAGATCTATCCCCTTAAGAATATTTTCCTATGAATAAGCAGGCAATCTCCAGATTGCCACATAATTATACCTACAACTTCTCAGATACAAATACCCAATTGAATAAAGACTCACAGAAAATATCAGCTGTTTGAGTCTGGCTCTTTTCAGTGGTGCCCAGTGCCACAAGAGGCAGTGTGCACAAAATGGAACCCAAAAGGTTCTGCCTAAACATCAGGAACTACTTCCACATTGTGTAGGGAACTGAGCACTGGCAAAGAGAGGTTATGGAGTCTGCTCCTTGGAGATCTTCAAAAGCTGCCTGGACGTGGCCTTGGACACCATGGTGTTGGCGTCCCTACTTGAGCAGGGACTGGACCACATGGACCCAGGGGTCCCTGTCAACCTCAGCCATTCTGCGCTCCCGTGGTTCTGTATCAGGACATCAGCACAGGACACGCTTACGAGCTGAACACTTAAAGAAAAATCAGAATGAATGACTGAATTAACAAGAATCACAAAACAAAGCATTACCAGGAATCGTTCCTCTTTTTCAAGCCAGCGTTGATCTTCTTCCATCTCTTGTTGTTGTCGTATTAATCTCTCCTCCATGAGATGTGTGGGTAGAACCTGCCCCATTCCTCGTATGTCCACAGTGCCTGAATCCTAAGAGACAGAATTAAGTTTAAGCAGTGTTACAACAACTGACAATTTTGTAAAAGGAGCTGAAAGAACTTACAGATTATAAATGAATGAATTTTTAAAAGACAAAATGCAGAAGAGCAATCAAGCAGAGTTCCTCAGCATGCCCATAAACTGAGGGAGATCAGAAGAAACTCTTTCCAATTACAAACAATTTATCTGCCTTGCTCCTGATCACTAGAATCAAAAAGATTTGGGAAATTCTGCTTTGTTGATCAATGATGGTGTCACTTCATGGCTTGCACTTTACTTGGTAACGATTTCCTTTTCTTGGTCTTGTGCAGCAATGCAACAATCCAGTTGTTAAAGCTGCAAGATACAGTTTTCACCCAAACCAAACTCCCTTTTGTTTTAGCTGACACTTGTAAAGCACATATAAATTTGTATTTTTAGAAAAGCCAAGGCAAGTTTTCCAACGAGCTTCATGGAGATTGCTTTTAGGTAACCAACATCAAAGCTTCTGTGAAAACTTTGGCTATAACTTGTTATTATGAACGTGTGCAAAGCAGTCACATGCTTCCACCAACACTTTATTCACGCACAACGTAAGTAAACTAAGTTGTTTCTATTGCCCCTTTAGAATAAACAGGAATGCTGAACTACCTGGGATGACAGCACTCAACTAAACTATACAGGGCATGAACAACTGCATGGCTGCAAGCTGGAACGGCACAATATATGACTAAATCAACCAAGAGTAGCCTGAGGCAAACTGAAGATGTGGACATCTATCTGCTCTCCTGTATTTATGGTGTAAGTCTCAGTTCTCATATAAGTGCTTACTAGAGGCATAAAGAATAGAGCACTGCTTAGAGAGCAAATGGATTTAGACAGCATCTTTGTGGAACAATAAAATGGAATGAAAAAAGTGGAAAATATTGGAGAACAGAAAAAAAAAAGACGGAAAGTTAGAGGGAGAAATAATTTTATGTTCCTTGCAGCTACATGCAGAATCTGGTTAAAGAACTGAATTCAGTCATGATTCCCATCCCATTGCAGGAAGGCAATTTAAAAAACACTACTGAAACACATTTGATTTTCCTACAGTACTCTCCAGATATATCTAAGGAATAAAAAAAAAAGCGTATTTACTGTACAGAGTGCAACAATAGCTGTATCAGTTCACCATACCTCCACATTTGGCTGCCACACTGATATTTCCTGAGGTCGATGGTTCCAGGAATCTGTTTGATCCAAGTGAGAAGCTTGCCCAGGATAAATGCTGCCTGCCATGGCTGGTATCCCGTGGGAACCAGAGTAGCCAGATACCTTTGGGAAAAAAAAAAAAGAAGCTACATTGNCCTTTGGGAAAAAAAAAAAGAAGCTACATTGGTAGGATTTGTGCTCCCCCATATTTAATAATCTTTTTTTTTTTTTTTTTTTTATGAAGGGAGTAAACATAAGTGACTCAGTTCGAGCAGTCACTGTGAGGGAGAAAAGGAAGCAACGAAAGAAGAAGGAAACCAAGCCAAGATGTGACACAAAACCTCTTTCTCTAATTCATATACTATCCGAGGATGCCTAACCAAACAATAGCATTAGAAAGTATGTTTCAACCTCTGAAGTCAAGAAGTCAAAGTACTCCGAGAAACAAAATCAACTCTATTGATACTTTTGGAAGACTTACATACGCAGAGCTCATATTCAAGTTAATAGGAGCTGTGCACACATCACCCTACAGGGCCATACAAAAATGTACCCCACACTGTATATTACAAGCTCAAGTTCTGAGTGACTGCATGTCATTACTGTGCTTAGCTGCACAACTTGAGAAATTATCCACAGAAAAATCAAAGTAGCTTCAGTAGGTCTGAAATATTCTGATTAAGAAATTAAAACCTCCCCACTCCCATGAAAAAAAGAAATCTCATCTGAGTTTGTTGTATATGGCTGTTGCTTTGAATAGACCTACATATACTTAAAGAACACTATCAGACAACAGAAAATAAAGCTGTTTCAGAGAAATATTAGGGAGCAGAGTATCAATAAACCCAAGGAAAGTGCACCACCCAAACCCCTTTTACACTGCAATTAATTTCATAACATAGCAAAAATTCCAACCCAACTGAAGCCATGCCATTTCAAGCCAAGAAAATCTATGATTCTGTGATTCATTAAGAAACGTGCAGATGTGGCTCTGAGGGACATGGTTTAGTGGGCATGGTGGTGATGGGTTGGTGGCTGGACTAGATAATCTTTGCAGTCTTTTCCAATCTTAATGTTCCTATAATCTGATAATAATCTATAAATAAGGTCTTCACCCTAGACATTCTATGATCTGATTAATGCTAACAGGAGCACCACATTGCTTCAGTAACTATGAAAAAGTCTAATGTGCTTCACTTCAGTTTTAGGAATTCGAGCACTAAATCAGATATGGAAATATTTGCCATCTGGAGTAAACCTATTAGGTTCAATTCAGGGTTTGTACTGATGTAGAACAAAAAAACATTTAGCAGCAGTCAATGAAACCAAACAGCAGAAGTGCATCAATCCCACAAGCTACAACTAAGTTATAAATGCCACATTTGAACAAATACACGCAGAGCGTAAAATACGATACCTGATAGTGATTTGGCTGTACCATATGCTGAGGACTTGGATAAAACCCTTCACTGGATCTCGGGCTGGGGTAACCAGGCCTGCTGGGCTGCAAATACAAAGAAATTTTAGAAAAGTCTTTACAAACAGAAAACTCAACCCACAAAATTATTCTCAGGTGAAACAAATGCGTACAGGACACGCTTCACAAAGCAAAAAAAAAAAATCCCAGAAATAAGCATTCTAAATTATTTGCCATTTAAAAAAAACAACATGAAATTAAGCTTTCTTCCATTTTCATCTGGAAACAGAAGAGGCTGAACTGTTAGCTGGATATTTCAATACGTAGCAGTTGCTCTGTCTACTTTGGGGGCTTATTTAATTGCTTGCATGATGGGGCCTTCTCTGTGCTGTTCTTAACTCCAAAGAGAACACTCCATAAAAATCTTAAATCAGGCTGTCAGGTTGAAATAGTATTGTTTCTAAGTTCATAATTTGCATTATGTAAAGTTTTGCCATGAATTTATTGTTTTTTAACTGTTCCCAAAAGTGAATTATTTTGCTTCAGTCAGAACACAAATCAAACTTTGTTCAGCACAAATATTTACACGCATTATTCTGAGGACCAAAGTCAGTTCTGATTGTTAATCCCCATGTAATTCACTGCCTTAAAATGGAAGGTGCTTTTGGTCATATGCTGAACATGCTCTGTTTTGCAACCCATACCTAGTCAAGAAAAAAACTGGAAAAACTGCTCCTATTAGGAAGGGCAGCTAAAGAAAAGCTATCAGATCACTTATCTGAGCATCATGCTTCACACTTTCAGGAGAAACAGAATACTCTGCCTGTAAAGAAAGCTGATGTGTAATCACAGGAATACATGAGAAAGACCAGAAGAAGTTAGGAAAGCCCAAAGAAAAAGAAGCCTGTTTGTCTGCACACACTGAACAGCTGATCCTTTTACCAGAGTTAAGTGCAGAAATTTCACACTGCTGAAAGAAGCAGTGATGGAAAATGATGCTCAGAACAACTTACTGCTATCTTGAAAGTAGAAGTGTTCTTTATACCTGACGTTAACCTCTAAAGGTGCACTTGCCTCTTTTGATGAGGAACAGTACTGCTGTGTGTTTCAGAAGGAAGAAAATAATCAACCAAAGAGGGAAAAAAAACCAATACAAAACCCAAACCTCTACATTCTCTGGCAATTAAAAGCGACTATCACATTACTTTGGGACTTCAGAATTTTATCATCCCTTTATGAAAATTGTTATCACTCTGTAGTGGGATCTTTTCAATCTGAGCTTTCTAGCTGATCATTGATACAAGTAATTTCATAGGACAAATTGTGAGAGCTGTGAGCTATCTGAGAATGTGAAGAATTGAAGGCTAAAAATAAATGAGAGTTTAAGCACAATGAAGAACTTTTACAATGAATTACTGAAAGAAAAATCAATTGTCACTACTAAAAACTCATACAGTAACTTACGGGATGCTTGAGGCACCTTATGAAAAAAAATCAACTTGCAGCAGTGTCATTAATACGCATACCCACGTTATACAAAAACACTGTATAAAAAACCTAAGCAACAATTTCACTGCATACACAGTGAAAGTATCTCAAAGAGTTAAAGCATTGAATAACTCACAAAGTATGCAGTGGTAGGAGAATTAATTTCAATCCTAGTTTTAGTTTGGATGTTACACCTAAAACTCTGATGATGATCAGTTCTAACACAGTGTTGCTCATCCACTACATTAGTTAGAAGTATTTATTTGAATAAGCCCTAAAGCCTCAAGACTAAATACATTCTTAAACAATGTTGTAATAATTGAATATTACTAAGTAGCTTAATATCAATATATTAATAAATATGAATTGTTATCCAGTAGGATATTGTTCTGATTCATGCAGTTCATCTGCTTCCATAGCTCAGTACATTTTCTGGTTATATATACATCAAATCCTGACAGCTTATCCGAGAATCTTGACCACTTTGATGGATTGTTCGCCATTCTTAACCCTGAAATAAAAACAGTTATAGCGTCTGCAATTCTTAGTTGCCATAAAACTATCAAAATGGAGAACCAAACTAGGAAATCTATCAAGCAACAAGCTAGAGATATGGAAACCAAACAAAAATATGCTTCCTTTCTGTTAACACTGGGGGATGTGTGCAGCAAAAGGTGCCCCACTATTACTTCTAAAGAAAAGGGTAGATGTGGCAGTGAGGGACGTGGTTTAGTGGGCATGGTGGGGATGGGTTGATGGCTGGACCAGATGACCTCAGTTGTCTTTCCAGTCTTAACGATTCTAGGGTACTACGCTCTGACTAGAAACCCTGTGTGCACAAGAGTTTGCACAGAGGGCAACAGTAATTCACCACAAACCGATCAAGATGCAGATACTACTCCACATCACAATGGTGAGTGCACAAAACTAAATTCTCTGAAATATGGACTCCTCCAAAGAACAAAAAGCACACAAGTTACTGAGAGAAGAGAGTGCTCAGCAACTGGTGAGGTTAGACCGCAGAACACATCAGTGACATCGAACAGGACAGATGTGCAACGGAACAAAGTTAAGAGTAACCTAAAATGCTTAAGTTCCTTGGAAGTAAAACTGTAATTTTCTGTTCAGACTAAGGAAAATGTAAGAAATTACAATTAGTTAATTTTTATTCTGATGCTTTATAAAAAAAGCTTTACAGGGGTCTGAAATCTCACCAGCTAACATTTCACAGGAGTGCTAGAAGAGAGAAGATGAAAGAAAAAGCCAGGAAACATTTCTGTGGAAACTATGGTAGTATCCTGCAAGTTAAATAAACAAGAAACAGAAAATTGTCAGTGCAAAATTATAGCAGAGATCAGCCCTAATAACAGTCTAAGGAGAGCCGGGTCATTTCAGGCAAGCATTAGCTGATGATGACGGAATTGGGCAGAATGCCGTTGTCTTAACCAACCCCTCAGACAAGGCTTGGAAGAAATAAATGGAATTAAAAGGATTATTATCATTATTTTTAGAAACACTCATGCTTTGTGTTCTGATAACTACCTTGGGAGGGGCTTCATCTGATCCTCCTGAGTCCCAGGACACTGTGACTTGTCGCCTGGATTCCATTCTCATTCGTTCTTCTTGCTGCAGCTTCTCCTCCTCCAGTATTGTACTAAGAAAAACATATGGTATCTCAGTAAAACTCCCGTTTGATCTCTAGCAAACTCCTCCCCAGGGCTCCCACATCTCGCAAACTAATCAATACTATTCGACAGAGTGAGAACTGAAAGACAGAGTTCTCTTATGTGCACTGGCTATGTCTCTGAAAGCCAGTACCCTGAAGGAATACATCTGTAGGATTATCACTGTACTTTCAACATCAGAAACACTACCAGGTTTTCAGAAAGCGGTGGTTGATTTCCTATAAAGATTCCTTTGCATGTTAACATTTCTTTTGATGTGTAATTACACAGAGAAATCCTCAGAGACAATAAATCAAGCACTTACTTGCATGAAAACTTATTTTTCACGAGAAAATATTCTACTGAATTGCTCTAAAGGATCAAAACACCCCGAAAATACATATTTATAGAAAGTCAACAGAGCTTCAGTGCGTTGCCATTTTTTCCTCTGTTAAACAAAGCAGTCAAAAACACTTTAAACACCACACTTTCCTCTTACATTTCAGCCTAAGCAGGAACACATACAGCAAAGAAATTCAGCAAAACAGAAATATCTGACAGTATTCACCCAGCATTTAAACACTCAGGTCAGAAGGCTGCATTTCCAACAAAGCACAAGACAGTAGTAAAACTCGTTTGCTACTTACCACAGTTCTGACTATTAAAAAGACTGTTTGAAGTTCAACGTGATCCTGCTGCCCCCACAGCAGCCTCCTCCCAGCTCTGCTATGTGGATTATTAATGTTGGATATTTGCCATTTAAAAAATACTCAGAATGAAGCTTTGGAGGAGGGAGCTGCCAATTCGCTGGAGCTGCACGCTACATGGATAGTCTGGAGATCTGGGGAGGGCAGATTATTTACAAATCCATCTCCCCAGTGTGAGGACAATCCCGAAAAGCAGCCATTGCAGCTTCTTTATCACTCCAGCCTTTTGAGAAACAAAGCTCAGCTCTGAGTTTATAATCTGTGCAGTCTACTAAATAACCACCCAGAATTACTCATGCAAGGGATGAGATCAACTGCAGCAATCTATTCTAATCTTGGAACTTCATTGCTTAGTTCAAGAGTAAATTCCTGCTTGGTTGCAGGACTAGAACTCTGCTTTTCCTTCCCCAGCCAAAAGAATCCATGCCCCTTTTTAAAAGCAGGGAAGTCATCTTGTCTCGCTGCAGCTAACCCGAGTCTCTAAGTATTGCTGCAATTTCAATCCATCACTGCTGAAGTAACACAAGAATGTGGAACAAAAACAAAATCAGACAAGTTATTTGCAGAAGTCATCCTGATAGAACTGCCACAGAAAAACAGCTACAGCCCAACAGAGGCAACTAAAAGGAAAACCCTTCTACTTTACCACCTCTTTCTTCCTTCAGAGTAAGGAAAAAAATATTTCTTACTTGAACTCACAAAGAACTCGCCAAACCCCACTGCTTTAAGGTAGTTCATACTTCAAATATTCAGCATGCATTTTTACATACCGTGAGAAATCAGTCAAGATGTGGCTGTAGCCATAAACCCTGATAAAGATCTTTCAAAAATACCTTAGGACTCAACCAAAAAAAACCAACAAAACAAAAAAACTCACCTATACATATGTGTGTATATATATATGTATGTTTAACAAAGCTCTTGATACAGCAGTTACTCTAATCCGAGCTAAAGGAATGGAACAAAAGTCAGCTAAAAGCAGCTGCCTAAATTTAGAGATGGCTTATTGACAATTTGGGGCCATGGGTATGGTTTGTCACAGCACAGTCCCAATTTTCCACAAAAAGGAATGAAACATTGGTACCTATTTGCCTTGATGTCAAAGACATTTTACTTAGGGCATACCAGTATTTAATGGAATATCACCTACTCCAATTTTATCACTGGAAATGATGATTTTCTACCACAGGGACTTGTTTTTCATAGCACAGGTTCAGCTTTTTGCCTTACAGGTCTCATTCATCCCACCATGCTACTCCTTGGCCTGTACTATCACAGGTCCTCTCTTCATAGCCCAACGAGTAACATGGTCAAAGGCAGATCAGCAGCAGCAGAATTTGTACTTGGATGCCCTTGACTACTGCTGAGACTATAAAATAGAAATGCCTCAGAGAAGCAACACTCAAAAAAAAAAAAAAAAAAAAAAACCCACAAGGAATATAAATGACTCACAGAAACGCCTTTGTTTTCACAAAGGGAAGACCAATCCATAGATGGAGTAGAAGCATGCCAAGAGATATTTTTGACCTTTCCTCAGTGCAGCTGCTTAAGTATTCCGAACATTTTATTATAATTCGCAGAAGGTCAGGAAAAGTCACATCTAGGCATATTTTCCCAAACTACTTGTATTCTTGGCAGCAAAGAGGAGTAAGGAAGAGAAGAAGCCTTTCTATTCATATGGCTTCCTGAGCAAATCTGGACCCAAGGCACCTTCTTGGCAAGGCTGAGAAATCTGATGAAAAATCTCAGCTATTAAAAGTTTGTGTAATTGATAAATTTTGTTCATTTTCCAAGAATCTCCTTACTGAAATTTGCCAGAGAGACTGAAAAGGAAACATCTACCAGGAGTTCACTGTAAAGTATTTGAAATACTGAAATGCAGCCTTAATTTCCAAAGGCAGAGCAACATCAGTGTTTGCTCATACGGTGGTGTGGGAACCTACAGTAAATGCTGACCCTTGCACCAGCAGCTTCTTTCTTCCTCTCTGTGGTCTCTGGCCATCAGAAATACAAGGCTGCATGTACATGAGCACATTTTCCCACACAACCCTAATTTAAAAACACTTTCATATGGACATTATTCCTTATGGTCACTGTCAAGTACCAAAAGGCTCACGAAGAATTTTGCAACCCCCACCATATACATCTAGTATGTGCTAAAATTATTTTTTGCCAGATGCCACAAAATATGAGGACTTAAACTGCCCCCATTCTTTTCAGTTTTGTTCCTTTTACTTTTTAAGCAACATTTTGAGAAGTACAGCAAATGCCTTCACAAGGCTCAAGTCCAGCAAGTTAACCATCTCACTGCTGTCACAGAAACAAACTTTAAGGGGATGACTAAGTCATTATTTTAATTTTTTATACTCCTTTAGAGTTGTATCTGTGTTTAACACATGACCTGCAGTCCAGTGATGCTGCTGGGGTCATCTCCCCTGCTAACACCTGTGCTTCTTCATCAGTGACCAACAGAGGGCCTAACTGACAATCATAACATGGCACTGATAAAACTCCTTTTGCAATTTTTGGAAGAGAGGAATAATTAGCAATAGATACTTGATACAAAATTTATTCAATGATGCAGCAAAAATGCCATGGCATCACATGAAGGTAAAAGCTCAAAATCAAAATCTAGCTTAACAGTGAATGCAAAAAGAAGATTTAACAGAACTACCAGCCTGAGACCAGCAGGGCACCATGACTAAAAAGCAGGAGCCTGGGAGCTGACATACAAGAAATCCTGTGAATACATTGGTGCTACTTTAGCAATACAAACCAGTAGCATATTGAACACAGCAAAGAACAAATTAAATTCAAAAATAAATGTTACTGTCCCCAGAGGTGTTCAAGGAAAGGGCGGATGTGGCACTGAGGGACAGGGTCAGTGGGCATGGTGGTGACGGCTTGATGGCTGGACTACATGATTTCAGTGGTCTTTTCCAACCTTAATGACTCTATGATTCTACGTGTGTCGGAGATGGTATATACAGCTATAGTAAGCATACGGTTATAGTAGAGTTAAGTGTATATAAGTAATTCTGAATGGCAAGGCTGTAGAGGTAATACTGCATTATTTGGGTTCGTTAAATGCTTTTGGCCTATTATATTACTTACCATCTAGTGCAAAATTAAAAATATATTCTACACAAAATGAACAAGAAAACACGTGCTTTCTGATTAAAATACTCTGAACTTTTACTCTGGCCCACTCAGGCGCAGCACAACAAGGCAGCACCTCTGCTTCCTGACTTCATCTCACTTGTTTGTCTTTCCCCAAATTGAAAATGGAGATGTAGGAAGCGAGGAGGAATTAAAGCTGGAAATCCACCATCTATTTGTTTCTGTGTTTGCTCTGAAGTCTAACTCATCCTTACCCACTTTGGACAGACCAAAAGCCACAAAATGCCAGGCTTTATTACTACCCCAATAACATCACATAAATTCTACAGCAATCAGCATCTTCACGTGGCACAAGCAACTGCAAATAAAGTTTGTGCAAAGCAGATGTTACTATGAAATGCATCAAACAAACTGAGAACACATGAAACATTTATGTTCCCATCAGTGCTATTTCAGATGCAGAAGTTTCTTGGTCTTTTTTCCCAAAGCCACGGCCTTTGTTATTAAAAAGAGAGGAATGCTGTAGTGTTGCATCGCTGGCTTCAGGCAAACAATCAGTCTGCTCTCAGCTTGAAAAAACTACCCTGGAAAACATCCAGAACGAGCAGCAGCAACACCACAGAGAAAAAGCCACCAGGGAAATGGCTTGTTTTTGCAAGTTCATGGGAATTTGAGTTTTGAAACACAATCTTTCCTAGTTGCCTGAGATTGCCTCATAAAAAGGAATTGGCAACCTTTCTGATGAGAGGCTGAGCCTGTGAGCAGCCCAAAGAAGCCCTAAGGACAACTGTGCAGCTGAACTTCCAGGAGGTAAAGGTCAACATTTTGGAGTGGCAGAAAATTTTCTGCTTTGGTGAGAAGAGAACAGAAACTAGATTTTAGCATTGCTGTTGCTCCAGAAGAAAACCTGTTCTCTAAACTTAACTTCAAACAGCTTCTCAGCTTGAACGTTAGGAAAAATTTCTTCTCAGAAAGAGTGGTCAAGCATTGGGGTAGGCTGCCCAGGGAAGTGGTGGAGTCACTGTCCCTGGAGGTGTTCAATAAAAGGGCAGATGAGGGACATGGCTTAGTGGGCATGGTGGGAACGGGTCAACGGTTAGACTACATGATCTCAGAGTGGCCTTTTCCAACTTTAATGATTCTACAATTCTTAACTTCCTAGCATGACAAAAAAAGGGAAAAAAATCCTCACTTAGTGCATTTTTCATCTATAATCAGAGAATCACGTAAGTTGGAAGGGACTCACAGAGGTGACTAGTCCCATCTTCTGGTAAAGTTGGGCTTGATGCACAGGAGGTCAAGTTGCTCAGAGTCTTCCTCAGTCAAGATCTGCAAGCCTCTCAGCATGGAAATTCCAGTCTCTTTGGATGACCTGCCTCAGTGCTTAACCATGCACCCTGGGAAACATCTTTCTTGATAAATGATCAGATCTTGCCTTTCTGGAAATTGTGACTGTTGTTTCTCACCCTTTGGCTGTGTATTTCTGAGGAAATCCAGGTTCTTGGGCTCTTGTCCATTCTGTATACCTGGTGATACCTTTCTACTCTTTCACCTTTTTTCTCCTCTTCCCCTTCTGACTCATGACTCTATGAGTAGTCTAAATTTTCAGCAGCAACCAACAATGTTCCTCTTCCCTTGCTGGAAGAGGAATTCTCTTCTCTGTCTGAGTTTACACAGTATCTTCCTATTTAGGTTTTTTAGGGCTTCATTCTCCTCTGTGCCAGACAACAGCTATCAGTACAATCCGACTGCAAATTAAAAATACTCCTATTTTTCTAAAGCAAAAAAAAAAATTAAAAGAAAAAAAATTGCCAGTTTCCACCTAGTACACAAACCATACTATTGTGTCCTATTTTCTCCTTGTAGTCCCTACCCAGGCCTACTACCCCTTCCTGTATGGTCAACTCTACACAGCCAGTATTATGGTCAGTTCCTTCTGAGAAGGGCTACGTCCTTCTCCAGCTATGTAAATTATTTGGCTACAGATGAGCTCCCAGAATTACAAGCAGTGGAACATGTTAAGAAGGAGGAAAAAAACTGAAAAGGCAGCTACAGCTCAGGATAACGTATCCATACAGCCACTCTGAAACAACACTGTAATCACAGTAAAATTGTGTCTCATTTAACAACTTGTGAATTTTCTTCTAACACAAATATCCAGTGAGAGCATGAAAGGTATTATGAACACAAGATATAAAACAAAGCACAACTCTGAAGCAAGACGTAAGATAAAACTTAAGAACCTGGCAGTGAATCACAACAAATTCAAGAGTGGATTTACAGCTGTACAATACCTAAATATCGTTTGAGACTTATGTTGTCTCAGGCAAAACAAATACTGAACATTCAGAATATCACAAAAGTGGTCATAAATATTAGATATGTCTGTACAATATCTTGCTAATGCTTCAACGTTTATATATCACCCCTACACCATATCTGGAGAAATTAATATATAGGCTCTGGAATAAATCATTACAGAATAAACTAAGAGTGTGAATTTAGACCGGTGTCAAAATCATGTACTCGCACTCGCTGCAAGACAAACTGTAAGGCAGTCCATCCCCTGCAAAGTAGCTTCTAGCTAATTACAATGCACTTATTGCAACTGCACAACTGTGCAAACAGATGCCTAAAGGAACTCGCGTGCAACGTGTGTTATGAACTGACTTTCAGCAACACTTCCAAATCTTGTTTGTTCTACTGAAAATGCTCAGACACCTAATTCAAGGCATCTGCTCTGATGATTTGTTTACTTACGAAAGAATATTATTTTTCCCCAGAACTGTTCACTGCATATTTGCCTAGGTAATAACTCTAAATTCTTTCTACCAACCCCCTGGAGAATTGCAGCTAAAATCATAAACAAACATTTAGTAAAAACTGGTGTTTTTCTTTGTGGAGAAAGATGATTCATGTTTCCAATTATTTGAATTCACTCCCTAGTTTACTTTACTCCAACAGATAAGGTCCAAGAAAGTACCAACAACCTGGCTTTCTGAAGTTAAAACTTAACACACATTTTTAACAGAAAGAAAGTACTGTAATGGAAGATAAAGCAAAAACAAGTATTTCTGAACAAGGAAATGACCTTTCAGAAGAATAACCCTACCTGAGTTGTGCTTTAAGTTCAGTAAACCTGGGTCGTCTACTAGGGTCGTATGCCCAGCACTTGGTCATAAGGCTGTAGAGGGTGGGAGGGCAGTTCGGAGGCATGGGGAGCCGCTCACCGTTCTCAATTCGACCAATAACGTCATTATTTTTCACTCCCTGGAAGGGCTTTACCCCATGCATCAGGATCTCCCACATACACACACCTAAGAAACACATAAAACAATCCATTTTGCCCGTGTGATCAAATAAAACCTGTTAAAAAAAAAAGAAAGCAATCCCTTCCCCCACCCCGAGCACACAAAGTCTTCATTTTAAGAGTGCAGAGATTTAATGAGAATGGTGACTAAAATAAAGGACAAAAGCCTTCTTTCAGAGCTGTTATGTTCAGCTATACTACACGTTAGAAATGTATCGGTTCCCAGAGTAGCTGGCTGGATTTGCACAGTCAAACAATGCAATTACTCCAAAAACACAGAGCCAGGGAATCAATTTCTACTTACCAGTTGAAAGCAGAAAGGAGAGATGTGCAGTAAGATTACATATGCACTATCAACCAGAACTGTCTGTGAGTAAGCATGACCTGCAGCTGGCTCACAGCAGCCTGGTTTCACATTTAGTTCTACCTATTGTAAATCAGAATGGTTGCTCATATTCAAATCTACTCTTTTTTTTTTTTTGAATGATGTAGAATGAGCTGTATTTGCTTTTCCTCTGACTAGTTCCAACCGGCTTCTTCAGACTCCTAGAGCATATTTTCACTGAGGCTGATTTAACCTTGGCATTGATCCAATTTTTTTGTGCTGAAACTATGTAATAAAACAGCTTCTGTTGAAACTACGTTAAAAGGACAAAAAAAACTGGGATCTGTTGGTTTAATATCAGCCAGCATGTTCCAAAGGCTTAATTCTTCTAACTGGGACTGTACTACACTTTCTTCATGCTACTATAAAAATCACATACCCTTTGCTTAAAAGCATTCATATTTCAATACACAAAGTGAATAAACCCTTACTTGTCTGCCCTGCTCTTATTTAATATCTCATCATTTCTGTTCTTCCACACAGCCTATGCTTGTTTATCTGTCCAGAGAAGCAGTCAATAAGCTCTACCTCGAGCACAGGTGATTGGATTCATACAAAAACCTTCAAATTTAGGAAAAAAAGATCAAGGTTTCAGGATATTTCCATTTACCCTTATTTTTCAGCTTCTGGACATATTTTGTAAGCTAGTAGGAGCTATGAAAGATAAATTAAGTGGGAATTTAGTATTAAAGAGTTACAAGATGTAGGCTGACCTAGACCTTAAGAAAATAGAAGAAAAAGTGAAAATATGAAGAAAATAAAAGGTGAGAATACAAAACAAAACTGAAATTAAAAGAATGGCAAAAAGAAATAAGAGAAAAAATGAAAGTAAAAAAAGGATCTCCATTATGACTTTCATTTCTGACAGCTTACTAGAGATGAAAAAGCACATGCAACTTCAGACTTGCTGAGAAAAAGAAAAATATAGAGATAGAAAAGACGCTGGAAGAAACTGGAAATTTAGAAAGAACAGTAAAAATAGAGAAGAATATCTGGAAATTATTAATCTTACAGTGATTACAATGGAACATCAAACATTTCCACAGGACACTAGAAACCCCACCATTTGGTATTCACCTACCAAACATCCACACATCACTTGCTGAGGTAAACCGTCGGAAGTTGATTGACTCTGGAGCCATCCACTTTATAGGTAATTTTCCTTTGGAAGCTACAAGAAGGCAAGAAAGCAGGCTGTTATTCCTACTGCTGTGCTCAGACACAGACTTTGCTCTCAGGAAAATCATTTAAAGGCAAAACTTATCTCCAGTGAATAACTACCAAATTTTATACATGAGATTTCTGCACCATCTGACCAGTTCTGCAGGTCGTCCTCTAGAAAGCAGGGAAAAAAGCAGCACATAGCATAAATATATGGACTGATTAAGCTCCTTCTAATTTTAAATCAATTCCTTTTTCTAGATGCAGATGACATCAAGTTGGGAGGAACTGTCCATCTGCCTGAGGAAGGCCCAGCAGAGGGGACTGGACAGGCTGGATCAATGGGTTGAGACCAACTGTACGAGCTTTAACAAAATGAAGTGTTGTGTGTTGCACTTTGGTCACAGCAACCCCACGCATCACTACAGGCTTGGGGCAGAGTGGCTGGAAAACTACGTGGAGGAAAAGGATCTGAGGGTGTTAGCTGACAGCCGGCTGAACATGAGCCAGCACTGTGCCCAGGTGGCCAAGAAGGCCAACAGCATCCTGACTTGTAACAGAAAGAGTGCTGCCAGCAGGAGCAGGGAGGTGATCACTGCTATGTCCTCGGCACTGGTGAGGCCACACCCTGAGCACTGTGTTCAGTTTTGGGCCCCTCAGTACAAGAAAGACATTGAGGCTCTGGACTGTGCACAAAGAAGGGCAATGGAACTGTGAAGGATGTGGAGCACAAGTCTTATAAGAAGTTGTCGACGGAATTGGGATTGTTTAAGTCTGGAGAAGAGGAGGCTCAGGGGATACCTTATCACCCTCTACAACTCCCTGAAAGGAGGTTGTGCTGAGGTGGGGGTCAGCCTCTTCTCATGGGTAACAGTGATAGGATGAGAGGTAATAAACTCAAGTTGCAGCAGGGGAGGTTCAGGTTGGATATTCGGACAAATTTCTGCTCAGAAAGAGTGGTAAGGCATTGGAACACACTGCCCAGGGAGGTGTTGGAGTCACCATTCCTGAAGGTGTTCAAGAAAAGGATACATGTGGCACTGAGGGACATGCTTAGTGGGCACGGTGGTGATGGGTTGATGGCCGGACTAGGTGATCTTAGTGGTCTTTTCCTTAAATGGTTCTATGATTCTATGTAACTACTACAGTTCAGAATGTACTGGTACTAAATCTGAAACTGTCATGCAAATCTCACTTACAGAGCAGGTGTTTTTACATGGTTAACTGAAGAAAGGATTGCTTGCTTGGCCTTATAAAAAAGAAACAAAAAACCTCCAAAGAACAGAACAAAACAAAGCAAACACAGAAGCCCCTCAAAATATCACGACAAAAATATTCCTCATCTCCTCTCAACAATTAAATTAAGTAGCTCACAATGATACAAGACAAATGAAATGCAGAAATACGCTGAAGCATAGGGGGACAGATAAAAAACATTTTAAAATACACGACTGTTACTTAGAAATTTATTAAAGATTCAAATTGTGAAGACAATTACACACTATGAACCAGATGTAACACATTACTGCTTGGCACCATACATGCCATTTCTGTTCTGCTATACTTCCATCTATAAGGCACTGATGTACATCTCACAGCTGCTGGAGCCACTTAAGCTCAGTCTTCCATGCAAAACAAGAAAAAAAGTAGCTACATGTATTATTTGTAATAAATTTTGCTAGTCCAGTGGCATTTGGGAGCATGCAGCATACAATGACAATGCAAATTTCAGCACCTGTTGGTAGTGTTGAAATCACTGTAGCATACTCAGGTTAGTATGACTATTACCTCAGACAGGCCTCAAATGTGGATAACCTTCTAAAAACCATGAAAAAAAATACCATGGGCTTGTCCTAAATAACAGAATTTTACCCACAAATGTATTTCCACTTTTTGCAACTTAAATCAGACTCTGTGATTCTTCTTTCTGATGCACACACGTAGGAATTTACTACCATCTTTTCAATTGTTGAACAGTTTATCATTTTACAAAAAAAAAAAAACCAAACAAACTGCTAGACCAAGAAAATCTGGCCAATTCCTTTTGACAACAAACTTATTACTGTGAGAAGCAACACCCTGTAAGATGAATCCAGAATGCCAGCCTACCTTTGTAGTAAGTACTGTCTTCCATGTATCGGGATAAGCCAAAGTCACCCAATTTCACACAGTCAGTGGCAGACACCAGCACGTTTCTAGCAGCAATATCTCTGCCAAATAGAGGAGATACTTTTTATAGTTGTCTAGAACCTTACAGTGACAAAATATCATATGAAAAATATTATTAAAACCCCAAAATATTAATCTCTTTTGAAAGGACCAAATCAATCTTCCAGTCACAGTTTGGGTATGCATATAAAGAAAAAAAGAGGACATGTTTGTCTACTGATTCTGAGAAGCTTGCAGAAATACTCTAGTATATTTGATCCTTTTGAGTAAAAACTGTCATCATGAAGTGTAACTGTCAATGGCAGAGGAAGAAGTTTTAGTTCTTCACCTATTTAAAGACTTAAAGGCATAAAAGCTTTAGCAGTTCAAATTAATGGAAAGAAGAACATCTGCTGTCTGACACTGGAATGGTGTAGAAATGCTTTAACTTCTCAGTCCTGTAAGAAGCTTCTTAAGGAGCCCAGTTTTAGTGGTACTACAGTGCTTCCAATAAGACGTGGATATTTTTTTCTTGCAGCATCCTAGGTGAGAGAAGCTGCCTTATCTGTTTGTTGATTCTGGATTATGGCAGACTGACAGACTTAAATTTGAGCAGTGAACTACAGCAATCTGAAGTGATGCTACTTTCTCCCATTTCAGTACAATACAATTAAGTTGTCTTCCAAATTTAACTGCTGGAGTTAAAATTAGCAGCTACTTGGCCAAAATTAAAATATCTCTAACAACTGTAAGGGTCTGTTATTTACAATGTTTACACATTTATATAAGTGCATATAAACATCTAGTATGTATATACATCTATATATATATGTGTGTTCAATATATACTATATATCATTTGCACTTAAATATTTAAACACAGATAGAATGTTCAAGTTCCAAATGGTTCATGATAATCTGACTTTTGTCGACTGTTAATTGCATACAATATGGGGATAAAATCAGTCTTTTCTCCCTAGGGGTGCATTCATAGGTAATAAAATCAGAAGCACACCAAGAAAGAAATTTAAGTTCACTTTTTAGCTAAGCAAGCGTTTCTATGTTATAAACATTTTGATTTCCCCGTTCTTTGCTTAAGAAGCCAGCTGCCCCTTGTTTTCCTCCTCTGTGTTTGGATGATGACAGCTGACTAGCACTTTCAGAAAATGTTGTAACCACAATGCAACAACTCGGATGGAATTCATTCTTCTGATTGAAATGAGGCACCATCTCCAAGTCAATCTAGGAGTGAGCCAGCAGGTGTCACTCTTGAAAAAGGGGTTATTTTGCTGTCAGTCTCAAAAAAGCCGTACTAACATGAAGATGGATGTAAAACATGTAAAAAGGAGTCCCAACAAATTGCTGCTACACACTCATCATAAACCAAGAAAAAAAAAACAGGAAAGTTAAGCTTAAAATATAAAGCTATGTATGTTAAGTGTGAGTCTTCACTCAAGCAAGTGTATCCAGTACCCAGAATACTGCCAACCAGCAATCCGGTAATCTGGGACATTTACTCCCTGACATTTCAAGTAGTTACATATAAAAACAAACAGACAAATACACATATACATAAAGTCTTACCTATGTACAAATCTTTTGCTCTCCAAGTAAGCAAGTGCTGTGCTAAGCTGGTAAGCGTAGAGGATCAAGGAGGCCAGGTCCAAGCTGAATTTTCTTACTTGCAAGAATGATCTCAACTTTTTGCACAAAGAAGAAAAAAATGAAAAAAGTCAGGATGAAAGGGAACAGATTTGAACAAGCCGCATCTCAAATTGTAAAGTTTACAGAAGTGTCAACAGGCTTGCCTTTGTTTCAGACTGGATGAGAACAGAAAACCATTTGCCATGAAAAAAACAGAACTCTGCACAAAAAACAAGCAATTTTTTCTGAATGAAAAATGTTGCCTAAATCAAGAAAACTTTTTTGCATTGCATTCAGGCTCCTTCCAAAGGCTGAGTGCATATGCTACTGCTGTTCTAGAGACACCTGGTCCTATGAGTTCTTCCACTGAGAACTGTGCTTGTTTTTTTCCTAAGTGACTTCAGGAGACAACAGTATACAGCAAATCAGAATACAGACAACAGCTGTATTGTTTGAGAAGAATGCATTTTCTTCCTTTATATTTGCTAAGATACATGCATTTCTCTCAGAGTGCTCGCTATCAATGCAGAAATCTTATAAACTATATTCCCAGTTAAAGACAGTATCAAATAGAAAGTGGCACTAGATGCTCTGTATAAATTAAAAGAAAGATTTAAAATGTAATTTGGGCAACAGAAAATAAATGTATAATCTCCTGACAGAAAATAACTCCTCTATAGTTTTTCTGTCTCTTTTGTTCTGCCTGTTGCTTTTTTTTTTTTTGGAACAATGAATTGCAGGTTGAGAATAAAAATGACTGTCTTACAGTATGAAATATTACTTCAGTTCACATTTTCAGATATGCACTAAGAAAATAAATCAATTTTAAAATCGGAGATCTAGTTTGGTATAAATCATTCATCCAAATGACATGATAATGAGGAAAGTCATCTTAACTAGAGTCTCTGACTGTACAGAAGAAGAAACATCATAAATTCAGTGTTCCAAGGGAAAAAGAACAATATTACTCAGGAAGCTTCCAAAAAGTGAAAAATAATTGTAGCTACTGTCAGGAAAATGTCACGAGCCATCTTTGTCTATGAACAGCAAACCCACCCGCTTTCATGAGCCATGTTCAGTTTTCCAGAAGCAGCTATTCAAGATTGGGCAAATAATTTGGATGGCTTTATGTACCCAATTCCACCTTTCCCATAAACTCTCCCTGCTATCATTCCCTTCAGCTGCTGCTCACACAACACAAGCCTCTTGTGCCACCTTCAAAGAATGAAAGATGTATCACACAATTTCCCTTCCAGAATGCATGCTTGCAAATGCTATTTAAATGCTATCTCATTATCATCATCTGATTTGACATAGGTCATGCTCTCACTATGTAAAAGCAACTGAAGTTCTTCTGAAAACTATGACTAAATCACTTTGGTATGAGCTGAGGCAGTTCCCTTAGTGGAGGAGTTAGGTCAAACTCTGCCATTCCTGTGTCTGAGTCCATAATTCTAAGACAAGTATGATATCATGTCTGTTGAGTCTGCCTTTGCTTTAGTACAGATAAGTGATTTTTTCAGTCTTTTGCAAAGCCAGATGAGAGACCAAAGACACATGAGAATTTTTCGTACCTCTCCAAGTGTACAGAGCTCCATGATTATCCACACTGGGTTTTCTGTAATAACTCCAATGAGCTTCACAATGTGAGGATGATCAAACTGACGCATTGTTACTAAAAGAAGAAAAAACAAGATCGTGTGCTACAGAAATTTTTTTTTTAAAGAATGAAAAAGTTCTGTCCTGACTGAACGTAACGTGAGCACGCTGACCTATCAATCCAGTGCATGACCTCTTAACCTGTGCCTTTCTACTGGAATAGGAGGAGGAAAGACAAAACTGTAAAATTTAACAGCTGAAAAAATGTGTGTTAGTTTATGACACAGACACACTCTTATGTGATGACTATGCTCACATCTGAATTTATTTTCTATGGATTTAGTTAACTTTTCAGTCTCAGCAATGCAGTCAGTATATGCTACGCACTAAGACATAAAAATGCTTATTAATGTTCTGGGGAGGTATGATTATTAGGTTAAAAGAAATATCAGTCCTCTGATTATGTTTTTATCTCCCAACATACACACAATGAGCCTTCTTAATTTAGTTTTACAGTATGCTTTCTTTTGCATTTGCAGTGTATAGTGTCAACGGAAATACACAGCAATTACTGAACTGGCAAGTCTGCTTTCAGTTTACATCTAATTTGAAAGGAATAATCCCCCTCTCTCCATATAGTGGCTTTTAATAAATCATAAACTAGAACAGCAGGCACCTTTGGATTCCTACTCCAAAGAGTTCTGAATTCTACTTCTGCACCCTAGTTCACAGCAGTTGTAAAACCAACACATCTTGTAACATGAAGTAACCCAAGAGAAATCCTTGGACAACTCTACTTACAAGACCTAATCTTGCAGTAGTTCACTAGTGTATTTTACTGCCAAGAAACTTAAATGGGCCATCTTAAGAACATACTCTTTAAAATCATAGAATCACTGAAGTTGGAAAAGATCACTAGATGATCTTACCCAGTCCAACCATCAACCCATTACCATCATGCCTACTAAACCATGTCCCTAAGTGCCACATCTACCACATATGTTGACTCCACCACTCCCCTGGGCAGCCTGCTCTAATGCTTGACCACTCTTCTAGAGAAGAAATTTTTCCTAAAATCCAACCTGAACCTCCACCTGGTGCAGGTGTTACTCCTTGCAAGAATCAATCCTAAATCTTTTCAGCACTGGAAAGTTCACCACAAAAAACTAAAATGCCCAAACTACTAAATCAGTATGATTTATACTGCTAATAAGTATGATCTTTCCATCGTACTTTGAAGTTCTGAATTTGAAAAGCTTTTGTGTACGTATCCATTACTAAAGGAAAAAAAAATGCCCGAAGCTCTTCAGTGAAATGGCCAGCTCTGGTGAGATACTGGATTTGGGCCCTTTAGAGAACGCTCTTACAAACAGTGAGGCAACATCTCAGAGTTTGCAAAGCGAACACAAACAAGAAACATAATGGATGGGAATTACTATTAAAAAAAGAAGAAAAATAGAAAAATGATTAAATCAAACTCGTAAAGCACTACTTATCTGTCTACAATGCTGGCATTTCCTGATCTGTCTAGCTCAAGTCTAATAAAGTAGCACTAAATGTGCAATTATTTTCTATATTGTTAAGAGACAGCAGCCTAACTTTGACTGCTAAGTTATTCCTAAAAGCAACGGTATTTACTCTTCCAAAGCTAGATAAGTAATTGAAAGAACTATAGTAATTTAAGAAAAATGTGACATTCAAAAATAATAAGCCATTAGCTATGAACACATTTTCTAAACAATTAGAAAAAAACTCTGAACAAAAAGAACATTGAGTTGCGAGTACATTATAACATCTGGCTATAACTAATTACTTTAATGACATAACAGTACCTTCACAAGACATACAGACACAATTGTGGAGGATAATAGGCAATATTTGCTTATAAAAACAAATGTTATAGAAATCAACAACTACACACTTCTATAGAAGTTTTCTGCTAGTATTTTTCTCAAAAAAAGATTTCCTCATGAATCAAAGATACCATTTGAGGAATGCAATATTAATAGGCAACTGTTTAGAAAACTAGTTTATTTCATTTAATTTTTAATTCTGAAATTTCCAAACAGATAAATATTAGACATAACATTTTAACAATTTCATTAATGAGGACAACAACCCAACCTAGAAGGCAGTGTAAAACACCAATACAAATGCTATGACATTTTAAAAAATCCACTGAGGAGAAGGAAACAGAAGATCATATTTTTGACACTCCAAAACCAGTTCTGAAGTCTTCCGGGAGTCAGATATCACTGCTGAAATTTGGAAAACCAAATAATCCACATATAATCATATATAAGGGCAATGGCAGGATATAAAGCAGTCTTCCTGGCACATATCGCAGGAGAGAACAAAGCCCATACTATACATTAATAAAACAAATTAGTATCAGAAGTTTCTGGCACAGATGGCTGCAAAGTCTTTCCAAGGATCACTTACAGATGCTGCTCTGAAAGAAATAAAGTAATACTCACAGGCTTCTTGTAAGAACTTTTCTCTAACACTGTCTGAGGTGCAGTTTTTACATGTTTTGATTGCAACAGCCATAGCCGGATTTTCCTGAAAGAGATTTAGAAATAACTGAAACACAGCCCATATAAAGTTAGGTCTAAAATTATAACAAAACCGATTTAGAAAAAATGACTATTAACTAAAATACCTTTAGTTAAGAAATTAATTTTGAAAACATCGATGTTAAAATATTATCATAACCGAGACACTTAGTGAGCAATTACATCCAATTAAAATTTAATCTGTTTTAAAGTACGTTAACTTGTACAAAAATTCTGTCAGAAGATGATTAAGTGTACAGTACTGTAAATGTTTCGGCGCTACAGAAGATTACAATAGAAGCATAGTTAGCAAAAGCAAAGGGAACAAGTAGATACACGCCTGAAAAACACACTTGGCTTCTATAAGCAAATTGGAAAGCCAAATAAAGTGCTTTTTGTGGCTTCTGCAGTGCAATAGCAGCTATAATTTTTGACTGACTCAAATCCTTTATACAAAGCAGAGTGCTAACAGGATACATACTAATTCAGCTTTTCAGCTGAATTCAAACTACAAAGAGAAGTAAAAGGTTTTATAAATTACTGCACAGCCAGTTACATCAAGAGCTTAAACCTGAGCTTAACAGAACACATGTATTCCAAATCAGAAACAGATTTGAGCATCTGATTGCTTATCCTCCGAATACAGAAAAATGAGAAACAATGAGACAGCCCAAAGGAGGCCTCCTGGCTCAGGAGGAGGCTTTCATCTTATCTTCCTTCGGTGCATCTTACAAACACTCCTTTCTAAGTCATGGACAGCACTGAGGAGTTGTAAGAGTGCTTTTTTCCTAAAGAAGCTTTAGGTGCTCTGTCTTCACAAGGATTCAAAACACCACCATTTACTTAGAAAATGGTATTTTTTTTAAGTTTAAATCTCTATTTGGCAACTGCAGAACCTGCATAATGAGCTGGAAAGCTCACGTACTGCTGGCTCTCACAAGAACAGCTCTGCGTTAAGTTGCAGCAGAAGCTGCTCCATCCACGTGGAGCTCCATCTGCTCCAGCACAGCACAGCACAGCCCCACTGCCGCATCCCATGCTCCAGCGTCACTCCGATCAATTCTTAAGGAACTGAAAAAGGAGGTGAAGGGTTTTAAATTTAATTCTGATCAAGGCCTGATTAAGGATTAATGACTTCCCAAAAACCGCAGCCCTGAGGAGAAGCACTTGGTGTTCTGGTGGATGAAAAGCTGGACACAAACCAGCCCAGAAGGCCAACAGTATCCTGGGCTGCATCAAAAGAGAGCCGGCCAGCAGGGAGAGGGTGAAGATTGTACCCCTTTGCTTTGCCCTCGTGAGGCCACATCACAATACTGTGTTCAGGTCTGGAGTCTCCAAGAAGGATGTGGAGCTGTCAGTGGATACAGAGGAGGGCCATGAAGATGATCAGAGGGCTGGAGTGCCTCTCAGCCTGAAGGAAGGTTGAGGGAGTTGGGCTTGTTTAGCGTGGAGAAAAGAAGGCTCCAGGCAGATCAAATCGAGGCATTCCAGTACCTAAAAGGAGCTTACAAGCAGGAGGGAGTCCTACTGAGCAGACAGTAATGGGACAAGGGGGAAAGGCTCTAAACTAAAAGAGGGAAGATTTAAATATAAGGAAGAAATTCTTTACTCAGAGGGTGGTGAGGTGACGGAACAGGCTGTGGATGAGCCATCCCTGGAGGTATTCATGGCCAGGTTGGATAGGGCCCTGGGCAGCCTAATCTGGAGGGTGGTAATCGTGCCCACGGCAGAGGGGTTGGAACTGGGTGGTCTTTAAGGTCCCTCCCAACCCAAGCCATTCTGTGATTCTATGAAATCAGGAATTGTGTCAATGGAAAGATTACAAAACACGTTTTCCCCAAAGGGACGCAGGGTAGATGCAGGACCTCACCTGGTTTTCAAGGGAAGTCACAGCTCAGCATTCATAGAATCATGTCCTGTGTGTGCACATTCTCACCCTATTTTAAATTTATTTTTACAGTCAAATTGTAACAGAATTAGAGTAACATTCCTATTTTGTAGGCTTAAAGGTTCATCTTCCATGTTAGCCACAACACAGCTCTTTAGTATTTTCCTGCAAAGTCAATCTGATCAAAAATCTTCTGCCATACATAAACATGCCCATAAACTAACTGCAGAACTGGTGGAAAATTCAGATGATTTTATTCCCTTCTGTAATTGGGATTCGATAATGAAGGTTGGAAGAGACCTCTGAAGGCTAGTCAGACAAATCCCTGTCCTGGAACTACAGTTTTTGTAACATCTGATCACTAACATCATCAAAAAGAAGTGTTTCAGTGTCTGCAGCCAACAAAGATTCCAGATATTCTGCACAACAAAATACAGAAAGAGCCTGCACACCAGGGATTTGATGATGTTTTGTTTTTGGGTAAGAAAATAGAACAAAGAGGATCCAACAACAGACACCTTGTACAGCAAGCACAGTAAGCACTATTTTAAATGACTCTTTTGGCTTAATTCCATAGTAAATAAGCCTTTAAAGATAATTTTATTTGAATTGCTTACACCTGAGCAATAAGATCCTATGCGCATGCCTAACTTTTCATACAATATGCTATAAATACATGCTGGTTGTAGTATTTCAGAAATATTTAGTAGCAAATAGCCTTATGGATGCTGCACAATCAATAGAGTAAGAACCTTACAAGCGCAACGAACAGGGATAAATGAGATTTCAACACTGGAGTTTGAGCTAGCAGAATAAGATGCCAGAAATCTCCCCCATGTTTTTACATGTGAGCTGAATACATACAAAGATGGAAAAGCTATCATGTTATTGTAACTGATTTTTTACCTGCTCTGTAATTTCTTTCAGACATTTAAGTTACAGTCTATGATTATTTCATCAAAATTTAATGATACCTTACTATTTCCACTTTACATATTCGAGTATCTTATATGTGGTAATAATTTCCATAATGAAAGTAATTAGTATGATGACTTAACAGGATCTGTTTTCCCATTCAAGAAAAAGAATGGAGATGGACAACATTTAAAGAATAGCTCCAAGAAAAGAGGTCTACCATTGGTTTTAAGTTCACTGCAGCAGTCTTCCTTGAGTACTCCTGTTAAGTCACCCAGGGTTAGATAAAAATAGGGACTGATTCTATTAAAAGGTATAGCAGAACTGTTTTTCTGAATGTATAGTGAAATATCTCAAATCTGTCTGATATATTTGAACATTTTCCCCTATTTTGAAGTACTGCATTAAATATGTATTTATTTAACCCAACACGCTTGGGATACTAATCAGTTGTTTCTGGGAAATACTGTTTCTGAAGCAAGAACTCAATCGCTGTACATATGAAATATTACTTCATCTACAGAAATTTCAGACACTGAATTTCTTGAGATAAGAAATAAATTTTCATTTTACACTAGTAGACTTAGTTCCTCATTATAATTGTCTGAATTTTACAGCTTTGTCTCTATTCTACCCCACTCCTCCAGTCCCCAATCTAATTTCTCATCTATTTAAACTGTGATCTTAATTTTCGTCACTGCAGTCTGGAAAACACATAAGCACTAGCCTAAAGTCCACGAGTGCAACTGACCTCACTGGTTTCAATGAGGTGACTCTTGTGCACTGAGGTTTTGCCAGATCTGCATCTATTTTTCTATCTTTTCTTTGAAGAAAAAGTAATAACTTATACTAACATGCAAGTCATAGAGCAAAAGAGAAAGATGCTTACTCCAGAAACAGATGTTTTTAAATATTACTACCCTCTGAAGTAGGCTACTGCCTTTCCAGCATAAAAAGACTAAAACTTCTCCTCTGTATTTCAATAGAGCAGTTAGATTACTTGATCCTGACCCAACTGGCAGCTTCTGCACTGAATGCAAAACCTAAATCCAACTCAGGTTTAACATCTCCAGATACTGTGTTCAACTTCTGAGAAAGTTCTACAGCACTAAATACTCAATAGTGGAGTATGGCTAGACGTATATGTGCTTATCATGCTTGGACAAACTCAAAATAAAGAAGAATGTGTGCAGCTAAGTTTAAAAGCAATGAGTTCTAATGCTAGTGCTGCCAGTGGTTTTGGTATGGGTGTGAATAATTTACCTGGCATTTCTGATCTGTAAAAAATAGCGATCACTCCAGAGCTACTTTTTTACATATCTGAGAAATGAAAAATATGCTCTACGCAGGGATTATTCTGATAAATAAACCACAGAATCAACATGCACTTGTTTTGGAAGGCATATGAGGCACACATTTATTTTAACTAGAAAGTTTTTGTTTGCTTGCTTGCTCTTTTATTTCAGAAGTGAAGCTTACCGGACTCACGTAAATTCCTTGGTGCACATCTCCAAACTGTCCTTCACCAATGCAGCGCCCCAGTTCAATTCTCTCTCTTTGAATTTCATAATCTCTGGCTATAAGAATATAATGCACTTAAAATATCAGATCTCTGAGGAAAGGCAAAGGAACAATCCACAAGATACCAAACTCAGTCAGTCACTCCAATGTCTCACAAATGAGTAACTAAGATTAACATACGCTGCACACCAACCTATACAAATGCTGTATACACAGTGGAAACCTCTTAAACAGAAGTTTGAATCAAAGCAATGAAAAAGAAAGTGTGAGCTATAATGTCTTAAATTAACTACTATGCATTACTTATTGCAATGCAATAGATGTAATTAAATCTTTCTTGCTAGTAAAAGACAAAACATAAATAGCCTAGGACAATAGAGATGATAATAAATACAGCCCTAGCTCACATGCCTTTATGCGTTTAAGAGAAGTCCACTATGTGGTATTTTAGATCTTGGAACCATCAAATTAGCCAGGAGAATTTTTAAAGAGGTAACTGCAAGAAAAAAATACAGAAACAAGAGCATGGCAAATAAAGATAGAATGAAAGAGCAAAATTTTGAGTGCACTACACCTCTATCAGTCTGTAATTGAAGTAAAATTGATAGAATGCACTGCAACTTATGCAATTTTATGAACTTCATTGTTTAACAGACTGAGAGTATTTCTGATGAAAATGCCTGAGTTCTTCGGCAAAAACATTTAAGCAATTGCAAGTGAATTACTTCATTTGCAATTTAATTTCCAGCAGACATGGAAAAGTATTTCTGGAACTGCAGAAAAGCACGTACAGTATATGTTTTCACCTCTACTTATATTATTCAGAGAAAAAATAAACTACCAGCTTAGGACTTAATGATCGATTTTTTGGACTTCATTAACACTACAAAATAATGTTATCAAGAGATGAGTAACATTGTGATAAACTTCCTTTTCATTTCTTGTTTTAAGTACTGCATTTTCCTCTTTAAAATCCCAAAGCTAGCTGGTTTAACTATAGATAAATAATGTTTATTAAATGAAAGTGAATAAGAAACTCAAAAATTCCACATCATTCCAAACTGCAAGCATACAAGGATGGGTAAAGGATCTCCTGTTACCTTCATCTATTCCATAGCTTTCTGCAGTGCAATTAAGAGAAAGATCAAATGCTTACTTAGAGCTTCTTACAATCACGTCAAGGACAAACATTTTTTTTAACATTTTTTTTTTTAAAAAGAACTATACTGATGCAATTTTAACTTTACATTGGCAGAAGTCAGTTCTGTTCTTGTGATCTGAACTGCCTGAGCCCTGAGAGAGCTGAACACTTGAACCCACTTCAGTCCACCACAGCACTCAATGTTCGTGTCAACAGTCCATCCCATGGGCTCTGAACTGAAGGCATAAACTGAAGCGTTCAGACTCATCCAGTGCTAGACCACAAGTAATTACTTCAATGTAAATTTAGAAGAAAAGATTACAAAATTAAAAAAAAAATCACATAGTTAATAAGTTAAAAAAAAAATTAAAGGACGTAAGTTGTCATAGTACTTTTTTGATCCTTCTGATCCATTTAAATGGAATTAGGTAATAACTTACTGCAAGACATTCAAAGCACACTGTTTATGTCTAGAAAACATATATTCCTGCTTTTCAAATATTTTCCACAGTAGCATATTACATAATAAACATTGAAGTGATTATGAAATATTTACGTCTCATGAAAACCCGAAGAAATCCCTCCACACGTTCATTATTCTTCAGCAGAACATGGTACCAGCTCAGCACCATCCTCCCCTGTCACAGTAAATCAACCCGGCATTTCTGCAGGCATTCTTCATAAGTAGACAGAACCAACTGCCTAATTCTACAGAAATCCCAGGCTGCCAAAATACCTCTGTAGGTTGCAGATATAACTTAAAATCAGCATACAGGCTTTTAGGCAAAATAAGCTGACTGTGACAGTTCAAGATTATTTCCCAATTCAAATATTCCATGAGAAAATCCTGGCAGTGGCGAACCCATGATCTTTTTTTGTTTTCAAAGATGAAGACTCAGAAGAACTCTGCATTTTTGTTTTTGTTCCTGAAGTCTCTCATCTTGAAGAAAACTGCATGTGGTACAGATGAGTTTGCTCTAGAGAACAGCATGTGTGACACAGAGCAAGGATCAAGGATGGGATACAGTTAGAGAGCAATACGCAAAAGCATTCCAAATTCCTTGCCTTTATGACACAAATCTTATTCATTCTTTATGCACTGTGTTTGGCATCACAGTATAAAATATATCTCCATTTTATGACATTTTGAGACATAAAAGGGAGTTCACGGTGAAGTCACTGACAACACCAAAAGCTATGACAGAACTTTACTTTGTTTCGTAACCTGAACTTACAAGGACAATGAGGCTAGGAGCTTTTCAAACTCCATCAAGCAATGCTTGATGAAGCATGTGAAATATTCTTAAGGCTGAAGCACAAGATTCAGTCCCGAAGAAGCTGCTGGATAGTGAAGTTCCAGTTAACATACTTACTTGATGGCATTGTATAAGTATCTTCTTCATCTATAATCTCTGCATAGTCATCTGTTTCTGTAAAGGGAGGAATTAAAGAGTTTCGGGAAAAACAGATGAAAACACTTCTCCCAAACAGTATCTCCAATGTATCAAAGCTGATAAGTCACAATCCCCCACTTCAACAGCGCTGGGACACATTTACAATAGCATGAATAAAACTTGCTCATGCATAATTTATGGCATGATAATGACCTCCAGTGCCAATTATGTTACGTCACATAGATGCATTCAACAAGGAACAAAAGAAAGTGTCATTTGTATTCAGAAAAGTTTAAGTTCTGTAACTGCATCCAATCTAAACTGTTGACCTCAACAGAAAATCTTTTTAAGAGCAAATTCAACCACAGGAAGAAAAAAAAAACATTTCTAATGGATTGTTTGATTTCAATAAAGTGTGAACAATAGTTTGCTAGTATTTATGTCAAACAAGCAAAACAGATGGTAAAGATGTTCCAGGGCAGCATCTACTTACTGTCAGTGCAGCAAGGTGAGCAAATTTCTGTACTATTTCCTAAAGCACACACATCTTTTTTTCTTGTACTACTCTCACTTTTCTTTTGTTGAAATTTGCTACCGGATTTGCTGTCTCAGATCAGCATCTTTAGAAAACATCCAGCTCGCAACGTTTTCAGAAAAACGACAGCATATTTCTTCCTCTATCTCAAAATTAAGACTTTTATATCATCAGTTCTTATGACAGTGTAACTGGTGTCATGTCTTGTCCTACCCGTGGGTCCCTCTGTTGCTCTGAAGAGCTTCCAGGTCATGTAAGTCATTTCCTAACAGCCAGAAATTCTCCCAGGGTTTACAAAACCAATCTAGCACAGAGGTTCTCAAAACTGAGTAATTTGAAGTCCAGTATGAGGTTTTAACAGCTGTTTTCAAGTGATTACATATTGGGCTGCCTCCCAAAGGCCTGATTCACTCCTGCCCTGGAGCATATGTACAATCCTATAACTCCTTTGCATCATTTCTCGAGGCGTGGTTTCTGAATGGTGAATGGGACGAAGCAAAGGCTGGGATGATCCCTTTTGGTAGCAGCCCTCAGATCAAACTAAGCCAACTCTGAAAGCAGAGCAAGGCTCCTAAATATTATACAGGTACATAAACAAGAACAAGTTTTCAAACAAACTCAATATTCAACAACTAGAAAACTCCAGGTTACCTATAACATTTGAAGTTCAACACACTTTAGCAATTAAATACAGATTTATGATCCTAGTTTCATAGTACTCATGCAAAAAAAGCTTTTTTTTTTCTTTCAAATCCCTGTAGGAGTATACTCTGTCTTGTAAAAATGGGACATTTTCTGCTATTTAAATTTGTGTTAGGCAATTTTTGCTTAGGACATAGCAAAACAGAGTGACCTAACAAAAATCCAATGAATTATAAAGACAGTGCACAAGTCTAAACTAGCAGCATACCCAGGGGCACTACTCTCCTGGTATGTTTTTTCTCCTTATAATATGAACTGAAGTTTTAACAGAAAGGTAAACTCTAGATTTTCCTATAAAGCAAGCAACCATTTGAAAGAAAACATGCATGTTACACCACTGTTACGAGGATAAATCACTCTGCTTCCTTGTAATATTTTGTAAGATATTTTTAACTTTTTTTTGGGTGAGATATACACCAGTTAGTGTTACAAGCTGTTATTTGAGGATGATACCAAAGAGTTCTTCCCATCTGTTTAAAAAATGGACTGAATGAAAGATATTATGAACAACTTCAAAGAAGAATTTAAGAAGCCTAGAAAGAAAAGCGGCGTCACATTGTTCTTTAAAAAACTAAACCATTTGTCACACTAGTTTATGGAACAGTGCTTACAATTGTGACAAACGACTTGGCTTGTTCACCTCCCTACTTTAATTTAATGAAGTTCATTCATAATACAAGCATTATCAGAACACTGTAGAGTACTTTGTATGGTTTTAAGACATTGCTCAAACCTGTCCTGAAGCTAAAAGGGTCCTCATAGCCAATCTAAATAAATAAAATGTTTGCAATTAACTAAATAAATATTTCCTGTTACACATTTAACACTCTGGAGAGGAACGTATAGTGACAATTCAGAAGGTAATTCCTATACATGTCTGGCATCATTTCTGGGAATTAAAGGAAAATTCAATCAAGGCATTAACAGTGACTGTCTCAGAGTGCTCTGCACAAGAGATAACCAACCTCCATAACCCATGGTCAGAGCCACATAGTAAGAGACCAAAGTCAGTGAAGACTGAGACTACGTCTGCTCAGAGATATTCCAGAATCCATGCAGAGTCTAAAGCAATGCCCAGCTGGGCAAGGCTCTGCAGGCTTCCTTACAGAGAAGGATGTGCTGTAGCGTTCCCCAGAGCAAAACTCTCACAGCAAAGCAGGGATTTCAGGAGTTACTCTGTTTTCAAGACCCTCGCTATATCTAGATAAACTGGAGATTTAAAAAACAGGGCTTGTTGTATTTTGAAAAGAGCTCTGAACCGTTTTACCTGCTGGCTGACCCACTGCATCTATAGAAAGAAGTGAATAGGTCCCTTCTGGACGTACAGTGTTGCTGGTACAGATGAGTAAGCCAGTTTGAACTTCACTAAATCTGAATGTGCTCATTAAATTTCAGAAAAAATACTGTAGTGTATTACCTCCATAATAGCTCATCTCTTATTTTAAAATGCTCTTGGAAATTTCCTTTTTCATGGTTTTTTTTTCCATTTACCAGAGCCCATAACTTTTAGAAGATAAACACCAATAAAAAGCTATCTGTAGGTACCTGAAAATCAATTTCTGAATTTATAATCGAAAAAATGCCCTTCAAGTTGTTAAGAAATGGAAAGAAATACAAGTAGTATTATCTTAATTTATATCTTAAAGAGAGAAAGGAGGTGTGAATTTATATACCCCCTCACAGTTTATTCAGAGGAAGGCCACAAAACATTATTTATTTTTATTGTCTTCCTTTGCAAACTAAAGAACATAAAAAAAAGTACCTCCTACTTAAAAGAATCAAGACACAAACATCACCAGCATTATCAGATTGACTTTTTTTTCCCAGCATCAGATGAAATTCTGTAAGTAGTAGTAGCAGCAGTGGACTACTGATGACTTTAAAGCATCTCCTTAACAGACTCATTTCCCATGCTGTATTGCAGCCATCAAACACACTCACTGGCCAAATCAAGCACGTGACAATCATTTAAATCAAACTGAATGGACACTCTTGAAAACCTATGAACTTTCTTTGCATCATGCCAGAACTCCCATTGCAAACACATGCAATACCACATCCCTGTGTGTTTGAAACAGATTTTGTTTTTTCAATTCCAGTTTAGCAGAAAGCGTTGGTTGCACAGCCTGTAAAGTACAATAGTTATTGGCTAATGTCCAAGGCAGACTGCTTTTTGATACTAAAATGTGTATAAAATCGATTACTGAAATAAGCATTAACTGCTATATGGATTGCACGTTAGTAACACACAGACTAAAAAACATATTACCGTCCCCACTAATTTCATCTGCAGATCCAGGTGGCATGCAAGGAGAGAGAAAAACAGGGGGAGAGAGAAGGGACAGAGAAAGGGAGGGGAAAATATACTATTAAATTCATGAGTAATCCAAAAGTATTCAGATTGCAGTCATCTTATATACCTGACTCAAGAGATACCAGAAAAGTAGCGGAATTTAAGACTTCTCACCTAAAACCCAAGGGACAAAGATATGTTCTGAGAAGCTTGTATGATGAAACAGAGTTAATGACTTTTAAACGCGACATTACAAAAAAATTAAATTTTGAAGTGGAGCTAGTTCTTGTAATGCATAAAGAAATATCAAATCCCGTTGTAATTCAATCCTTTGCTACTAAATGGATCTCCTACAGCCAGATGGGTCAGTTCAATTTGGCTTTGCATGTACACTTGCGACTTTTGATAACTAGAGTTGGGGTTGACTATTTCAAAAGGAAACACGCTCCTGTGCTATCACAAAACATGAGTAAGAAATGGAACAATCTAAGCATTAATTATACACAGCATACTGGTTATATTGAGCAACTCCACAGGAAAGCTGTTCAATGAGCACCATAGCCTGCATTTCTGTAATGGCCCCGTTCCATGCCGATAACTACAGCACAAGCTGATGCATTTTAGATATTACTTATAAAAAAATGCACATTCATATTTTAAAAATAATGCACCTGTTATTCCAATTCTTCTTACTCCTAACAAAGCCAAACTGGTCCAAGACCAAGTGCTGAACCAGTATGAAGCCACAAGCATCACCGTATTCAATATTTAATTAAAAGTGATCCCAGGTGATGCTTACTGTTGCTATTCTACTTCATTCATGAGCATGCTGTATCAGGGGTCCAAGAATGAAGTCAAAATACATTAACAAAAAAAAACCCAAGAGTACACACAGCCAGAATAGCTATAGAAATGAATTGTAATTGCAGCATATGATGCTTAAAACAAAGCCCCTCATTAAAACCGAGACCAGCAAGTTTATGACACTGCATGAATGTCCAATTCGATAGGAGTGAAGGGGTAGCAGAAATTTAATGAAATTATTCTTGGAACTCTGTTTGCCTGAGCCTGAAGTAGTAAAAAAAAAACAACACAGTAACTGAGTTAGTATTTCAGCTTTTGGGTTAATAAGGCAGCCTATACAAAGAGCAGTGCAGTACCCTTAGGTGGCGGCTCATGGGAACAGAAGACGAAAGGGAGAAAGCGTCTAGCTTTCTTTACTTTATGCTGACAGTGATTGACTCCTTTACAAAGAGGCAAGAAAAGGAAAGAGAAAAACAAATTATTTAGAAATGAAAGAAAAGAGACTGGAGAGAACATTTACAGTGAACGAACATAAAAAGTAAAGGTTTACATTACAGTTCTGTATACGCAAAATGGATATACAAATGTATTTGAAACTCTAATGCACAATTATTTTCCTTAATTTCCTTCAATTTTTTTTCTACAGCAATAAGTTATTCTCATTTCATTTTTTAAAAGTGAGACTAGAATCTCAATGCAGAGGCACTGTCCATCCTAGAAGCATAACCCACTTTTGTAAGCCCCCCACCTAAGCTTGGCTAGAATGTGCTACAGTTTAATTCTGAGAGATGTAGCAGTCACCAGACTAAAATACTGACTTTCTGGACCCCGAGAGAAGAATTTAATATAAATTAACAACTATTTCACATATCACAGTTACACAGAGCAAGGAATAAGCACTGTTTCTCTATTCCGCTGAAATACAACACTGCATTTAATTAGCAAAGTGCTTAGCAGGAAGAGAGATATTTCTAAGCAGGAGAGAACACAAAGAAGCCAAGACCAACGTCACAAGGTGAGAAAGAAGGAAACAGGATGATACGAGGAACCCGAGGATAGCTGCTCCACTTGCTTCTCATCATCTGTTCACTCCTCTCTGCTTTCGTCTCTTCCTCTCCCCTCTACATGACGCAAAATGTGCATCAACCAGAGACTCCCACCCAGTTGCTGATACTCCCTTTCAAAATTGAGGAATGAAGTCCAGCTGCCTTCACTGATAGAGGCTGGAGAGAGAGCTGAGAGCCCGAGCTGTGCAGGAGCAGCACGCTGGCCCAACACCCTAGCAGCATCAGGATGGAGGAGTCTGGTAACCTATGAACTACCAAAGCAGCTATATTTATGCAAAAGCACTGTCTTCTGCTCTATTTTTTTTTTTTTGTGACCAGAGTTTGAGGGATGATGTTTTAGAGCTGTGCTAAGTGTGTTAAATCTGGAGGCTGCAAGTTGAATTTTATGCATGCAAATCTAATGGATAACTTGCTACAATGTACAGCTCCTGCTTTGCTAAGACAGTAAAGGTAAAACACATGGGTACGATTTATTGTTGTACCTGAAACAAAAAAGTATCGCTTTAAAAATTGCTAGGGTGAGTCATCAAATGTGAAAATTTATGTGCCACTGGAAGTGACAGAACATCAATCAATGTTAAAAACTGGAGATGCAAAGAGAGGGTGAACTTACAAGTTAGTATACAGTACTTATGTGAATTAACCAATTAACGGAATCATAGGGATCTATTTTCCTCATATCACATGGCACTATGTTCCAATACAAGGCTGAGGTAACATTCGTAACAAAGCTTTAAACAAAGGGCAAACAAAATGAAGTCCTACAGCTATTTTTAGAGACTTCTGAAAAGGTATTGAAATAAGAATAAAGGAATACAATACATCGTAGTGGAACAGAAGAACAGGTATAGAGTGACTGGAAGCAATGCAAGCTATCTGAAAGGGAAGAGATGTTTCAACTCTTGACCTGCCTGCTCAGGCTAGAAAGCTAATTCAAGCCTGAAAAGCTGCAGTGCTGCTACTCTTATCCGGACACATGGGAAGCAGAAGCTGGCTGAAACCTGACCCACCTTCTTCATAGGAAACAACCATCAAAATGAAACGGTGTTTTAATTCAGCACATCCTGATGACTGACTGCGATTCACTGTTTATAGCTTGTGCCACTGTTCTGCTAGATAACGTGAAGAATGCTTTGCCCTAAAAACTATCACATCCTCAGGTTAGCTACAGAAGAAGTTCCTCTTGGTAGAGTCAATTCTAAGTTCAAAAAAAGGATTTGGAATTCTTTATCAGGAACCTAGAAAGCACCTGCTTGAAATGAATTCTACTTTGATTGATTTACACCATTCCACAGTGATTTCCTGCCAGAGATATGCTGGCTTCTACCTAAATGCCCATAAAGCTCAGAAATGCTGCTGAAAACACAACTCCCAGGACTCCTTTTGTTTTGTTTAGTTACTCTCCCAAATGCTAAGCATTCCTAAAGTTATTCCATACCAAAAGCCCACACCACTTTCTATTTTACAAGGGAAGCTATGATGCTAGAGGGCAGTTGCTCCTGGAGCTCCTTATCAGGACAGTAAGAGCAGATAATGGAAGGCTGGAAAAGGTAACATCCCTTTCTATTTTAGTCATATATTCCTGAACCAGTTCGGGGTGGGGGAGTGAGGGTGGGGGGGAGGAAATCTGTGGAAGGAATAAATCTGTTTGTTTTCAAGATTTGAAATGAAGTGGGTACTATGCAGCTGAAATATTTACAGAACATACTTGTCAAAGCAAACATGCTTATACATAAACAACAACAAAAACAAATGTAAAAATGCATGGAACATCTCTTTAGTCCTACTACAGAAGTGTCTGCTTAAGTCAAAAGAGTGGATGGCAAAGGAGGAGCGCAGAATGATACAGATTGATGAAACCAATGCAGTGCATTCCTGGGCACCAACAGACAGCTCATACGGTCATCACAGTTCGCTGTGCATGAAAAGAAGCACTTTAGTGTGTTTAAAATACAAAGAGATAACACCTGCCTAGTCAACTGTGATGAGAAGCCTAACACTGTAATTCATCATCATTAGGGCTATTTTAAAGCATATTATCTTATTAATAATCAGAATAGCTGGGTGAGCTAAGCAAGTACCTCCTTTTCAGAGACTAATGGCAGAGTAATCTGCCAAAAAAACCCACCAAACCTTGGACTCAAATGCTTCCCAGTCGTGTGACCACACAGCAGAGCTACAGCTGTACAGACTTTATATTCCTCTAATTACTTGATAATTAGAATGTGTAACTACGCAATTTATGCTAACAGTGCTAATCTTCAGAAAAATGAGCTGTCAAATATGACATAATTGAGCAGACAGAAGTCATAAGCATTCAAGATAATGATTTTTCATCTTAATAAACTGCATACACTTTTCAACACTGTCTTCTTGTAGTGACTTGATAAAATGAGCATGCAAAAAAAAAATCTGCTTTACAACCTTGGGCAAAAACACCTTTTTCCCCTACCAACTTATTCATATGGAACTAGGAAATGTAAGTCCTAGACAAGGAACTCTTTCAGAAATGAGCACAGTGCAGACCTTCATTTTTAGTACAGGAATCATGAGACAGAGCATGCACGGTGCTTTGCAAGTAGAAGTGATTCAATAAAATCATATTTGTCTTTCCATCCTTGCTCACAGCATTGCTTGTGATTAGCCCTCATCATTAACAAATCTTCTGGTTCCCCACTACGTTGACATTGTCTTTATTAAAAACAACTGTAACTGTCGTAATAGTGAAATCAAGTAAATATTCTTGATGTTTTTTTCCCTGCTGTTTGCTGTGCTTTGACAGTTGGCTCCGGCTACATACTGTATTGTTCTAGGCAACCAACTGGAAGCCTGTCTCCTCAATGAGCTGTACCATTCCCTGTGTCAATGCTTATTTCCTTCAAAAGAGTATGTTTCATTCAAATTTAAATTTCAGCCAAATGAAACGACTCGGTGACAACTACTTCAAACTCAGCATCTCGTAAATAGCACCTTATAGAAGAGCTATCATGCCACTTCACTGCCATTGCCATAATCAGGAATTAACCATGGTAAGTGATTTAAGTGGAATGATATATACTAGAAGTCTGTGATTTTAAGGCAGAAACAGGAAGCTGGCAAAGAAACCTCTGTATCAGGATGCTAAAATCCTACAACTTCCACTACAAAGCTCTCTCTACAAGACCCAGTTTCTCCTACACGGGGCATGAACACCACCACTATTAGTCACTTATGCCATGGTATAACCTACAGCTACTCCTTTCACCTTCAGTTTTAAAATGCTTTTTGTGCTAGTAACAGCTATGTCAACTACGAACAGGACACGACAAATTTCTCTTTCAATTTCCCATTTCCTTAATAAAGGGGTCTGGCCTAGAATCTGTTTCTTAGATGGCCTGCCTTTACATCTGTCTTAGTTTCAGCTGGGATGCAACTGTTTTCTTCAAAGTGTCTGGTATAATGCTGTTTTGGTTTTACAAGAAAAACAATGTCGATAACACACAGATGTTCACAGTTGCTGCTCAGCAGTGTTGTACTGATCCAAGGCCATTCTCAGCAAAGGGCCCAAGGAGTTGGGAGGGAACGTAATTAGGACAGCTGACTTAAGCCAAAGGGGTATTCCATGCCATATGACATCATGAGGAAGGAGTTTTGAAAGGGGTGGGGGTTCATCTCGTTCTCTTCTGCTGTTTGGAGGACTAGCTGGGCATCAGTTGGGGGGTGGCGAGCAATTCCTTGTGCATCACTTGTTACATGCATTTTTTACATATATATATTTTTGTCATAATTATTATCCTTTTCTCTAGCTTAGTAAATAGTTTTATCTCAACCCACGAGTTCTACTTTATTTTTATTCTGTCTCTCATTGCACCAGGAAGGGTGGCAGTGAGTGAACAACTGTGTAGTGTTCTTACTATATAATAATATATATATATATACTTATTATAATATGTAATTGACTGGGTAAATTATTATTTTTGGAAATACGTACCTCAGGAAATACGTGCATCGCCTTACTAAGGCTAATGGTTGCTATTTCAAATCAAACTACTGGCCAAAGTTTCCGTAGACCAGAGCAGGGCATTTTAATAAGATGCCTCCAAGCAAAACAGCAGGAAACCCAGTCAATAAAATCATAGTAAAGTGCCACACTCCTTCTTACAAATTAGATGTACTATTTGTACACAGCAAATAATTTAGCCTTACTGTTTCCTGAGTGTGCACTCTTGGCCAAGCAGAAAGATCTCATTTTTAACACAAAAGACAGAAGTAGAGGGAGACACAAGGTGGAACCATCCAACTATCACCTAGAACACTACTCACTTCTGATGTGTCAGTGATTTTAACAAAAACATTATACGTATACCAGAGAAATCCAAAATGCAACTCACATTTAATTGGGCTTTTAATTTATATATAAACACACACACAAATATAACATTTGAAGTATAAAATTACTACTATGTTTAAAAAACTGGTAGGCTTCCTACTTGCACATAATAAAAGCTAATGCCCGTTTTAATTAATACGAAATTTAAAGAGGTAAGACAAAGAACACCAGAACAGAGAAAGCTGCAGTGAAACGTGGTTCAGTGACAAACGGCCATTAAGGAGCACTGCCTGGCTCCCAGGTCCAGCAATTTGCTGCTTGAGATTCCTGGAACCAACTTCACCCTTCACTGGTTTGAAAAGGTCTTTATTTAAAGGTCGAGTTTTAAAAAAATATTTAGAAACCTCCGTACCATCTCTGTATGCCCTGGAATATTGAAAGACTTGGAAAGAACAAGTTTTCATTTCACTAGACCAGAAATATTTCAAGGTGAATTTATACATATTTCAAAAAGCAAGACAAGACGTCTTTCATTAATAAGCTCATTTTCAAACCTATAAAACTTCAGACAAATATGTGCACTTTTAGACAACCAAATCATGGTCCATACCAGCTTTCAGCTATTGCTTGGTTCTAAATTGTGGTTGGGAACTATGAAATTTTCCTTTAGAAGTAAGGGGATAAATAGTATAAATATGACTGACTGCTAGATTTTCCTGCAGAATAACTTGTTTATGATTTTTACTATTTAGCGTTAGCATTGGGAGAGGTCTAAATAAAGAACAGCAATCTCACTGCAACAAAGAGCAGAGTTAATTTATGATTTAAACCGTCAAAGGCATGAATGATATTACAGCTGTCAGAATGTTACAAAGGATCGTCTTATTTGAAGTCCTTAGCTCTAAGGCATTTAAATGTCACCAGAGAAAAGCTCTTATTCTCCACACCAAGATAGCATCATCCACAGCTGGCTTTGCACTGGGTGCTGTCAGCTGTCAGACTCTACTGACCTGTAACTCTTGGGTTAGCTGAACATAATGTACATCTGTTGCCTCTGTTGTTCCACAGGATGTATCAGTTACATGTGACAACAGGAGAGGACTTCTTCACATCTACATGAAGCGCTACCTCATTTATAACAAGTTGATTCCTTAGGGTACACCAACATTTCCAAGGAGAAATCACTATCACTCAGCTTTATCTCTATGGTTTAAATTCAATATCCTGACAACCATGGCACACTTCAAGTAATTTGGGGGCAAAACTGAACCAAAACAGAAACAACAAAAAAAGGATTTCAGTATTCTCTGTGCCTTTCTTAAGAAGAACAAACCCTTGAGACTGAATAATAAATGGAGTAGTTTTAATCATTCCTGTATTATGTCAGTGTTTCCAATGGTTTGTAATGTGGTATAGGACACAAGCACAATGATTTCATTGTGGAAAGATATAAAACCTTACTACAAAAGAAAAATACATTACTGGTTTTGATTTTGGTACTAGAAAGAAAGAGAAGGGCATTTGCTGGGTTTAACTGACTTTTGCTTCCGTCATTACGAGCCAGCTTTGTGCTTTACAGCTTCTTTGATGTTCACCTCCTGCACTTTGCTAGATGCTATGCTCTAACCCTGGCTCTGCAGCAAAGCTCCCATTTGGCTACCAGTCATCTGTATGCAATGCCCTACACAGCAGGGGTATGTGGTATCACAGCTAACTTCCCTACATTAACATAAAACCACTACCTCGAAAGAATAAAGAAGAATTAAGAGAGAGAATATGCTTATCATGCTTCTTGCTCATCTCCTTCAGTGCCCTAAAACTTGCTTGGTGAAGGAACAAGAATGCTGTTTGACTCTGAGAAGTTATGTTAACTGATGAAGATCCGTTATACTTCTGCAGCTTGATAAACATTTTAATTCCAGATCCTCTCACCTATTTTCTTGCACAAGGTCTATATATGGATTTCTTATGCTAGCAGTGAATCTTAAACACCTTTAGAAAAGGTTAAGCGTGGGGAAGGTAATCTGAAAAGAAGGAAATGAATCAAACATCTACGTAGCATTTCTCCTTCTCTGTTTTCTGAGTATGTGCCACTAAATGGTCACAGAAACGTTCCAGTGGAGCTGCAGCCTTCCTGCACGTCAAGGGTGGACATTCCACAGGGTCACAGTAATGGTTCTTGAGGTCTGCGGCCAAACACTATAAATCTATATGAACGTACCACAATCTTAATGGCACTTCCACACTGCAAACCTCCTTTATAGATAGTATGCATAAGTATTTAGAAATTTATTTCCTACTGAGACACTGAATCAATCCCTCAAAAGGATTTGCTGAGAGCCCGTAAAATAAAAATGTTTTTTCTTGAGTATGAAAACTTAAAAAAACACAGTAACTGACAGAAATTTTAGAACCCTATAAGCTATAGAAACAACATATACTACATTACATGCTCTTCCTCCAATTAGTTTGGGGTTTTCAACAGCAAAAACTCAAGTGCTTTGATCTGAACAGCAGCTACAATAAATTAGCTATTAAGTTTCCTCTTTCAGAAAAGTGACGATTAATATTTAATGGCTTATTTTCACTTTTCAAAGCTACCCCCTCATAACTGACACACTGTCAGGTAATTTAAGATACAGGTAGTTTTGGTAACAAGTAGTGTGGCCTAAGTGGAAATACTGACAGCCTTGCTTTCAAGTATCCTGCCCTGCTTCCCTGCACAGACGTGGCTGTTCTCACAAGCAACACTACACAGGATAGCTGCAAAAGTTACTCTTTATGAATTCTACTGCAAAGTCAGCACAGCTATGGTCTTGGGAAAATCAACAGCCATGGAGTAAGAAGTGAGCTAACTGTGAGCAAAAATCTGTCTGAACATCTGCTAGCTGTAAAAATAAACTTGCATTTTTTTCAGAGCCTTACCTGATACAGAGACTGTGTGAGACCTTACTCCTTGCTTCTCATTGTTGGCCAGCCTGTAAAACAGAGGTTTGAATCGCTGAATGCTGTACATTCTTCACGGTCACATACACTGTGAATTCATCCTAACAGGGCACCTACTGTAATTAGCAGGGCCAATCCATTTTCCACAGTGACAGATTTTGAGGGGGAGAAAAGTCAGAAAGGAATCTACCACTTCAAACCCAGCTGGGGGAGTAAGAGTGGAGAGAACGTGTTACCATTTTAATCAGAAAGCAACTTTACAACAGCGGAACAAACTTTAAGAAAAACAAGCGAAACAAAACTGTTAAAAAGCTTTAAAATTAAGCAGTGCATGACTCAACATTGCCACTGTAGACAATTTGATGGTCTCTCATCCTTCTGTATTAAATACTGGAAAAAGAAATTATGAATTGAGTTTTTGTCTGTAAGCTGATTTATCCTATAGAGCAATTTTAAATTGATTTGCATATCAAGTTAATGAAGAAAAACAATTACAATTAAACTTTTTTAGCTATAAAAGTTAATTACTAACAAATTCCAACAAATTTTTCTTGTAATTTATGTCACGTACTCATGCATATGTAACCATAGTTTTAATGTTATGAGAGAAGAAGAGTACAGCACTTCATGCTTTGAGAAATCTGAAATTTCATCTGCCAAAGGCAAATCTTTCCAGATGGTGTTGGCTAGTACTTTAATACACTTGACAAAAGACCATTCCCCTGCTGTCAGCTGAAGAGCATATGTGGTGCTCTTGTTTAAACAGACTCAGGAGTACAACGCCAGTTTTGGTAAACCGTCTCAAAACCAGGAAGAAGTTTCTCCTTTAAACCTTACTTTATCCTAGAAATCCCTACAAACAGAAAAAAAACAAAAACATTAAGATGAAAATTCTGTAATTAGAAGGTTATTCTGCGTTTCTTGGTTGTATTTGTTCAAGTAAAAATTTTCGTCTCCTATGTGAGTGCATGCTGCTTATCAACCTTACTGCTTCCTGCCTTGACTTTCACTTGTTTTTCTTCCCTGCATTTTATCTCTTCCCTTTCTGCACTGTGAGCAAGCTACCACCTGGCTAGTGTAGGCTGCAGTAGGACCTGCGAAGGAAGAGCGATCACCAGTATCTGAGTGGCCTTTTTCTTGCTGAATCAGGAATAAATCATGCTCCATAATCCATTCAGCAGTTTGAAAAGTAATAACAAAAAAGGTAGGCTCTCTCTAGGAGTTAAGGAAGAAACAGAATGAGGTGGCTGGCGCAAAATACGTACAGTTCCTGTTCCCCAAAGGAAAAAGGAAGAAAACACAATAAACTGCTAAATTTCTTACGGCCTTTCAACCATTAGCTGTTGCTTCTGGATACTGCCTAATAATGTTCAAGGAAAACAACTACTAAATGCAAATACCTCAGATAGACTATCACCATAAAACCACTCAGAGAAAAAGAAATCAGATCTATTTGCCAGACATAGATTAGGATTGTCAATACATTTAAAATTATTATTGGATATGAATGTTGATAATTACCATATTTTAAAAAATAGATTAAAAATTCTTTGCTCTACGAACACTATTCTTTATTACACTCAAACCTAGAGACTCCAACTCAGGCTGACCCCATTATGGAAATATAATTTGGAAAAAAGAGACATAAAAGATTTATGATATGAAGAAAATTTCTGTATTTTGCACAAAGAGTAAAGCAGACAAATAGGAAAACCAACATTGTAGACTGACCTACAGAGAGGCTGAAGTGACAAAGATTGTTATGCATCATTCCTATAATTAAATTTACTTATGGACTCAAAATAAATAGCCTGAATCCCAGTCAAGCTTTTTCCAAAACATCCTACTTTTGTTACTGTCCAATATCATTGATGCACTATGCATTTCCTTCCCTCATATTTTATTTGTGGTATCTTTATAGTTTAATGCTGCTGCCAGTCATTTATGCCCCATGGTTCCAAGTGACTGCCTGCTATTTGTCCTAGAATCCAAAGGCAACAATAAAAATTAGGCATATATAAAAAGCGCCAAGTGTCACTTAAAACTATTTTTCAAAACATTTTTCAACTACATATATATAAAAAGAAAGCATTAAACTTACTTTGGTATTGATGGTAAAGCTCTTTCACCTTCTGTGTAAAGAAGAAGAAAAGAGAATTAAAATTTTATTTCAGTTTCCAAATGACCTCTCTCAATGTGCAATAAATACAAGGCTGAAATAGTAGCCATCACAACCTCCCAGGGAAATTGTGTTGGCTCAAAAGACCATTCAATACTTATATCAACAGCAGCACATCAACACAACTCCTTCCAACTAGCAATGCGTACATTCTGGCAAAGTCTTATCAGAGAATAATAATGTATACAAAATACAAGACTCTTTTTTATTCACAGTAACTCTGATAAATCACCTGCAGAAAGTATGACAGAAATCTCACGTCTCTACTGAGAAACGCTTCTCTCATTTCCAAGATGTGTTAAGTGTATATACAGTATGTAAATATATACATATTAATATTCTATATACACACATAAATAAAAGTTCTGAAATCAACTTAGACTTCCAAAGAAGATTACTGATATAAATCTTTAATGTATGTAGCATATAATATTAACTTCACATTTGGTTGAAATTATACACCAGTAATGCCAGGAAGCCAGAGATGAGGTCATCTTCTTATAAACTATCTTCATATCCTCTGCCAATCTTCCTTTGATAATGGCCCTGTGTATAAAACCTTGGATGTAAATAATCAAGTATTTTGTCTCATGTCTCTTTGATGAGACCCTCATTACACACGTGGAGAAGGAAGATGGGGAAGATACTAATCCCTTAGTGAAACACCAACAATTTGAAGTAGATTGAAGTATGCAGGAAAGGAGAGAAAGAGGGCAATTAAAACAAGTATCTTCCTCCAAATCAATGTAGCACTGTCAAAGTGACCTGAGAGAAAACGGAAGAGCCATGCTTTTAAAAAATGGCGACACAGACTCTTTACACAGAACCATGTGATTTCCAGTTTGCCCTGATCCTGTGCTAAATTTCTGAAAACAGGTTATGTTCTTCCTCTGCCCACTGCACTGACCAAAATGTACACACATAATTTCCAAGAAGTGACCAAAAATGCCCCAGCTCTCCTCTGCTCTTGTGTGGACTTGGGCTGCATATGCTCCTCCCTCCCTACAAAGCAAGTGCACATCCTCCAGATCCAGCTACAAAGCTAGTGAGTTGGGAGATTGGAGCAAAAAGAGGTAGGCTCAATTTTAACTAAAAGTGTAGAAGGGCAAGAGGGTCCACCATAAAGTGCAGAAAGGAAAAGAGAGCTGCAGCTCAGGGTCAGATGGGCTTGCTGCAAAGGAAGATACAGGAAAGAAGGGAAACAAAGAGCTGTGATTCCTGGAGATGGCATAGTAGCCTGGCAAAGCATATGAGCAAGCACCTGGGAAGTGGAGGGTGGAAAAAGGACAGCAAGATTATACAAGAAGCATGAGGCAGGACAGGACATAAAGGTATCGTAAAATGTTAGAGAAAATGGTAACTTCTGGAAAAGGAAAAAAAAGTCAAAGACCCAGAAAGGTACTGTGGAGTGACAAGTGCAAGGGCAGAAGCTTGAAGCTGACAGCCTGGCACCAAAAGGACTGGAGATGAAGGGTTATCCAAAACACAGAGACTAAAATGGGCACAAGAGGCATTCACACCGGATGGAACTAGACAAAAGACATCAAGCTTTTAGAAGCAGGCATATAAGTCCTGCCCAGCACCATGCAGTCCTCCCTAGAGTTAGGGATAAGACTCAAAAGCTTAAGCATCATCTGGTATCTCTTGATACTTCCATTCACTGTCATTCTGTGAAAGCATCCTGTATTCCAGCCTGCAAAACTTGATAGTTATGATACTGCTGGTTACTCCAACACCTCTCCTACATTTGGCAATGAATTTAATGGTGAACCCAGTGATACTGATATAAAAGACTTGTAATACATTCTTTTTAAAGGCTTAGGAAATGATACAAACATACAGACCTCTGTGTTAAAAGAACTGTATTGAACTGCAGTTATCTTAATCATTTGATATTTTTAACTCAAGATAACTGGAGCACAATTAATGAATTGCTATTCAAACTAACTATCCTTGATATTGAAAAGGTAGTTCAATTGCATATTAACCACACACTATTCAAAATTGTCTTCTAAAGATGGAATTTTAATTTCCTCTTTTGTGTGCATGTGGAACTTATCAGTATCATATTTGAGGACTTGAGAAACAATTCTGTAACACAGCAGAACCTGAGTGCTTTGTTCAAAGATTTCAAATGCAGATAAGATTGTTCCTCTCTCCTGTAAGCAGGCTCCAAACCCTCTAAAAAGAGAGAAATAGAAAACAGGTGGCAACTAGCATTGTAAGTTGAAGTCACTTGCTACATATCAAAAATGATCTAAGACAAATAAGTATAAAAGCTAACTTTCCAGGGCAATATTAAATTTCCTCACACATATCTCCCACTCTGCTTCTACAGCTCCCCACTTCACTTACCGAACAGCATCCAACTGGTGTGAAAAATAAAGCAAGGATCATATCATAACATCTCTTTCACAACAAAATCCTGATTCTACATGGCAAGAAACCCATTTACGGATTTTATGAGATAAGGAGAATGTGAATAGAGGTGGCATTACATAGCTAACAAGTAATAACATGGAGGGACACAGAATTGATCTGAGATTACATGAGCATTTCATAAGACTTTGGAGTCCATGATTTGATTACCATTCTGTTATTACATTTACGTTTTCATGATTGCTTGTCTTTCAGAAAGCTGTTGCATTTTCAACTTCATCCACAGAAAGCATGGACATTAAAAAGCAGAGCACAGCAGACAACAGGAAGAACCAGTAGCTCTGAAATGGGCAAGCCTTAAGCGATAGGATAACTGCTCTAAACATAAAGAATAGTTCTGATGATGCTGGAATGAAGAACTGTGATGGAATCGGAGAAAGGCAGCGTGCATGAACTGTTACCTGGTGTAGTACTGCATTCAGCTCTGGAGCCCCCACCGTGACACTGACCTGTTGGAGCAGACAGGGGCCTCATGGCCCCCATTCCTAGAGGAAGGCCATGAGGATGATCAGAAAGATGGAGTACCCTTCCTATGGAGACAGGCTGAGAGGGTTGGGATTGTTCAGACTGGAAAAGAGAAGGCTCCAGGAAGGCTTTATAGTGGCTCTCCAGTATCTTATAGTGAGTCTCCAGGAAAGGTGCACAGGGACTCTTTATCAGAGAGCGTAGTGATAAGACAAGGGTTAACGGCTTTAAACTAAAAGAAGGAAGATTTAGATGAGATATAAGGAAGAAGTTCTTTTCTATGAGGGCGGTGAGGCACTGGAACAGGTTGCCCAGAGAAGCTGTGGATGCCCCATCCGCAGCAGTGTCCAAGACCAGGCTGGATGGGTCTTTGGCCGAAGTGAACTAGTGGGAAGTGTCCCTGCCCATGGCAGGGGGTTGGAACTGCATGATCTTTAAGATTCCTTCCAGTCTAAAGCATTATATGATTCTATGGGGGTGAAAAAAGATTTGTCCAGTGTGATAAAGGTGTAAGCAGCCATAGATAGCTATGAACTGGTGCAAGGAAATGATAAAGAGGAAGAGAGGAAAGTAAAGACTCTAAGACAAGTTAAATGAATGCTTGTTTCCAGATTGGTAAAAAAAAAAAAAAAAAAAGCACCATCATGCATGGCTTCTATCTAACTAAACCCCCGCTATTTCTGATAATTTTTCCTGTCTTTGCATGCATGAAAGCATGACCAATTTTATTCTCATTAGCAGCAGAACAATGCTCTAAATAGATCTGACCCCTCATCCTCTTGGTTGATGTGTGAGGAGAGGTGGACAACATGGCAGCCCTGGGGAGAAGGAAGGAGAACGCAGAGCTGTTTGTGACCAACATCTGATATACGCAGGACACAGCACTGACCAGCCACAATGGACAATGTCCCTGTTTTGGTCGCTGGAGATGAGTCTCAAGTAGACAGTCAGATACTGACAGGGAGAATGGGAAAAATAAGCATACCACAGAATCGTTTAGGTTGGAAAAGACCTTCAAAATCAAGATCACTCACACATCTCTCGTATACCTTCAGGGATTGGGATTCCACCACTTCTTTGGGAGGCCTGTTCCAATGCCTAACCACCCATGAAGAAATTTTTTACTAATGTCCACTCTAAACCTTACTGGCGCAACTTGGGGCTGTTTCTTTGTGCCCTATTGCGTGTCACTTGAGAAAAGAGAGCAATGTCTCCTCACCACAACCTCCATTCATTACTTATAGAGCATGATGGGCTCTCCCTTCAGCTTCCTCTTCTCCAGACTAAACAGCCCCGCTTCCCTCAGCAGGTCCTCATACGTCTTGTTTTCCAGTCCCTTCACCAGCTTCATTGCTCTTCTCTGTACACCCTCAAGTACCTCCTCACATCAATAACCTGGTAGTGAGGGGCCCAAAACTGAACACAATATTTGAAGTAAGGCCTCCCTCATGCCACGTACAAAAGAGCAACCCCGTTTCTAGTTTTGCTGCCACACTATTTCTGATGCTGGCCGTTGGTCCCCTTGGCCACCTGGGAACACTGCTGGCTCATGGTCAGCTGTTTGTCAACTAATGCCCCCAGGTTCTTTTCTGCTGGGCAACTGAAGTCACTTTTCCCAAAGCTTTACCATACTGACGCATGGGGCTGCTGCGATCCAAGTGCAGAACTCTTGTAGAAAAACATCAAAAAACAAGACAGAAAAAGAATGCTGCTATCAAGTAGTATTACAAAGACTTTCTATTTCACCAGAGAAAACTCAGTTAAAATCCATCTGTGTGGAACTACTGGTGAAATGGCACAACAAAGCTAATAGTATAGATGCCTACACGCTGTTGGGATACAAACTGATCACTTCAGACAGTATTTCCCAAGTTGGCACTCATCTTTTCAGTTTTCATGGCTGAATTATAAGTAAACACTTATTTGGAGAATGTCATAAATTTTTAATTTTAGAATTTTGAATCACTGATGTCCGAATTTTCATTTAGCTGCAATCATTTTATATCCAAAGGGAATGTTTAAATGTGAAATGTAAAGGACTAACAATCAGTTACCTATTTCAGTTACCCAGATGTTTTTTCCAGAGTATTTTTCAGCCTTGTTTAAGAGTTTGACAATTTTACCTAGCAAGCTCATTTCAACTGATTAATAAATTCAAAACTTAGACACTAGACTTACATCACAGGATAGCTACTCAGTGCACAGTTCAATCACTAAATAGCAACTTACTGTCAGCTGAAGTTTTTAATCTGCCATTCATGTATGCACTTCTTAAGATTTAATTATGACAATGCAAACACAAACATTAAGGTTCAAGTTTCTACAATTGTCTAAACTGACCTATGCAACAAAATTATTTATGCCAAAAAAAAAAAAAAACCTGGATGAAGATATGCCAAGTACTGCCCAGACCTTAAAGATTACTAAGTGATCTCACTAGATTAAGAGAAATTGGATTACTAGCAGACAGCAGGGCAGATTATATCACAAAACCACAGGTTTCTTATAGTAAGCAAGGAAGATAGTTGATTTACAAAGAAACTTGCAATGAACATATCTATTTAAAATAAAATTAGAACGGGAAAGCTCATGGAGGGAAAAAAACACATCTGTAGTTTCCAGAGTTGTTACATTATTTGCTTCTGATATGTTTCAAAGCTTACTGTGGGAGGGATTTGGGAACACAGATAATGGTGGGGACAGCTCTTCTACAACACTTTTACTTCGTATGCTGAGAATTGTTATGATATTTGAACAGAAGAAACCTCAAAAAAAAAAGCTTTTTAACTGGAAGGATTCTGTTAACGTCTGCATAAAGAGGAATGTTCCAAAGTGCTATACAATGTTCCTTTAAGTGAATCATTGTTTGTTTGCTCTCTGTTAATACGCACACTAATATAGATAACATGCAAGTAAGTACACCTCCTCCATTACATGCATTGATTTACTTTGCAGTAGTGCCTACAGGCAAACTACAGTGCACGGCATAGCTGTACCTAGTACAGTATAACAGAAAAAAAATCAGAAGTCTTGCCTTGAAAAGTACTTAGTGAGTCTAGAAGACTAACAGCTGAAGAATAAGTAAGTCAGATTAGAAGGATTAAGGAATTAGAATGAGGTGAAAATAAAGCACATGATTTTTTATTGACATTTGCAGCAGTAGGCTAGGACCCATTAGCCCTGTTAGTCTTACACGGCAGTTGCTTATATGTATCATGGAACAGGTTATGTTAACAAAGACACAGTAAATCTTGTAGAGATTTTGGCTGGGAGCTTTTTCCTCGATTGTGAAAGAAAAGCATAGAGGAAAATAGAGTAGGATTTGGCAGAGAAATGGCAAGAGACATGCCTGGAGCACAATCAATGCCACGATGATCAGCAATGGAAGATCATGAATTGGAGGAATAGAGCTAAGACTTCAGGAAGACCATAACTGCCTGTGGAAATCAGCAGGCAGCAGTATTTTTTGGAATTAAGAGCATTTATGTGTAGATAAGAAATGGAAGCCATTCCAGTTGCGGAGAAACAAGTTGATAATTGCACTGACAGCAGAAACTAAATGGACCAAATTTCTGAAATATCATCGATGCAAAAATGGCAAGAAATTGACATTTTCTACTAAAGTCAAAGCTGACAAATTGCCAGTCCACTGGCAGTACTGGAAGGAAAACTCTGGGAGTGAATAAGAAAGAAAATCCAAATCATGATTTTTCAGAAAACTTAAGAAATTGTGAATATTTTTTAGATAAAAATAGGCATAAAAGATGAACTCTCAGAGGTATACAATAAACTAGAGAAGCAACGCCAACTCTATTGTTCGAAGAAAGATAAACTACCCTTATTATTGATGCTAGCTTATCCTTTTGGTGTTCAGTTTTGGTGCCAGTGGTTCAACATCACTGAATTGCATGCAGTGCTGGCTAGAAGAGTGGAGCTAGTGTTGAAAGGGAATACATTCCTTTGTATGGAGACGAAGTTGCATGACTAATGCAAATTCCAACAAAGCTGCATGTTGGCATGTTGGAGCTACAAGTTAGTTGCACACTTTAAGAATCAGAAGAAACAAACATACAAACTTAAGAACAACTTGAGCAATCTTGAAGTGTTATCAAGATGTCTAACACCCTAAAATTACGTTTCTTCATTACTGAACAGTCAAGTTTTGGAACTTTTTTTCTGCTGTCTTGTTTTTTTTTTTTCCTTTTTTTTTTTTTTTTTTTTTTTTTTTTTTTTTTTTGACAACAGAAGATTACAGGCTAACTTCAGAGCCATACACAGGCAGGATGCTAAACGTGGGACTATGAAAGACATGAACTATGTCTTTCACAACCCCTTCAAACAATTAAACAACTACAGAGCAGGGAAAACCAGATGCACAAAAAAACAAAAATGTGGCTATAAAAAAAACTTAACTTCAAATTGTAGAGCTTCGAGAATGGCTTTATGCATATTCTTTTAAGACAAATAGGGAAGTAGGAAATAGTTTATTGTTTTAGAAACGAGAAACGTTGGGTGAATTTTCATAAGCAAGGATAAGTATAAAAAGACAGAAGTTTCTATTTTAAGGGGCTTTGACTGGATATATTTCAATAATAAAAACTAGCTGAAACTAGAAAAAAATCTACTGAAATATAATTAAATTATCTCTTTAGATCTAGATGTAGCTGTACCCTTATCTCAATGCCTCTAGCTTGTAGGTTGCTATAAAAACAACTAGCCATCAACAGTATAAAATCCATGCTTTGCTTTAGTTCTACTTCATGAGAAAGGCTCACAGGACTTCACTCAAAGTTTAGATAATAAAAAGAGAGATTTTGATTATCCGGGAATAGAATTTTCCAACGTTTTCCAACATTACAGCTAGTCTCACCTGAATGCATTCTAACTAACACCTCCTGAATGTCCACTTAGATATTGAGGTATCATTTCAAGATAACAGGTCCTTGTTAAGAGTGCCTTTAATTTTCAGTGGAGTGACACTGACTGTCAGTGTTTACCTTAGCAAAAATACCTCAAGTTTCCTTCTAGCAAGACAACAGCCTCCAAGTGATGATTCTGAAGCTACCTTGTGTCTTCTCTTCAAGCGCAAGATAATTTACCAGTAGAACAGAGCACAGCCAGTACCAGAATGAAACACCTTCTTACCTTTCTGTGGCCTGATAATAAAAGATTGCGTGGCTCCATTCACCAGTCGGCAATATCCATCTATCAAGTCAGCCATATTCTCTGCAATGGTTAAGGATGGTGCTGTCACTGTCAGAGGCTGAAGAAGAAAAAAAACAAGGCACCAAACAAAGAGGTATTATTGTAGTTGCAAACACTGAGTAGAACAGCTGTGTCATTGCATCAGAACTTCACATACACTCCAAACAGTAAACAGAAAAATGTGACTGAGCAAAGAATTATCAGATTCCGGCTTTACTTTATATGTAGCACAGCTGAAAAACCTTCTACCCAACTGTAAAATTGATATAGGTCTATTCAGTGGCTTGCTAGGCAAACTTTCAGTCAATCACTGATCATTACCATGATTTTAAGACTATAATCACGACAATTCTGTGTAGAAGCTGCTTATTCTGTATAATAAGATACCTTAGCTCAGGCATATCCAGCCTGTGACCCACAGGCCACATTTGTGATTCCGTACAGCTCACAATGTATCCACCCCCTGCCCCGTGCCATTCTGGCTGATGCTTCCCCACTGAGTGGCCCGGCCCAGCTCCGGGTCTGCACACATCACTCAGCAACAACCAAATAGTCAGTGTGCTATTAACACTGTGTCAGCTGAAACAAGGGTACAGGGAGGACAGTGCTGCGCAGTTCTGACTCCAGCGATGGGTTATAACTGCATGCATTCTGATATGTTGGCTAAATACAGTCCCCTGAACATCGAAAATTATACAGCCTTGCTTTCCGTTTTGATAAAGGAATTTGAGAATAGGTTTCAAGATCGCAAAAAAAATCATCAATTTATGTCTGACTCCATTTTCAGACAATATAAATACGTGATCTGCAAATTTTCATATGCAACATATACAGTTGCAATCAGATACTCAACACGGAAGTGATCATGTCCCTTTACCAGACTTTCCTAAGCCCTATCTTATTAGAGAAAAATATCCTTTACTTTACAACCACATCTTATTCATGTCATCACTTTTTGGCAGCATGCACATTTGTGAACAATTGTCAAGGATAAAGTATAGCAAGATTAAATATCAAAAATCTTTGATGAACCCATTACAACATCACTAAGAATTGCAACCACTTCCACTGAACTGATGGAATAATCAGACTAATGTGTTAATTTGAAAAGGTCAAACATCCCAATGGCTTTATTTTTTTTTATTTTTTATTTTTCTAAATGGTTAAATAACAATATTAAAATTTAAAATGTTTTGTTACTTGCATATTAACATATTGTATATTTTACAAGAGCTGCTCTGAAAGTAATGCCTCCTGTTTTACGATGTTGGGCCACGACATCAGATGCAGATCTTTGGTATTGCAGCAGAGGTTGAATCTTCCTGTCAATATTCCACTACAAATTGTTGTCGTGTGACAGACAGCAGCAGAGGGGCAGTCTGACTAAACAGCATCTGACATGGAAGTGCATATGAAGCAAAGGTGTGCCCATGAATTCCTCTGTGTGGAAAAAACAGCACACAGTGACATTCACTGATGCTTATGAATGTTTACAGAAAACAAATAGTGGATGTGAGCACAGTGAGGCAGTGGGTGGTTTGTTTCAGCAGTTGTGACAGAGACTGTAGGACACAGTTTCCATGCAAATAAATAGGCTGCACTACTTTCAGAGCAACCTATGTATATGCAGCCCAGGACAATTCTTCTTCACTCAGTGTAGCCAGGCAAGCCAAAAGGTTGGACACCCGTGCCTTAGGTGGTATCTTTTTTCCCACTCTTTGGGAACAATTTGTTCTTTACCCATCACCTATCTTCAAAATGAACTGAAATTGAGACGGAAGAGAAGTGGAAGAGGTGAGGCATACAGGCAAACAGGCAAACTATTAATTTTAATAACACTGATACTGGAATCATAGAATGGTTTGGGTTGGAAGGGACCTTGAAGATCACCTAGTTGCACCCCCCTGCTCTAGGCAGGGACACCTCCCAATATTCCAGGTTGCTCACAGCCCCATCCAGCCTGGCCTTGAATGCTTCCAGGGAGGGGGCATCCACAACCCCTCTGGGCAACCAGTTCCAGTGTCTCAGCACCCTCACAGTAAAGGATTTCTTCCTGATACCTAGTCTAAATCTACCGTCTTCCAGTTTAAAATCATTTCCTGTCGCTACATGCCCTTCTAAATCCTTTGCACAGATTTGCCAACTTGCCCTCAAAACTCCTCTATCACAGTGACTATTTTCCAGCGTACAAAGGCAATGATTTGATTTCATTTCCAACTCTTCCTCCATGTAATATGAGGGAAACACTACTTTCATTCTTTCCCTTTCCACAGAAGTGAAATTACTCAGTTTCCTCTTTAGTGCACAGCATCATACGCATACGTAGGCTACCATTAAGATGCATCTAAGAGCTAGTATTTTCAAATTAAAACACGTAATGACATTTATGAGTATAATGAATGCTCACATTCAACTTCCCCGACCCTTTAAAGTATAAAATCAAACAACTATATAGAATAGCTGGAATGCAAAATTAAAACAAATAAAGCAATGGCTGTAGCTACAGGAGGAGCAAAAGAGTTTAACAATAACTGAAGTCTTAGTGTGCACATGTAGTTAGCCTGTCCTCAGCTTAAACTTGCATATGGAAATGTGAGGAATACATTTAGAACAATATACTCGTCAATTAGGCTGACAGAAGAAAAATTCAGAACAACGTTAAAGGCCAGAACATGAGCACAACATATAAAGAGAGTACTGTAATTAAGAATACAGAAATTTCACTTTTTTACTTAAGGAATACCAAAGAAATCAAGTTTATCCTAATTGTCAACTATCATACCTCAGGTGCACCTGCTATCTTGAGTTGCAACATCCCTTTTCTGTCCTTGTCTTCACTGTTTGAATACTGAATGGTCTGTACTTGATTAAAATCTGCCAGGTGAGTTGGCTGCAGGATGACAATGGAAAAAATGTCAACATTAAAGCAAAATAGTTTGGCTTTACTCCTGAAGCATATGTAGATTTTGATCTCTGAATTATGCTTTTGGAAGTCTGTTTCTCTTTCTACAATCAATCTACCGGGCTTTTCAATTTTGTTCTTTTGTATTTCAATATTTACATATGAAACCAAGTACCAAGTTTGCCTACAGAGGTCACTGTTGAGTAACTCTATGCACACACTGAAGAACTGCAGAAACAACTTCTTGGAGGTCAAAACCAAAAACTTAACAGATACCCACATGGTACCTGCACTCTGAACATGCTTACGCATCATCAGACCGATGTGGAAGATACATTTTTAGCTGGTTACAGAATCCTGCTCTCTAAATATTTTCGATACCTCTGAACGATTTTTAACAGAAGTTGGACATACACTCAACTTGCATCATGACTGTAAAGGTCCCAAATATTTTGCTGAAGTACCTGTCCAAACTAGCTGCCTTACACCATAAATGCTGTAAAATGGTCAACATCAGGCACTTAAAAAGTTGTTAAGAGAACAAATTTGAACAAATAAGCCAACAATGACAGCACAAACACTAAATACTGCATCACTGGTTTTTTTTGGAACAAGTTTTTTATTTAGACATCCTCTCTAAGAAAGGGGGGAATAATTTAGAATAATCTGCACTTTTCTTGTTAAAAAGTCCCCACTAATGCTTCAAACTTGAGGTGAGCTTCACTGGGTACAAAAAGCAAATGTACAAAAACAAATGGAGTGCTAAGGTTGACATGGTCTCTCTACTTAACCCAATTGTGTTTCCTACATCCCAAATCATGAGTTAATATCTGAAGAACAGCTTTGTGTGTTGAATTTCCCAGCTCTTTGAGTTTAACCTGAACATTTGTCATTCATGTCATTCATGTGAAGTTCAAGTCACAAGAGGTCACAGTTATGAAGTCAGTAACAGAGAGAAGAAAACAGAGACTTACATTTGCACCCTTGTCTGTAAGGTAGCTGATTCCTTCTTCTGGGCCAATTGCCAGCTCCACTGAAATAATCCAGCTTGACTTCGAATTGAAGGAGAAAGAGAAGTCAAATTTCAGTGTGTTTACGGGAACACTATCCTCCAATGTCATCAATACAGTTTTCAGTAATTCATCTCTAGAAACTTCTGAACTCCTCAAACATTGTAAGATATTAAAATATAGTAATTCTGTCAGTAGCAAAACTTACGATGACAGGCTTCCTAGGGGTCTGTTCCAATCAATATGAGTTTCCATGTGCTCTATTTTCTGTCTACATGAAAACTATATATTTCCTTTATTTCCTCTTCTCTCCTCATGAACATTGATGTTCATATTCTAATTTCTATTCAAATATCTCTTTTCACAAAGGTTGCAGACTTAAAGGCCTCTCTCAAACTTTATTTGAAATTGGAAGAGATTAAAAGGCATTAGAGAAAAATCTACAAACAAATTAAAAGGAATGAGAGAAAATTTACAAACAGAAGAAGCTGAGAAGTCTCAATTCCTCAAGAAACCAAGTAAATAACTGCTCAGCTATCACAAAGGAAAGACCAATAATTAATACAATTCTTATCAACTTAATAAATGTTGCTTTTTAACAGTGCACTGAGTAAAACTACAAATAAAACCAATATAGTTTATATTTATATTTTTAATATTTGTCTGTGCACTCTTCTCTACATCAACAGGTGAACCAAACAAGAATTAACTGTAGAACTAAGAAAACCAATGTAACTTGTAACTACAACACATATCATGGTGACTGTAGCATTCCTCTACTTACACCGAGAGCACACTTGAAGCATTCCTTGTCAAATCTGTACACTGGAGAGAGGATCTCAAAGAATTTCAAAATACTTTCTTCTCTGTTAAGGTTGGCAAATTGTCGAAATGTTTGTTGGATTAATTTTCGTAGTGTTTTGGCCTGTTTATGAAAATGTTTAAAAATCAATTACTTTACATCTGATCAGTGATGATGCATTTTAAGAGTTTCAGTCACTCAGTATCACCATCTTTATTATTGAGACTCAGAAAATTCTCAAGAAAAAAAGAGATGCTTCAAAACATAATTAACAGCTCTGTATTTAGAATTCTTTCTTGGGAACAAAATTACTTCTGCTATCACTAGCTAATAATGTTTTGATTAAATTATATCATACGACAACACACGAACCTTTGCAGGAACTATTTTTTCTACATTCCACGCTTCTCCCAACATCTTAACTGTCTACCAATAGAAAAGTACTGCCATCAGGACCTGCACCTTCCTACTATGTCTTACACTTAAATGATTGTTCTCCTATCTGGCAATCATAGAATGGCTCGGGTTGGAAGGGACCTCAAAGACCATCTAATTCCAACGCCCCTTGGGGCTGGCAACCACTAAATAAGGCACTAAATCACGTTTCTGAGGGCCTCATCCGACCAGTAGTATCTCAGTCATAGCTTCATCTTCATCTCTGCATGCAAGTATCTCAGACTACCCATAACATACTGAATTCTTAATGTCTGGTAAGATGCCCCATAAATTTCAGATTTAAAAAGAAGTAAATTGAAAATTTACATAAAAATTAAAATAAGTATTTTAAATGAAATGTAAAATGTTTTAACTGTCTTGTGCATCATTGCATTAACTATTTTCACAGCAGAAAGAGCAATACAAATTCCCCCTCCAATAGCCACAGAATCTGTGACAATGAGATGGAGCAAGACATCTGCTTACATATCCTGACAAAGCACGCAGAGGATCCAGACTTTTAAGCAACTGCATTTTTAAAAATTGGGTATCTAAACTAAGACTTGTGAAAAGCAAAATATTTTCCTGGGGAAGGCTGCCACTGATATCACGATAAAAGCAGAATCTGAAATGCAAACCCTTGAACATGCCCCAAAATGGAACAAGCAGTGAAGAATCCCAAATAAAAACATCCTGACTCTGGACACCAGAATTCATCCAGACACCGCCAACAGAAGTCCAGCAGCTCCTCTCATCTGTCCTAATCATAACAGCATAAGGATACTGTTTAAGTAGTGCAGAGCTAAGTGACTCAGTTTCATCACTGCTCCCACCACGTAGTGCCAAAGTGTCAAAAACAAACACAACTATTGTTTTTTCCTGCCCAAAGCTAGTACTGTGCCAACAGTGATTGAATGGGATGTTTTAAAAAAATCACCTTTGGTAATACGTATTTCTAATCTGTCTTCCAACTAACAAGAATAGTAAAAGTTAAAGCCGTGTTTATTTTTGCAATATGTCAAGGTTAAGACAGGAATTACTATTGTTCCTCTACCAAAACACATCTGACTGTCCTATTGTAACAGCATTAAAGCTCTTCATTCTTTCATGTTGCCTAAAATGGCTCCAGGCACTACACAAATATAAACTTCCTTTTGGCGTTAGCACTTCCAGTCAGATTAGGCATTCAGTTTTACAACACCATGAAAGAATATTCAGAACTCTAAATAGCCAATTTTTTCAAAACTAGCACTAAGAGAAGAGTGTAATAGCAACAATCAAACGGTGTTGGATATTCCATAAAAACAATGATCAGTTTTGGAATGACACATATGTGGGCTGAGAAAACTCTCATCTCAACACATAAGCTTTATGTTACAAAATGAACAAAGAAATCTGCTGTTTTGTTGTAACTTTGAATTAATCTGTCAGTTTAGCAGAACCTTCTACCAGCTACCAGCCAGGATGTCTCCATACAGCACCCACAGTTGTTAGCACGCCGGCATACTGAACCCTATTGTGTCTCAATGTCCTTTCCTATGTAGTGGAATCGTAAGAATCATAGAAGGGCTTGGGTTGGAAGGGACCCCAAGGATCATAAAGTTCCAACCCCCCTGCCACAGGCAGGGCCACCAACCTCCAGATCTGGTACTAGACCAAGTTGCCCAGGGCCCCATCCAACCTAGTCTTGAACACCTCCAGGGATGGGGCATCCACAGCCTCTCTGGGCAGCCTGTTCCAGCACCTCACCACTGTGAAAAACTTCCTCCTGACATCTAATCTAAACCTTCCCTCCTTGAGCTTAAAACCATTCCCGAAAGTGGAAGTGATCTACCTTTCTTATAGAGAAAACTGAAGTTAAGGGAACTTAAGATCTTAGCCTTAGCCGGACATCTGGCAAACACTAGGAGCAAGACACTACAGTAAGTAAAAAAATCTGCTATGTTGAAGTTCTCCCAAGTAATTCAGCCACACAGTTGTTGAAAGATACTTTATTCTGCCCATTATCTGCTTTGCTGGTTTAATGTAACATGAGCTAGACTTCATGCATAAAGGGATACGTTATTTGTCACTTTTAAGTCAATGAAGAAGACTTACTATTTGCATATAAGCTTGACCTTAACTTCAGATCATTAATAAGTCAGTTGCAAAAAATAACTTATTCCATTACAAACTTTTTATGAGAAACAAATGACTTCAAGAGAAACACATCTAAAATGTATTAAAATATTTTATAAGAACAACTTTTTTTTTCTCTGCTATTTCTCAAAGCACACTCTAGAAAACAGGAAAATAATCTGTGAACAAAAAAGAAGCTGGTTAATATCCATTCCCACTGCCCACTGTTGGCATAACGTAAGTCAGTATTTTCCCCCACGGTGATCATATACAGGATATATCCACACAGATGCAGCAAGCATGGCATAGCAGTCACAGCTTCCCAGAGGCACTATTTACTACAGTAAACACAGGTAAGTTCATTATTCTTCTCTAGTGAAGTAATGAAAATAGAAGGCCAGTTGACTCAGTAACTTCTCTGCGCTTGATTTAGACTGACTTTTTCTTTCTTGAACATGGATAACCAGTGCTATTAGCAGAATACATGCGATACAGGGCACTGTGACAATGAGTTCATCTTTCATTCTGGAGAAAACTCCCCTGGCACTTCTGGGTCGGCACTTGCTTTCTTTCACAACATCATTATGCTCTGCGCTCAGGCAATATACAGATGTCTTTAAAATGCTGATTTCTTTAATGAGCTCCCCCCCAAAAGATCTAATGTCTACTTTTTAAATCCATGTTTGTCTTCTAACACTTTGCACTGTTAAATATTTTAATTCTCATTATCACAGCTTTTTGGTCTTCCTCTACATAAGGTGATATTCTCTGTGTAGCTGTCATCTTCTAAATGTGTAGATCAACCAATTTCATTACCACTGCAAGACTGAAAATTTTACCTCACTAACAGAGAAAAACACTTGTTTTTATCTTTAATGGCCATCAGGAGCCCTCCCTTGTCTGCCAGTTCAAAACTATTGCTCTTCTTTTCACAAACTAAATGAGACATTTAATTATTTGAACTAACTTATTTTTAATAGGGATATTATTTTCATTAAAAATCAGACTCATGTTTCCTTCCCTTGTTTTTCTCTTCAGATATCCAACATTTCTTCACATCATTACAAGTTTCTACACAGCTTCACCTTATGGCAATTCCTGCTACTTCTTCCAACCATTCATTTCATAATTTCTAAAGCGCAATTTTCTTTGTCAGTTTTCTGGCTCCTTAATATTATTTTCTGAAGCAGTTATTCAGTCATTTATGTCTGGAGCCTTTCACCACAATTTCTCCCTTTAGCGGTTCCAGATAATTGCTTAAATTAAAATGCAGAGGGATTACTTAAATCCACTTGACTTCATTAGATTCTGATTTTCAGAATTCTTTTGAAATGAAATGCATTCAAGACAGACCTTTGCTGTTTATCCTCCCATTTAAATAACAATGAATAATCTTCATAAATCTGAAGTTAAATTCTATTTGCAACTCCACTATAAAACCATCACTGCTTACCAAAACCAGTTCTAAAATAACAATTTATGATTTATATTTGCATATAAGAACAGCAGATGCATTTTACCGTGATATTCATATCTAGACTACTACAGCTGTAACACTGCTTGGAGACCATGCCTAACCCTCCCCTTTTCAGGGTACTCCAGGAAAATTTTGCATTTTTCACTCTGTGAACATATGGACTTCAATAGAAGTGAGATCTGACTAACACTTATAGTCCCAACTAGGATTATCATAAATGGAAATGGCTGGAAATCTTCCTTGAACGAGCTGGCTACAGTCTTGAGCATGAAAGGCAGAATTTGGTTCATCAAGCTGACACTAAAAATGTATTTTTCTTACATGTTCCCATCCTCCTTCTCCAGAAGCCTCATTTCTCTTTTAAGAAAGAAAAATAAGTTATTTGGTAGCAGAGGATCTGAGGACTTGTTTTAAGCTTTTGTCTGCAAGGTTAGAGAGGTACTTTGCTCACATCAGCTCACCAAGGCCATGTAAATCGCTGGCTTGGTTCTTCCAGTTGCATGCCTCTACTTGAACTATGGAGATTTACGTCCTACCAATTTGACAGGCAGATTTGGTATTTTTTTCAGCAAGACTACAACTGCATGCCAATTCACTTACCACTATATATTGAAACTGATAATGCAACTATCAAATTTCTGAAGGATTTTTTTTTTAATATAGTTGATTGGAACTGCAATTACCTTCACTGAATCTAGCAAACTCTTCGGAAAAAATCGTCTCAAACCGACATCTTTTCTGAAAAAAAAAAAAAAGCACACATTTTAAATAATAATTTATAAAATTGTCAGATACTAGCATGCTGTTTTTGAGGGTGTCTTGTGTTTTTTGAAACTAACATATGCAATGCAATAAATTATTTTCACTGTAAAGTGACAACCTCATAATCCCTAATGCAGCACAATTAATATGCTAACTATAGCCACTCCACAGCAAAGAGCAGAATTCCTAGTTTAAACTCAAACGATGCCCAATTTACAACAGATACCTGGTGTAGAATGTTGGCTCAGGCACACGGAAGTTTTCAGAATAGCAACCACTGACTGCACACTTGAATAATTTAAAGAATATTGAAAAAAAGGAGAGGATTTCTCACAGTATCAGCTCAGTAGTCGTGCTGACAGTCTTTCCACTACCATCTTACCCAACGTGGCACCATAATTAATATTTTTAAATTTCTACTCACTTTTTCCTCATACTGAACATCTGGCGTTAGCTTTCCCAGCTTTTCACTGCATATGATCTCACTTCTTGCATTCACAAGTCAGGATCCTAGTTCTTTTTGTGAGCTTGGCTTCCGTAAACTAAACTGCATCCAGCTCAATTCTTCAGACTTACAAAGAGGGTTTTTTGTGGCTTAGGTGTGCTGCATCTACCTTATGTCTAACATGCATACGTCTCACTACAACTATGCATTAGCTCAGATGCCAGGGAAGTTGCCTGGGGAATTACTGCCAAAAGAGGCCATCATACAGCCAGGTATATCAAATGCTGCATGACCATGGGCTGGTTGTATAGATATTTACAGAACATCTGCATGAGAAAAAGGAAAAACTGAAATAAAAACGTAAATAGGAAAGGATGTACATCCTTGCTTCTCAAAGGTATTAATGGTAACGTTTCCTCCCCCCCCAAAAGGAATAAATTTGATCAAGACGTTACAATCTCTTTAAACAAAAACCCTTCGCTGCTTCTCGAATGAGTAAGAATGCTTTCCATGACAGCATGTTTTGCAGAAACAGAAGTACAACTGGAATTTTTACATTTGACAAAGCAAGAAAAGCTGTTAGCCAGCTTGAGAAATACAGTAAGTATTCATTGCTACCTAGCCACACAAGAGGAAAGCCAAAATTAAAGTCAATATAAAAAGCTTACTCAAAATAATGAAACAGGGTATTTTTAAAGCTCTCTAAAGACAAATAGCATATAATTTTACCAAATGTACTAAAAACACCCTCAACCAAGAGGAGGAGAATGTTCATGCACAGCAGTGAACGCTGGCATCTGTGCGATGACAGTAAGCTGAAAGACGATAAAACTTTCATAAATGTTAATTCCTTTGATGCATTTCTTCTCAAATGCAAATTATATGCGGTTTATCATCCCACAGTTAAATAAGTCTAACATACTATTACCATCTAAATAACACGCAAAGACATTTTGACAAGGAATATATTAGTTTAACATTAAGCATTTTAGAGAGAAATGGTGATTTCAAAAATTAGGCACCCTCCATCACTCCGGTATTACTCATCTCAATGGTACTGCAGCACATGGCTGCCATTCTGCTGCTGTTGGTGGTGAAAGGAATTGGAGTTTTTGCACAGATCTGTATGCAATACATTTGGAAGAAATTCTTATGCAGAGCATAATGAAACATAACACTTAATAAAACCTGTAATAAAGCATTTACGTTAGGCTGAAAATTTATTTACTGAAGAATTTAACATAAGAACCATACATATTTATGCCAAATTTATAAATAAGAGTACAAGCATTGTAAATTCAAACATACCGTTTTTTAAACACACAACCCTACAAACTCTCTCTCGCCTCCTCAGCCTCACTGCATGAGGATAAACCAGATCAAATCTATTTTCTAATTGCCAGTAAGAGGTGATTAGAAGTGAGATCCTGTCTCATAAAGTTTTTCCAGTTTTATCTTTAGTTATCCTACTTGAGGACTTAAATGTATTTTTTTCTTCACATACAAACTTCAATAGGATTAATAAAATACTAACTACAGATAGATGATACTTCTTGCCACATAATGATAAGCAGATCTAGGCAAGACATATCTTAATTTCTATTTTTCATCTCAAAGTTGCATCAAAAAATATTATTAGATTAACAGAATAGACTTGAACATGCTCTTCACAAAACTGTGGATGCAGCTGTTTCTTCCTATAGCTCCCATTGTGTATTTGTAATTGTTCCTGTTCTATGCTAACAGGCTTCACATTTATTATGAAAAATTCTTCTTTCATCACATCAAGGCCCAACTATTAAAGACTACTTAACAATTTGATTCTATCTACCACTTCCCATCCAGATTTGGTCTTGCATGAAAATTTGATCAAAGATGAATATACATCAAATAGACATCTGACAAAGACAGGCAAGGAGCAATCACATCAAATACAAAAACGTGCTATGCAAAAACGCACTCAGCTGGTTAAGCGCCTCATCAGTACTACAACCAACAAAAAAGGGAGAGAAATAAAAAGCCTCACTTGAGAAATAAATATTGCTTGTGTAAGAAAACCTTTATAGGATAATTAAGGTGATATGTTCAAATGAGTACATTTGGCACTTTTCACAGACTCTTACAAGCTTAAAATTATTATCTACAGCCACTTTAAGGTGCTTTTATCCTTCATCTCTCTCTCTCAGAGATTTATATGAATCCCATACAAAACACATTTTGCTTCCAAAACTGTAAGACAAAAAATAACCAAAAAATCTTGAAGTGCACAACTCAACGTTTACTTTTTTTGGCATGGCATTAAGCTGTTACATTTTGCACATCATGATTTTGCTTCATTTTGCTCCTGTCTTTCACCGCAGTAATTAAGGTAAAATCTACAAGAAGAGTTACTGTTTGGAAAACACATGCATTGCAAGAGACAAGTCACTGTTAAACTGGAAGCGGCCTCATCCTGCTGAGTCCTACAGGAGCTCTTAATTGCTATAATCCTTAATTGATAGTGTACATTATCTGTTACGAACTTTGCTTCCTTTGTCTCTCTGAAGTTCTTAATCTCATTACTAATGCCTCTGGTTCAAGAGTTACCAAATTACTGACTTAAACATACCTCCCGTGAGTTCTTACTGAAATACACAAACTGTAACCACAGCAAGTCACAAGCTCTTGACTTCTTCAGGTCACAGTACTTTCATATCTTTTTATATTAGCTTTTGGCCTTTACTAACTGTTTATCTGGTTCATTTTTTGGCCCTTCTCATTTTATTATGGGTCTCCTCACCCAGGACATTTCGGCTGGTAGCTACGGCATAAAATTGAAATCCTTAAAAAATAGTAATAATTCAAACAAAAGTAGAACTTCTTAATTCTACACAGATAGAGGAAGAGCATATAAGATTCAGTTATTCTTCCAAATTAATAAATTAGCTTTACTCTTCATTTAGAAGGTTGAAGACGGGGTTTTAAACTGGAACGTTGCCTCTATCATACTCAATCTGGAAGACCTACTTCTAAAGATTAATTCAGGGATTCCAACAACATACAACTCTAGCGAGAGTCAAAAGGCCAGTAGGGGACCTTTACCTCCCCCCAAAATGCTAAAATGAAACTATTACCACAGAGGCAATATTAAACAATGAGATCTAGCAACTTGTGGCTGTGTGTACAGTACAACCTCCTGCTCACGTTCATCATACAGAGCAGTCTCCTGTTAAAAGTATGCACATGCAGCACTGTCTACCTTCAGTAAAAAGGCTGAAGATAGGGGAACCTTGTAATGGAATGCTTGAGAAGGGTGCCCATTGCAGTCTAACAAACAGGCAATTCACAAAAGATATCTTTACCAGTTACAAATGTATGTGGTCCTCAAAATATCTCAAAAATATCTTCACAAAACTCAATTGTGAGGAAAACCCTACAGAACAACTCCAACATATTCTAGTTTTAGAGTGTATTTTCAGAGGATTATTAGAATTGAAGAACACATTGGACTATGTACGTATGAAATACGATTCCTCTAAATTGACACAAAGAAAACCAGTTTTCACACTCTGAAATTTCTTAAGGAATTTGGATTTTTTTTTTTACTTAATCCGATCTACCATACAATGCAATTAACTAACCAAAATAGTTTCAGTATATAGACATCCCTTGGTTGTCTGAAAATTTGTGCTACATAAAAAAACTAAAACTTTTAACTGCAAGGTCACAACTCAAATCCACATATTAGCAAGTAAAGGAAAGAATGATACCATAAGCAGTTTAAGTAATTCAGACTTTACCACAGATTAGTCACAACTGAAGAATGCAACTGTATACAGAAAAACATTTAGAAACAAAAAACACCTTAGAACTAGTCTTGATGATCGCATAAACATTAGCAAAGTTGAAAAAATCGTAAGCTTCATGATCAAGTTTAAACAACTTCAACTCTATTTCCCTGTACCGGAGTTGGAAGTGTCCTTCCCACTACTATGCTTTTAATTGGTTTAATCGTGTTTAATGCGCTTGAAAATCTCAAGAATCTTCATGAATTAAGAAATGACAACAGAAACTTTCTTTTAAGGACCCAAAAGTAATATTCCTGAATAAGAAACAGTTCAAACCACAAGCTCAAACACTATACTTACTCTAGCACTTCGTAGTTGGATTTCTTTTCTAATGCATTGCCTCTCATCTCTCCGTAGGATCTCCTGAAGTCATGAAAAACATTTGAAATCAACAATTATTGGATAACCCAGCCTAAAACTACAGCCAAATCTTTCAGATTTACCTTTAGAAACCATTTGCAGAATGAATTCAAGTATTAATATTCTTACGTTATTAACCTACCTCAATAGAACAGATCTCTATTTTACAAAATAATTTCACACTGGATACTGCATGGGACTATACCAGTATTAGAAGAACTTCAGCCCACTCTAATTGCATTGCTAGCGAAAGAAGTGAACCTCTTGTTCAGCAGCTCCTTTCCGCTCATTTCAATGTCTCCCTCTGCTCTGTAATAGCATTCATATCTATGCATGTAACAGGGAGAACCCAAGCAAGTTGTGAATGATGAGAACCAAGTTTCAAGCCAGAAACATTCACAACATTTGTTCAAAAAACATAAAATATTAAGGATGAGTAGAGGGCTGGGATCGTTGCTTTTACTGACGAAGTGTGCCACAAACACTTGCAGTGTAAGTCATCTACTAAAAATGCTTCACCAAGGTGAAAATGTGCTGAAGAACCACTACATGCTACCACGACAGCCATGGAAAGCAAAGTTTGACTGACAAAATAACTGTGGATTATGATATTCATTATATGTTTTGAAATAAGGCACTGGTAGTTCTGTCAGCATGACTATCAGCACTTATACAAAGAATTTCTGTTTTCCCTGTGCCCCCGTGCTTACCAGCAAAACTTACAGCAAGGACATCAGGTTTTCCTACAGTGCCCATGCAGTTACACAGACCTAAATTCTGTTTTATTTTGGAAAATTACTGTTTAAAGGACACTTGTATTCTGCGCTAACAAGTTTACATTTCCCATGAATTTCTTATCGAGTTTACTGCTTAGCTAATCTCCCTGTGCAAGACAACAGCATAAGAAAAGCAAATGTATCAGGCAGGAAATTCTCCATAAATCAGAAAAAAAAAAACATAAAAAAAGAACAAAAAACATGCATTTCAAAAGCTGATCTGGGAACTCTCTCAAGGATCTACTATTCTGATAAACTTATCTTTATTTTCCAGCTGTCTGTAACAGTTGACAAGAACACCAAAAATCCCCAAAAGAATCACAAAGATTTAATTATTTGAAACCAGCATATTAAAATTGAGTAAATGCAGACAGAAAAGGTAGCAGCACTTATCTTAAACATTCTTTAGATGCAAGATTTACAGATGCGCTATTAGAGGACTGTTTGCTAAATAACACCACAGATGAATTGTTCTTTTAATGTCCTTCACTGTACTCTACAAATGTTTGAGTTATTTAAATGAAGAATACATCCAACAAAGGCAATAATCAAGAGGTAATTAATTAAAATTTTGAAGTTAATTTTAAAGATCACTGGAAATTGAGAAGAATGCAGCCTACTCATTTTTTGTTCAAACTACTTTGTAGCAAAAAACCTGATATTCAGGTACTAAAAATCCATGAACTGTAATGAGTTTCAAAATTAACGTACATATTCTGTCAGAAGTATGCTGAATAATCAATAAATAATTGTCAGCTTACCTGATTTCAAGGCAACCCAGTTTCAAAGCAATTTCCTGGTCCACTTGATCTGCTATCTCTAACATATAGTCATTTTTCACCTACAGCAAAAGAAATAGGTATGCATTAGTTAATAAAAAAAAAAAGGACAAAACTAGCGCTGAAGAACTTCACTCCGCAATCACTGTCTTTCACGCAACAGGCTTTTCTCCACCAGTAACATACCAGTACAGTGCAACTTTTCTAATAGCTTCCACTATGCCATCATGAGATCATAAGCTTGCTATTGAGATTCTAAAGCCTCACTGCAGAAAGTCCTGAAATATTATAAAAAACAACGAGAAACTGCAGAACAAAGAGTAGATCATAAATTATGAGATAAATACACTTTATGCAATTGGGACTCATTCAGCAACTCAGCATGTTGACGAAACAGTAGGTTTTTAATCCAACTCGACTCAACTCCAAAATATATTTATTAGAAAGAAGTTGAAGACTTCACTAAGGATCCTTCAGCATCATGTAGTTTGCAGTGCAAACGTGTATAGAAATATAATTGTTGTTTTGTATTCCCATGGTAGTAATACACAAGATATGCAGAACTAATGATCTTTTCTTTCTTCCTAGTGCTTACAGTTAAAAGAAAAACAAACCAAAACAAAGTAACAAAAAATCTCATCCTCATGTATTTGATTGTTGCGGTTGGTCAAGATGTTTAGACTCTAGATGATTATCTAGTACCCTGACCAACTACACCTTGAAAATCTCCTGTGAGTTATGGGGATTCTACTGTGTCCTTGGGGAGGTTGTTCCAGTGATTCATTGTCCTTGCTGTAAAAGCTTCTTTCTAGTATACAGTAGTATGACATCCTTTGAGTCTTGCCATCTCTAGGCTGAGAGTGCCAGCTGTCAGCCTGTTCTCACAGAAGAGGAAAGATGGCATTCTCTAAACAGTCTCCAGTAGCTCCATGCCTCTTATGCTCAAAGTCACTAAAAAGCCTTTACGTATTCACAAAGCACTTTTAAATCCAGACATTTGGACACTTCTTACTGCGCAGTATCATCAAGTGCCAAAACGGGAAGATGTTTCCCTGGAAAGGGCACTTCTGGAAATAAGATAAAAAAAAAATGCAGCGGTTGTGATAAGTTTCTTATCTCACGTTGGCACTACAACGTGGGGATACAGAACTACTAGAGAGTGTCCAAAGGAGGGCTATGAAGATGGTCAAGGGTCTAGAGGGAGCTGAAGGGCAGCAGTGAGCTCTGCTCTCTGGTGACCATGACAAGGCCCAAGGGAACAGCATGGAGCTGTGTCAGGGGAGGGGCAGGTGGGGGTTAGGAAAGGGTTCTTCATCAGAGGGTGGTGGGCATGGAACAGGCTGCCCAGGGCAGTGGGCACGGCCTTGAGTTGCTGGAGTTCAAGGAGCGTTTGGACAGTGCTCTCAGATTTATGGTTGGAACAGTGTTGTTCGTGTGTGGAGTCAGGAGTTGGACTGGATGATCCCTGTTGGTCTCTTCCAACTCAGGATGTCCTAGGATAACATTAAGTAGTATCTATTTACATTCATTCACTCATCATCGTACTGCACTACTGCACCTGTTTGCAATGGTATAGTATTTCTTTTCTATTACCAAAGTTTTGTTCAACTTAAGTCAGAAATATCATTTAGACGCCTTTGTAAATGGCAGAATGAAATAATTTAAACTGAAAAATACATACAAGCTTCATCCACAGGGATACGAATTCTGCTCTGCACTAAAACTGCCAGGCTCGAGCTCAGGACATGTAAATCAAGAGTACAATTTTCAGGCTCCCGAGTTACTATATTGTTACAAAATGACCTTTGCAGTACCCACACAGATGGCAAACAGCAGACTGGTTACTCTCTGTTTGCAGGTCTATATTGGGATATATGAAAATCAAGAGAAAAACTGAAAATGCGAACTTTGTGTGAATTCAATTGCTATGTGGATGCTTGCACTCCAGAAATGAATAAGTTAAAATTAACTATAACCAAATTACTTTTTATATCATCCATACAGTTTGAATGAACTTGAATGGTGCTTTTAATATAAGCTTTCATTTTGTTCTCCTACCTTGTCTAAGCATTCATCTCCACGTAAAGCCCAAATCACTTCCCTGTAGAAGCTAAAACACCCACTTATGAAACCCCTTACCGACCTTACACCTGTCCAAATCAAATACCCACTGGCTAGTTCACTTACTTTATTTTATTTTCAGTACACACCCACTCTGGAACCATTTCAACAATTTAGCAACACCAGAAAATTTCACAGAGCTGTTATCTACCCTTTCCTTGAGGCATTCATAAACCATGAAGCATCTGCCTGCAGCAAAGCATTTTCTCAGTACTGATATGTAAAATTTCCCCTTGCAGACACTATGCTCATTTGAGGCTGGTAGTATATCATGATCAAATTTTTACTTATCTTCACAGTTCATTGCCTAGTGGATCCCACTACTGAAATAATTCATTTGCTAAACTAAAAAGCTTAAGAACATCTTCAGTATCAAGCAAACAAATCTGAAAATGCTGCTAGCCTCAAGTAACTAATGTTCCATAAATAAATACGCAAGGTTAACCAAATATTTCAAGTTTTCTTTCCCCTTGCCCTCTGGCTTGTGAGCTTTCACATACTGCAGGTATGTTTTCCCAGTTCAAATTTGCAACTACAGGCACCAGAGCTGGACTAAAATAATTCAAACGCCCTCCTAATTGTAACAATTTGGAAGAAAAAAATCAGTCATGACATCCCCTCATAAAAATGAATAGCTGCACTTGATTATCATAAAGCATTGCATATTCATCTGACTGTTTTTATTTTTCAACTTTGGCAGGTATACAAAGACACTGCAAGCTTCAGGAAGCCGGTGGTCATAATCTGGTGCTCTAATTAGATGGAACGATGTTCTATTATTAATAGAAAATGTAGTAAGTGGACGTAATTAATTTTATGTTGCTTTTTTCCAACACCTGCCTGCACACATTTTTCTTTAAATTTCAGTAGATTTAACAAAAAAAAAAAAAAGGAGATTCAATTTCTGCTCCCAGAATACCAATGAGAACTTCTCTTATTTTTCCTTGCCTAATTTGTTAGACCAATGCATGAACAAATCAAGCTCACACCAAGATAAGAATTTTGCAAGTTCCAGCACAAACTGCATAACATCAAGGAAAAAACCTGAGCAAATATTAAATGGAAGAGACACAAGAGATAATTCAATGGCAATTAAGTGTGCTGCCACAAGACAACTGAACAGTTTTCCTCCTGTGTTTCTCAATTAAGACTTTTATTATTCTTGTTGCTAATACAGATAATGAGAATTGAGAAATTTTTTCATCTGTTTAAGAGAAAAAAAAGGCTTATTCTGAAGAGCTAAAGCATGATTATATAAATAAGCAGACACAAAACCTTAACTGTTGACGATTTGAAGAACTTGACATGTTTTTCTTGTTTATTACTGACTCAAAAGTATGTTAAGAGGGAGCATGACTCCTGATCAGTGTTCAAAAATAAGAGGCTAAATCAGGAAATGTCATGTAGCTAGTTTGTAAGAGAGTATCAGTTTATATAAACATCTCACAAATCTAGTATCAAAAAACTACTCAAAAAAACCCAAACAAACCAAAAACAAAACCAAACAACTGGCCAAACAAGAAAATGCAAAGAAGCAACACTCACCACCTGAAGTTACAGTATCTACACCACCTACTGCAGAGGAGATACTCGGGCATCAATCTACTTCACACTTCCAGATGAGTACTACAATATAAGTACTGAAGTAACTGTACTTGTATTTGCCCACTTGGGCTGATGAATCAGAACTCAAGGACAACCTATGCTTCACACTTGTCCTTAATCTCTCGGTCATGAAAACTACAGACTATTGCAAATAAGGGATGCAGCATATGGAAAACATGAATGCCAAGCAGGAATGCACTTCTCAGAGGTAGGGAAACAGTTTTTTACATGCCTTGATAAAATGTGGAACAAAACTGATCAGCCCACAACACACGTTGCTTGTTCAGAAAATACATGGTTAGGAAGGAAACTAACATTTAAATACAAGAATCACAGAATTGTAGAATGGTCTGGGTTGGAAGAATGTCAAAGTCAAAAAAAATCTACGCCACAATATATAATGTTGACATATTAATATCCTTTTTTGACCAATATTTACCTTCTATTCTCACCAACACATGTTTTTCATCACCATTCTTCACTGGTTGGCCAGAAAAAAAAAAATCTGTTGTGTTTCAAGTGTTTTGAACTATGAAAGTTCAAAGATACTGTTAAATCATAAGAAAAGGAGGCAAACACTGAACCGTGAACTAATAACCTTTTTCCACAAGGAAGATATGCATGCAAACAAAAGCCCAGTTGTGACATCAGACTTATAAAATATTTGTTCTTACACTTGAATGGACAAATTGCTGATTGTCTAACTTGTAACTTCTCAGAATTTACTAAGAAATAACGAGCACTCTGACGCCTCTACCAATGGCTGGCTATGAATGGTTCCAGCTGGTACAGTTTAAAATAAAAACTGGAGACAGGGGAAAGCCCACATTTGTGAAGATGAAGAAATCAGAGAATAGCCCTGTGCTAGAACACATGATCTAAGAAGAAATCTATCACGGGCCTCGTATTTTGTACACCAGCTGCTACTTTCAGAAGCCATCTGCTTCATTTTTCTGCACACAAGTTTTTTTTTATGCAGCTGCAGTACTTCAGAAAAGCACTCACTTGGGCTGATGAGCCATCCTGCCAGCGCAGTTCATAACACAACGTAGGATTTCGATTTCTTTATTAAGAAGAAGAGTAAAATCATTTTGAACTGAGTACCAAATTCTTTCCACGAGTTCAGGGATTTTAAAAAGCCTTCTTATTCTGCCTTAAAAACATATTTTGGTTTAAATTTATTTATATCCCCCCCAAAATATATATTAAGCACAATTATCAAACTTTGTTTTAACTTTTGTTTTCAGACATAAACATTGTGGAAATTCTTTAGTAACGATGCTATCAAACAGTGTCTCAACACCAATAATTAGCCCCCGTGCTGGCTTTCCCATCTCATTTAATGTTACCAAGGAATTTCCCACAGGACTATATCCAATTTTTCAGGAGGACAGTTTAAAAATAAGCAATCTATTTCTCTTGCTTTACTTTCACTATCTGTGACCTACTTACACAACTTACAGGTCTGATTTTTATTTCTTTCCATATGAGCATTTCTTTGGAATTGCATTTAAACAGCACTGCAGTGGTGAAGGACTCTCCAAAGAGTTAAAAAAAGAATGAAAAGGAAACCCTGCCACAACACAGCAATTTAGATAAGCGAAGGAAACACAATGCTTTCTGAACTCCCATTCACTAAGCTGCAGAAGAATCGCCATTGGAGTAGCTTAGCAAGGCATGGAAGACAAAGGTTTACATTTCAGCACTTTCTCCTTATGCAGTGTTCTATCCACAGATTTTCAGATGGCGTTTTTTATCTCTTATATTCAAAAATGATGTACCCGTGGTTGGTCTGTCACATTTATATTAACAACTAGAACTCTCCTCTTCTCCCTCCTCCATTTACAATACTCATTTGTTCTCCTGTTTAACAGCTCAGGTGCGTTCTAGCAGCTGCATTTAAAGTCACAAGTTTCTCCTGACTGAAGGTGATAAAGTCCAGGTGTCCCAGTGCATCACTCTGAAAAGCGAGTAGTTAAGTGACCAAGACAATGATCTAAGCACATATGTTTTCCCTGGAACCTCACATTTAAAATGAATAAAATTACTCTGTGCACAAGTTCAGATTGCATTTTGCTTCCCACTTCCTGCAGGTACTGCATGCAAATCTGCCACGATCCACGTCACAGCTCTACCTACCAGAAATAATCATCTCAAATATTCTACGCTTTCTGCTGTAACCTGTTTTGCAGAGTTGAATACATTGCCAAAAAGCTGTAGCCTTGCAACATTAAGGTCCCTACGCACACCACTATCACTTCAGAAAACTTATGCCAAATTTACCCTCCAAGATTTGTTCCTCTTCTGCTTTGAATGAAGTACCATATGCACAAAAGCTCAAAGCATACTTCTAATGTTGGCATTTTTAGGAACCACCTTCATGATCAAAATGGTAGTATTTAAAACATGCACAGGAGGAAAATGCATGTGGTAGCTCTCTGCCCCTATTTACCCATCTGATAATATTAGACATATTATAGGAACTAAGTCTACATTAGGGAAAATTAAGGCTTCAGCTTTTTCTTGTGGAGTTAAAAGCACAGATTCAGTATTGGGATAACATTAATTTGCCATCTGCCCTCAGCTGCTCCTCCTCTCCATCTTCCAAGGTCACACTCTCTATATAATCCGGAGGTGATCTTTGACATCTCTAATTTTGGAAGCTCCTATGTTAATAATAAGGTCATTAGAGATAGGGAGAAAAAAATCAACTTCTGGCAAGGCATTGTTTGGGACAGAATGGCTAAAAATGATCCCTTCTGTCAGAGTGGCCTGATCTCCAGATGTCACTGCAATATACACTGCTGCTTCTTACAGCCTCCACAAAGTAGGACTATACACTTGGGAACTATATAGTGCTCAACCTACTAAGTATGCCTTGCTAGCAGCTAATTTTATACTCCTCCTTCTGACACGGGGTTTTGCTTTTCCAGATCAAATGAGTGCAAGGATCAATGCAATTTGCATTTTGCTTCTCTGACATATGTTATACACTCATCAGAAAAACATTTTGTTCAAGATCACTAAGATGCACGCACACACCCATACATGAAAACCTGTGCTGAGTATTTTACATCTATGGTCTTGAGTTAACAGTCATTCACATGACTGAAAGAAAGTCCACAAGCACTACTTCCACCACTGCTGCTGACAGGTGGGAATTTAGAAATCAAAGCAGCTGCTTTCCTTTGGACCAGGTTCGACTATGGAAGAAGCATTTAGGAACACCAGTATGCTTTGCATTCCTGGCACAGAGTACTGCTCGCAGGAAGCAGCGGTGAGACACAGAACATTTGGAAGGTACAGAAGCAGTGACACAACTGTACAAGCAGCAAGATTTCCAAGAACATCAGCACAGTTTTGAGGCTGTAAATCAACTGAAGAACAGTACTTCACAATGAATTGTGAATTTCAGCCATTTCAAGAAAGGACCCCTACAAAGGGTACCTCACTTTTAATTACTTTCACAAGTTGTAAAAAGCAGACAGGTGATGTTCAGTTGGATATATTTTTTCCATTTTTAAGCAGCTGCAATTCTTACACTTTTTATCATTTTGCTTTAGGGCACAGTTTGTGTGTCAACCTTTAACTCTTCTTGGAGGATTTTATCTCTAAGAGGCTGCAAATATCAGGAACACCACAAGCTTTTCCTCCTATGTCCTTGATTTTCTTTAAAGCTTTAACTACCAAAGTCATTTGCTTTAGGTCTCCTATTTTTATTACACAATAAGATATGCTGTTATTTAATTAGGTTAAAGAGTCTAATTCCCAGCCTGTATTTCAAATTATGTCTCATGCACCGAAGCCTTATAAAACCTAAATCATTATTATAGTACTTGCCTTGACTTATACCTTCCTACATGTTCAGGGACAGTATTATTAAAAAGGTATTTCATTTGCATGATGTATGTCTCTAGCACAAAATAGGAGTGAATTTTCATTTAGGGAAATGCATTTTACCTGTTGTTATCTTCACAGAAACAGAACAAAAGAAGTCCCACTGCCTACCAGAAACTTTGTCTCATTCTAATTTAGCACACAAAACTCTTTTTTTTAAAAAAAAAAAAAAAAAAGAAGGGAGACAACTTCTTACAAAAATACACCTGCACTATATTGGCCTGGGGAAACGTGGGATTTCTATGGACAGAATTCAGCTCAGTTTTTCCAGAACATCATTTACCTGCCCTAACTTCAAGCTCATTCTCACTCTGCTTGCAATTTCTCCTCCTGTGTTACATAAACCTTGTCTCATTTAAACAGCTAAAAAAAAAAAAACACAGCAAAAGTCTCCTTTAGTACATAAATGCATACATGTGGACCGGAGCTAGAAGCATACAAGCTAAAAGAAGCTGCACACAGAGAAATTCTACACTGATGAAAATGACCTTTCCTCCTTCTTCATGATCCAAAAACCCCAAAAGTTACTTTAGAAATCTTCTGTTCAAGGCACAGAGCAGCAACAATGGAACAGCTGAGCCCCAAGAGCTGGTTACCCCCCACTCCCATACAGATGCTTACTGCCTTTTCATCAAGGGATAAACCATCTCCAATTACTATAAGCTAACATGTTATTCAAGGATAAATGTGTGCAGGCTCTTGTCCCACAGTAAAAGGCAGGCAATTCAAGTAGCTTACATCTGATTCTAATTATATGAATGTTTTAAAAATCTGTATTCTATCTTGATGTGAGATCCAGCCCTCACTGCTCACTCAGCTATTATGCCTGTACCCTTTTACTTCCACCTCCCAACAGCATTAACACTGGAACAGAGAGAGAGGAAGACACCTGCAATGAATTCCACCAACACTTTTTTTTAAAAGCAAACCGAAATGCTCCAAGAAGTGCAAGAAAAATGTGACACAGAGTTTTCCTTACTTGAAACAACTCTAATTTTTAATTCTCCTTTTATACCTTGTTTCTTCTGAAGCCTTCTCGAAAATCAGTTTTTAAAAAATCTTGTAGTTGCCTTTATTCTTTTGAGAATAGTCAACAGAGAGAAATAAGGAAATTATGTATTGATAAAAATTCATTTACAACAGTTTTCCTCAGCAATCTCGTGCACGCTCTGTTTAAAGGTTTTTGAGTGAGGTCAGCGTTGTTTTCACATTAGGGTGTCTAATACAATAGGACGCAACTTGCATACAAAGACGTGCATGCAAAGGCAACGCAGCAACATATGCAGACTGTGCAAACACCACTAGCTGCAATTCCATTTGCATAATGTGGGTGAAATTGCAAGCAGTACCCAAGGGAACAATACAGTCAATGCAACATCACCAACTAAATGTTCTTCTAGCTAATGAAAAAGAGATGAGAGGCCACTGCAGACCTGCCCTCCACTACCTTTGCCACCTTCTGAACAGACCAGCAGAAGAAGAAAATTCTAGCATGACTCCTTTGAACAGAACTCTCGAGTAGGAAATAAGATGACTCCTGAACACAACCAAAGCATCACTTTTCTCCATCTCAAGTCTCAAAGCTGAGCAGCCTGAAAAACAGATGCGCTGACAAACCGCATGGTATCAGGGTTAGTACGACCGCATGGGATTAGTGCATTTGTAATTCTGACGTTACAAACAAGTTGCAGGGCTTCCCCCCCACGTATTGATTTGAACCATTTGCTGTACAGCTTGCAGACCAGAGGCACTCCTGCAGAAGGTCTCATTAAGTGCTCTACTTTTATACTCCCAATTAGAAGTGATTACGCCCACTGCAGCTGGCTGAATGAGGGCCACTGATTGCAAACAGCTCGGCATCGAGCCGCAAACTGCTCCGGTCCCAGGTTCCTGACTGGTTCAATAAAGAATATGTAAGACAAAGAAAGGTCACAGCATCCTTCATATAGTCAAAACCAAGAAAAAAACCAACTTTATTAATGCAAGCACAATATGACAATAATTAAACAATAATAAACAAGAGAAGACTTACATGTTTGCATAGATTTATACAGTGCAATGCATGCACTGAAGTGAATGGGAGTAGTCATGCATGTGGAGTTATAAACGTGTGCCAGTTTTCCCAGTTTTCAGTTCAACAGCCTGATAACTATGGCTGGGCTTAACTGCATGAATAAACTGCGCCTGCTGACAGTGATTAAGGTAATATTTCATTATTTTTACCAATGTCCTGTGCTTTTATGAAAGATGAAGGGTCACTTGAGGATTCAGCCTTACCCAAACTTTCAGCTTTTCAACAACAGTGCTGCTCTGCCATTAAAACTCAGGAAAATAATTACACAACTTCTGAAATCCACGGACATTTCACAGGTGACAAAATCACCATGTTCATTTTCCTTCCCCGAGACCTTTTTAATTTGACATTGTACATTTTTAATCAGACAGACAACATGTGTTTAGGTGTCATTAAGACAGTAACAGGTCCTCAGACACATCTTGAAAACAAAGATTTAGTCGTGGGCAGCATCTGGTCCTCAAAATCTTTTTTTCCTCACATACAGCACAGAACACAAGAACATATCTGATTTTTACATCCAAAAAAAGCCAGTTTGAATCTATAGTTGTCCGGGTTTTTGTTTGCTTGTTTTAAATTCTGTAACTGAGTTCTATGTTCATTATCTCTAACAGAGTTATTTCTGTGCAGAAACCTTGTGGTGTCTGTGTACGCACATATGATTTATACGTGCATTTCATTGTTTTTGCCTACACACAACATGCTGTGCCTGACTGCACACTGATTGCGAAGGATGAGCTGTGGTTAGCAAAAAAAGGCCAAAACGCAGCGAAGACAACAAGAGACAAAGAAAGCGGAAAATCATTTTCATACCCCTCCTTGTTCTGGGTTTGTTTTATGCTGCAGCATTATTTCTCAAAACCTTTTCCTGCGTTCTTTTTGTAAGTCGGTGAGGTTATGTTACCAGATAGATGTAATTGTCCTAATTTATTCAAGAAGCCAAGTGAGAATTACAGAGCAAAACAGAGCCAGGGACAGTGCACCAGCTCTGAAAGTTATGCATTTGATTTCCATGACAACAGAGACCCAAATACCTTGCAGGACCCCAGAAAGAAGAACAGTGACTTTTAAAGAACTGTATTTATAAGTACTTCATGATGACGTGGAGAAAAGAGGGGAAGAGAAAGTATTTGTAAGGTGTGCAGAGAAAGGAGACAAGAACCTCTGATATTCATTCTACAAAAGAACTGGGATTTGGGGCATCATCAGATACATTCAGCTGTCTTCTTTGCATATCAGTTCCTGTATTTCTTCATAAGCCTTCCTGCTATCTTGAGACATTTTTACCTGATTTCTCCAAGTTTAATAAGAGCATCTTTGTCAAAAAGCGCTATAAGTACTCGTCTGGCATTTTCAGTTCCTTGCTGAACGAAATAGTGAGGCACAGATGAGAAGGAGCTTTAGGCTTGCAGTGCCATGATTTGCAAACAAAAATCTTAACGTATAAGTAAAAAAGGAAAATACAAGGAAATAAGGAAAAAGAAGTACGTCTCAAGGGGCTGAAGAAACCTAGCTGGTTCCCTTACTAGGCTTGAATTGTAGGATTCAAAAAAGAAAACACAAAAAATGAACCTAACTGTGTGTTTTTACCCAGATTTGAGCTGTGACTGCTGGGTGAGCTTTGTCACACTACAGTAACAGCCTCCCAAAAGAGAAGGGGAGCAACCCAAAGAGTTCTCCTGAACTCTTCCCACCTGTTGGGCAGGCAAATGATGGAGTTCAGGGAATTATTTTGGAGCTCATCAGCCACTTTTGCACTGTAGAAAACAAAAAATGCACATATTTCAACCCAGCATGAAGAAAGTCACTTGCTGCTGAAATAAAAAGAAACATGATTTGTTGTTTCTGCAAGAATCCCTGGCAGTACTAAAATGGCCACCAATATCACACAGACTAAACTGGAATGCTAAGTCCAGATAAGCACTGCTCTGAATTGCTTTCTCAGATGCTGGCTCCAGCACACAGCAATACAAGGATTTTGTCACACATTAAAAAAAGATTACAGGTCATTTATCTACGGCAGGAACGCATGCGTGTAGTATGAAGGGCAACAACTGTTAAGAAATTAGTATGAGAGTAACAATTTGATACACTGATTTAAGATGAAGGATTGGACAGAGGGGATCACAGAATGGTTTGGGTTGGAAGGGACCTTTAAGATCATCTAGTTCCAACCCCCCTGACATAGGCAGGGACACCTCCCTCTAGACCAGGTTGCTCAAAGCCCCATCCAGCCTGGCCTTGAATGCTTCCAGGGAGGGGGTATCCACAACCCCTCTTCAGCAACCTTTTCCAGCGTCTCACCACCCTCACAGTGAAGAATTTCTTCCTAATATCTAGTCCAAATCTACCCTCTTCCAGTTTAAAACCACTTCCCTTTGTCCTGTCCCTACATGCCCTTACAAAATGTGCCTCCCCAGCTTTCCTGTAGGCCCCCTTAAGGTACTGGAAGGCCGCTATAAGGTCCCCCTGGAGCCTTCTCTTCTCCAGGCTGAATAGCTCCAGCTCTCCCTTGGATAATTATGTTTTCCTCTTTCCAGTAACTTAAAAGGGAAAATTTAACAGAATTACTGTTAAGCACTGACATTTCAGTATATGAAGAACCACATCACACCACCCACAAACTGAAAAAACCCACCTAACATAGTAAGTGAGTAAATAAGTTTGAATACTCAAAGCTGCATGGTTTCCTAAAGTTAGGGGATTCGAGTCAAAATTGCTCTAAAAGATAACTCCCCAGTTTTATTCCAAGCTTCCCAGTCTAAAGGCAAGTTCAACATGTTAAGAGTATGAAATGGATATTTAGGTGCTTAGTTTATGAAAGTTTTACTATTCAAGTTTTACTCATCAAGACAGACTGTAAGAAGATACTCAAATCGACAAAATAACCTAAATAACATATCTGCAAAAAACATTCTGTGGTTGTAGTAAAATTGCCTGCTTATTTACACTTGCAAAAGAAATGAAGTAATTTAATGAAGTGGAAAATATAGGAACATGACTGGACAACAGTAAATTTCATCCAAGATGAGACAACACCTTCAAAATTACCAGAAAAGATCTCCCATCGCTCCTCAGGTAGAAAGATGCCATTGTCAGTTCCCTTTATGCTTTACATAGAAAACCTTCAATTTTACCAATTTTTTGTTTCTGAAACACTACATCAACCACATAAACAAAGCAAGAATTTTCCAAACAGATCGCAGCAAAACAGAAAGTAACTGATAACTGAACATACCTGCTGATAGAAAAAATTTAAAGTTGGTTTGTCCTCAGTGAACTGGTTTAGAAATCCTTTGGGCAAATATCGAATTCTCAGTTCATATCTGAAAAACAAGGAGAATCAAACTGGTAAGACAAGCAATACCCAAGACTTCATTGCAAGTACAGACAGTCTTCAAATGTTGTACAAAAGATGGATAAAATCAAAACAAACTCCAAAAACTAAGTAGAAATTGTATCTTTTGACGACTCAGAATACTAAACCAGAGAGTATGGAGTACTTGACATTTCATAAACATGTTTCCAAGCGACCCCTGTGTAAAAGCAAACAAAACCCCTGTGCTTCCCAAAGCATCACTGAGAACTGAAGCGTCAGGACCCAGAGCAGATAAGCTATTAGATCCAGGCCCATAGGAAGGGTGCTCTCTGTGAGGTGACAACAGGTGTCCCGCCATAACCATAGGTGTGACCTCCTGGCTTTTTCTTTTGCATGACATCCCTGTACAGATCTCACTGCTCTGAGGGAAAGTGGCAGCCAGCACTACTCACCAGGGAGCCACATCCTACAGATCCTAGAGAACAGGGGTTTACTCAAGAAAAAGACTCAACTTGTTCTCACATTAAGTGCTGCAGCATTCACCTCCAAATTGTTCCAAAGGTTTAGAAGGGATTTCTCTGTAAAAAAAATTACGTTTCCTACTTCCTCCTTCATCACTAAGATGCATGCAAAAGCTGAATGTATCAGTCTTCCACATGGCAGTCATGTTCTACAAGCCAGCGATACATAATGAGTGAGATTCGGAATTACCCACAATTCATGACCAACGCCACATTTCTATCCCTTCTCAAAGCTTCTACTTCTAAACTTGAAGAAGGGCTTGGGTTGGAAGGGATCCCAAGGATCAAGTTCCAACCCCCCTGCCACAGGCAGGGCCACCAACCTCCAGATCTGCTACCAGACCAGGCTGCCCAGGGCCCCATCCAACCTAGCCTTGAACGCTTCCAGGGACAGAGCATCCACAGCTTCTCGGGGCAGCCTGTGCCAGCACCTCACCACTCTCTCTGTGAAGAACTTCCCCCTGACATCTAACCTAAACCTGCCCTCCTTGAGCTTAATTTACTACTATTGCTCATCCTGCAGAAAAAGCCAATGATGTTTGACACCTTCTGCATGCTTCCTCCTCCGAAACATTCCTAGAACAAAATCCTGATAATAAACATACTCATCCCTTTCACTGTGTCAACACAGCATTACCCCAAGTAAAAAACTCTTCATAGCCCTTCCCCATAATAAGCATATTTAGCAATTTTCTAAAGATGGCAAGGGCAAATATTGCAACATCTCTTAGTTCCAGCAAGACAAGGACTTCTTTTAAGCAAGTAATTTGGCTGCCTGTGATCAAGGTTCATATAGGGATGTGATAAAAATTTACTAGGAGCTCCACACAATATGCTGTAAAAAGCTGCAGGATTCCTTGCTTTGAAATCACTGACAATTATCATCTAGTGAGATGTCCTGAAAATAAGGAAAACATTAAGAAATTATCAACACGCACACACGTGCTGTATTCAAGCTAGGAATATTCAGAATTACAGTTTTTCAGAGAACAGGGAACACTCAGCCTTCCTGTACACAGGAAACAACATTTGTAAAACAGTCTTCAGGGTACAGGATATAAAAGAGATGGAGGACGCAGCCAGAAATAAATGAAAAAAACAACTCAAAGTCACATTTAATGAGAACCATTTTTTGAGAGTTGTCTTGAGAAGGTGCACAGAACCACCTTTTACATTGCTGATCCATTTTTCCATTTCATGATTGCCACGCTGGTCCTTTACAATGATTCATAGGGAGTATTTCCTTATTCACCTCAATTTTAACTATAATCCAAATGGTACCCCTTCAGTGGCACTGTCTTTAAGATGATAAAGCTCATGGGTAGAGGTATTTTTCTTCCCATCCTGTTTAGAGAGTGGCTGGTTGGGTGGCTGGCAGAAGCCAGCATCACCTACCACAAGTGCTTGACCAAGGGAACCTACGACAGCCCGGAAGGGGAGCATTATGATTCAACACATGTTTTGGACATCTTATTTAAAAATAAAGTCTGAAGACAGGGCTGAATTATCACAAATGAAAAAGAACTCTTTTTTTGGTCACTGAAAGTACAAACACTGACTAAACACGGTTAAGTCACTCTGTACCATCCCTTCTATTTTTCTGTCGTCTTGCAAGCGAAAACCAGAGATCGTTCAGGCCCCATGAGATGCATACAGAACTTATCTCAGATCTCCAAAGGAACACATGCTGACTCTGCCGTCTTGATAAAGAGATGAGAAAATATGGGAAAAGCAGTATTTCCTTTACAGAACTTGGTCTGCTTCACTAAGGAGCCATGAGAAGTACTGCTTTTTGCAACAGCATCTCATGAGAAAAGGAAATGTAAAAAGCTTGGCTGGGACAGCAACAGTGACCTTCATTACCTATTTATAAAGTAATCTCTGACTACGCTTATTGGAATGAAGAAGCCGATTTCCACAGGCCAATTCAAGGATGGGCTTGACTTTCAATATCCTCTAAACATACTTTTTGAAACGTGGCCAATTCAAGAGATAAGTCCCTTCTCACAAAACTGATTTGCCTGCTGAGCAAGTAAACCCATTGATGTCCAGCTCCCTTAAGTTTGGTAAGAATACTACCCAGAAGACTACAATTCTAGTTGCTACTCTGTATCTGTACTGGGGTACACAAGTGCTTCCATGCACACACTGATACTGCTGAGTCCTCCACTCCAACCTTCAGAACCATGAGTAAAGTTAAATACTGTATGGTTTAAGTGTCCTGCCCACAGCACACCATACACGGCTGAGGAGTTCCAGGAGCTCCTCTTGGAGCAACAAGCACTACCTGGGCAGAAGCTGAAGAAGAAAGGATGATCCAAGTCTTCATACCTCAGGGGCAGTGGAAGAAATAATTAGACCAATCCCAACCATGTAATTTAGTTCCAGCAGGATCCAATTTAGTTCACATCAGCAGAAAAGTAACCAGAAAAGAGATGCTGGGAACAAATAGGGTGGACACAGATGGGAGAAAATAGCCTTGTGTGAGATTAGTGAACTGCATCAGGCTGCTGAAGGATTAGACAAGCATTAGGGCTCATAGAAGAAAAGGGAGAGGACTGGATAACTGGAAGCACGAGGGGGGAGAAGAAGACTGGGAAGAATAAAGCTGTGAGGTTACCTGTCGCCCCACTAAATCATACCATGACTCTTCTGGCCTTTGTGCCAGTGCAGAGGCACTTGTGTTGATGTCAGAATTTACAACACAGGACAGCTAAGCACTGGGGTTTCCTTTAGGGTGTCTTCTACCTTTTACAGCCTAAGTATGAATGATATGCAGTTACAAGGATCAGCTTTACCTATGCACCTTAATCACAGAACAGGAAGATCTCTACCCCATACAGAACAGTTGTTCCAAGCAATATAATTTGTTAAGTGAATCTCTCAATTTTCTCCCTTTCAGGCAAAAAACAGGGCACTAAATGGAATGGTGCTTTGGCATATACCATTTTTAAAAGACAGAGAGGATAGCTGCTGTGATTGCTGGTAAAGGCATAGCCTTATCAAAAATAATCAGGGCTGATGTTATGACTTGAGACTCCCAGATCCTGATATTCCTAGTTCAACTCTCTTTGCAGGAATAAAGAACACAAGTCAGAGAGGAAGCTTCTTTCATGTGGCACTCTCATGCCCTTTGAAACATCTGAACATTAATATAACACTACACGTGAAGAGGAATTTCTTCATTAAAAGACGAGTCTCATGCATGTCCAGGTCTGCCTTCCTGACATAAACACTAAGAGGAAACCTGAAGCAAATAAATCAAAGGCACTCCTGTCTTCATTTTCTTCATATAAAACAGCACTGGGATTTCATTTGTATTTCAGTTGTCATCTGGGAACATCACGCATGTGCAGGCCTCCATAAAACATAATGCTGAACAAAGATTAACAATTTATGCGGCAGTAAAATAAACCTGACAGCAGGAGTGTTATTGGAATTCAGCAAACAAAACCCTCAAACTGTATTTAGATGACTACAGTTATTCTAAAGCAATTGCATGAAATTATGCTCAAATTATGCAATGCTGTTGTAGTGCTAAACCTTGGACATCTCTTTGAGATAAGACAGTATTACCCAGGACTCCTAACTATTATTTTAACCACAAGATAGATAGTTCAGTTGTTGCTATCTTGTGCAAAATGGACAATTTTTTTTTAAAGCAAGAAAGAGATCAATGTAAAATATAAAAGCAAACATGAAGGTAGGAAAAGACTTCTAGCAAGCAATGATTTCCTGTTCATCTTTTGCCACGTAATTGAGTTTATCCGCTGGTAGTTTGGCAAAGCTCAAGCTGTGTGTACACCTGCAACCGAACTGCTTGCCATAGAAAGAGAATTTGAAATGACAGAAATTTGGGTGGCTTTGTTGCCCTGATGTCCACTAATATTTCCTCTTCCTGAGCTCCGTGTCAGCTGTGTCATCCAGAGCAGTCATATCCTTGTGCCCTGCCACTAAGCCATCCTCTGAAGGACTCTACATAGTACAGCACCAGACAAAAGCTGCATACACTGCGGACAGATTTTATTTTAGTAACCTGTGTACAGCCTCCTGACAATCAGCCTATCTTCCAGCATCTAAGTCCAAAAGAACATCCTAGATCTTATTCCTGAGCATCGAATATGAAGCCCTTTTAATTTAGATGATTAAAAAATTCACCAGAGACATTTATTGGATTATTAATACTATAGGAAGCTTTTAATTTAAGAATCATTCCAAGACGTCTCTCCCTTCACTAATCTAAATATTTTTACAAGCACCGTCATTTGATCTTAAACACCCTTTTATGGTATTACAAATATGACAGCAATGTTTTGATTATACACAGCAAATCTCCACGGGTTTAAAAGGTATGTCAGCTGCATGGATCCGATAACACATAAAATGACGCCCTGGAAAGGTATTGAATAATTTACATCTTATCACAGCTCTTTCATGAGCATTTTATACAATTCCTATCCACAAGCTTCAAAACAATCATCTAACTTTGCTTTTAAAACCGATTAACTTTGTTCTGCGATACGTACAATGTGAGTTGCACCACGGAATAAAAAAAATGGAATTGGCATTTGTACACTACATGACAGATTTCCACAGCATAAATAATTCACATCTTATACACAGCACGATTGTCATGGAACTAATTCAGGAATCCCTTACTTCCAAAGCCGTATTTCACAGTATTATCAATGAAAAATTTCTTGTAAGGAAGGATAAATGTTGATGCACATCCCACAAACAATAAAACGTAACATGTGTAGAAGAGAACTTCCTAACATTTCTGACATTCAAGTTTTCAACAATTCTCATTTATTTGATATTATGAAGTCAGAACGCTAAAGAAAATGTATAAACTGTGACATCTGCTAGTGTAAGATGCTAACTCAATTTGCAAAAAATTAAGTGTAGACTATTTACAATAATTCTGCAGCATCAGTATTTGTAGCCTTCAAAGTAATACAGCAAATTAGCACAAACTGTGGTTATGAACATAAAGCTACTACAGAGAAAAAAAAGGCACAACCCACCCGCAGTGAATCTGTAGTAATACTAATCTACGTTTTGGTATTCTCACAAGTTTAACATTACGTTTGGTATTTTAGAACTCCCTTTCTTCTCTAGTAAGCTACTGCATCCTTCTGCAAATCCTTCCTCTCATTTTTCTACCAGCAAAGTGGAGAATCTTTCCCATCTTCTCTCCAGTCTACATCCTCTCCTGAGCATGCACCCTCACCTTGCTCTTTGTCTCCCATCAGCACGCTCTGCTAACAAGCTGAAGAGAACTCAACCTTAAACAGAGCTGGTTGAAAGAAGTGGTATGACCTAACTGGCATCATGAAAATAGGTCAGCAAACAAACCCAGGCTATGAAAAAACAAAAAACAAATATCTGCAGTCATCTTTCCATTCTGCATTGATCCTAGTATAACCGAAGATCCTAGTTAGAAGAAAAGCAGATGTCACTCACTGCTCCGGGTCTCAGCTTCTTATCCAACAACTAGTTTTACAACTAAAACGTTTCAGAACTGCAGATGGATGAACTGATATACTTGCTGTATTTCATCCTTTCCAAATTTCAATTCTCCTGTTTAGTCTGTGCATAAATACAGTAATGTGTAACAATATCTTCTTGTTTTCATTTAATTAATAGGATCCTTCAAAATTTTTAGAGGTGTGCATACACCAGAGATAACACCAAGATTCTCGTACTAAAACTTTAAGGATGACAAAACCTGAGATGGGGTTCACTAAATGTACCACAAGCTTTGCAGATTTTCAGGACAAACGCCAGACTTCTGCTCGTACTTTATGCCTTCTCTAAATCCCAGGTCACATTTTCTGTTTTTCTCAGCTTGTAGGAAACCCAACAACAAAAAGCATTCTTCACCACTTACAGCTCTCTGACGAGACAGGTTTTGTTTCTGTTCAACAAGATCTTCCTTAATAAAGCAAATTATAGAGCCAGCTTTCACGACAAGGCAAAAAGACTCGTATGACTTGGTTTTGACACTGAACAGATTTATGGTCTTACTTCCATTCTTCTGGAGGATGCGCTAGTTCAAATTTCTCTCTCACATTGGACACCCCCATGTCCAGGTGTAGCCAGTGAACCTCCTCAGACTGCAGATGACTGAGTCGCAACCCATAGCAGGCCACATTTTTCACTTTGTGACTGTCCACAATCTTCTGAATTATGCCCTAAAACAGAGAAACATACACTCCTTACAAGCCGTAAAATGCAATATGTACTTTTCAATAACTTAATTCAGCAGTAAGATTTCAAAACGTGACCATGTCAAACTCTATACAAAATACAAAGCAATAAATCAGACAGCACCTTCATTAAGAGTACTAAACATTTTAAGCTACTGTTTTGGACAAACATCCACAGTTTTTGAAGCTTTACCAGCACAGCTTCAGAAATCATCACATACATAGGCTTCTATGAATCTTATCACAATTAAGCCACTATTTCTTCTATGTAAAGTAACATAACGTAAAAAGCAAAATATAAAAAACAGGTATGTGGATGAAAGCAAAATGTGAAGAAAAAACAGTACCGGGTCTTTAAAAAAAAAAAGTCTACAACTGGAAAATTGTCTCAGATGTTCATCTTGTTTAGTGCCTGAATTGCCAGGATTTTGCAGGTCACGTCACAGCCTCTTGACTTCCCCCACTCATTTTTTCCTGAGCTCCAACAAATCCCATATAAAGTGAGGCAAGAGACAGTTATTTGGCATTATTAAATTCAAATGTGTTAGCAGATCATGGATTAGCAATCTCTCCAGCACCATGTGCTGGGCCATCCTGCTCTTACCCAGATTAAAAAGTCAGCAGGGGTCCAAAGTTGCTGCCTCACAGCCTGCTAGAAAGTAAGCTGCAGGGCAGCAGAGCCCTGCCAGGGCTGAGCCCTGAGCCCAGCAGGAGCACAGGCTATCACTGCTGCCAGACACTTCTGTCAGGAAATCATCCTCTTTCGCCTCTGAGCTGGATGCACCCTATTGAAAATGCTCATTACCCACAGACGTATACACAGACATATACATAAAATGCTGCTTCTTGCACAGCATTTCAGAAAACATCAACACAGGTAACAGGAGCCAGATGTGGTCTGACAGTTTCCCCCAAATTGTTGAGTTTATATTCCAAAGAAATTGTTTAAGACCTTGATTCTGCAAACTAAGCACGCAAAACACCGCAAAGAAAATTAAGGAAGCACTAAATCTGAAGAGAAGGGGAAGGTGGTACACGTAGGATTGGAAGCATGCTTTTGGCCAGAGTGAGCTTACACTTATCAAACTGCAACTTCTGAAAAATGCCCCAACAGCAATAGAGCGCGCAGTGGAATGTAAAAAAAAAATTGTTGAAAACCTGTAATAAGGAAACACAAACTGTGTTTACTAAGTTTAGAGTCTGAGTTAGAAATCGATCCATCAAGCCCAGCACCACCAGCAGAGTCCTTGTCTTCAGCTCCTTCCACAACCAGAAGTCCTGCCAAATCCTCACCTCTGTAAGACCTGCACTTGCAGGAAGATGGACACAAACAGCAAAGTATGTGAGACGCTTGCAGAGGTCTGTATCATCAAGGAGGGAGACCTTAAGACATACTGGGCAAGTCAAGAACTGTAGGTAGCCATGACATGTTGGCAGCAGCACTCAGAGCAGCAGAAGCCTGGTAGAAAGAGCCAGAGTTGCTGGGACAAACATCTGATGAAATGAAATGACCTCCCTGCAGGCTGCTAAAAACACTGAAGGAAGAAGCACAGAAGATGTCCAGGGCAGAGGCAGCACCAGACAAGCACACGCGCTGCCCCTAAGTATTCTTCCAGACTCTGACTATTTTTAGCAAAGTGCATTTCCTAAGCCAAGCCTCCTTTGTGTCATTCACCAGCCTTCAATGAAACTCTTCCAACTATTTGTCCAGTCTACCCCTAAGGCAGTGAGTTTCTTACAGCCTTCATGAACAAGGTGCAAAGGTCTCTTACCAGATCAATGAGCGGTTTTAGGGATGAATTCAAGTTACTGACGACACAAAAATTGGTTAAGTTTGTTTGTTGCCTCTATTTATAGGTCCTTGTGTTAGTTAGCAAATAATGCAGAGCAGTTGCCTGTATCTAGGGAACCACACATGGCAAAACCAAGAGCTCTCAGAAGTGACAGAGGAACATTTAACCTCTTCTTCACCCAAAGGGCAAGCTCTGCTCAGTTCACGAAGCCTAGTATTTTGGCAGGGGTGCTTCCAGATGCTTTTCATTCCAGATGCAAGCAAGCCACTATTGAAAAATGGAGAAATAGGGAAACGGGGCAGTCAAGCTGGGCAAATGGCTGGTCTGCAAGGGAAAAGTGAAGCACCTATGCTTATTTACTTCTTTATTTATATATCAGGCAATCTGAATTTTGAACATTTAGAGTCACACCTGCAACACGTATAACCCAGCACTACAACAGCAGTTCATTCAGCAACAAAACTCGCACCGGGACGCTACAGCACACAAACAGCGTAGGAAATTCCCATGCAGCACGACAGCTTTGTTTTCTCTGGCTGCTCTTTCTAAACTGTACAAAAATAATCTCCAGGAGTTGCTTTGGCATCACAGCCATAATTGGGCCAGTGTCTTCAACTCCCATGGCGTAATAAACAAGGCATCCAGCCCCCTGGGCTTCTGACAGCCTCTCAAGCCACGTGGAGATGCTCACAGAACCAAACAAAGCCACCACCATCGCGCTTTGGGACAAGTGACAGATCTCCTGTCTTGCACAGTCAGAGAGCAAGGAGCCTTGCCAGAAGCACGCCTGATGTTTTCCACAGGAGCAGAGCAGAATGTTTAATCAGAAGTTTCCAAAGAAATCATTTAACTGTTTAACCACTGCACCTGGACACTAACACACTCTGCTGAGATATGCCACAGAATCATAGAATACTCCGAGTTGAAAGAGACCCATAAGAATTATTAAGTCCAACTCCTTTACACCTAACAACCTTTAGCATCACCGAAGAAAACTGAAATCTCTTCAGACTAGACTGCAACCACTTCTTAGCTCAGGAAGCTCCTTGGAGCCATTCTTCAGTGAAAACCAAACAGGTAAGGAACATCCTGGTGACACTGTCAAACCTGATGACAAACTGAGAGCCTCAAACCCATCCCAGAGGGAAATCCTTGCAGGAGAGCTGGACTCCAGTGGCCATCTGCACCAGAGTAAGATTTCTCTTTGGGTGCACACAGGGTACCTATGTGATACATTTCCATCAGTTTTCATCCATCTGTTGTCATTCTCATCTAAACAGACTACAGCTGCAATGAAGTCACACAGCCATATGCAAACTGGGTGTTGTTTACTGTAATCACGTTGTCTTTAATTAGGTTTGCCGAGCTGACATTTACACCCTAAACATAAAACAGGCCCGTACAGCTGAGCAAAAGAGAATGGGAAGCCCTTAGAGCTATTCTATCAGTAACAGGTGATAGGTCATCCATTCCCTTCCTTTAACTCAGAGGGGAGGCAAAAAAATTAAAAATAAAGCTTCATCAAGAGCCAGGAAACTAGACAGCATGGTTTTTACTCATTCGTTCAAATAACTCACGGTTACTCAAAAGTTAATTTGCAAAATAGATTAATATTTGTCCTCATTAGAAGGTAAAAGCATTCAAAAATAGAATTTAAAGTAAAATACAGTTAGGAAACTGCTGGAAATCAAGACAGGCCAGAGAAGGGCTGAGAGACACAGAATGGCTTAAGTTGGAGGGAACTTTAAATATCACCTAGTTCAAACACCCTGCCACTGGCAGCCTTGCCAAGCACTAGATCAGGCTGCCCACTATCCCATTCAACTTGCCTTGAATACCTTCACAGATGGGGCATTCACAGCTTCTCTGGGCAACCTGTCCCTCATCACCCTCTGAGTAAAAAAATTTTCCTAACATTTAACCTCAGTCTCCCCTCTTTTAGGTTAAAGCCATTCTCCCTTTTCCTATCACTATAAGATTGTGTTAAAAGTCAGTCCCCCTCCTTGTAAGCTCCCTTCAAATACTAAAAGGCCACAATGAGGTCCCCCAGGATCCTCTTCTCCAAGTTTAATAAGCCCAACTCCATCAACCTCTCTTCATGGGCAAGGTTCTCCAGCCCTCTGAGCATCCTGTGACCCTCCTCTGGACCCGCTCCAACAGCTCCGCATCGTTCCTGACTGGGGGCCCCAGGCCTGGACAGAGTACTCCAGATGGGGCCTCATAAGGGCAGAGCAGAGGGGGACAATCTCCTCCCTGTCCCTGCTGGCCACCCCTCTGTTGATGCAGCCCAGGATACTGTTGGCCCTCTGGACTGCAAGAGCACACTGCTGGCTCATGTTCAGCTTTTCATCCACCAGCCCAAGTCCTTCTCTGCAGGGCTGCTCTCAGTGAGTTCTTCTCCCAGTTTGTACTTTTAACTGGGTTCCCTTGACTCAAGTGCAACACCTCACATTATGGCCTTGCTAAACCTCATTAGATTATCATGTGAGCACTTTTTAAGCGTGTCCAAGTCCCTCTGGATGGTGTTCCTAACCTACTGTGTCAACTACACAGCTCAGCTAGATGTCATCAGCAAACTAGCTGAGGGTACACTCATTGCCACTGTCTATGCTGCTGATACAGATGTTGAAGAGCACCGGTTCCAAGGTGGACTCCTGGAGGACACCATTCGTGATCAGCCTCCACCTGATCACAGAGCCATTGACAACAACCCTCTGGCTATGACTATCTAACCAATTACTTATCCGCCTAATAGTACAGCCTTCAAATTCATCTCTCTCCAATTCAGAAATAAGGATGTGGTGCAGGACTATGTCAAAGGCCTTGCATAACTCAGACAACATCAGCTGCACTTCCTTTGTCCACGGATGCCAGCACTCCATGATACCCTAAGCTCTCTCAGTATATATCAGCATTACCCTGTGATTCTGCAAATGAGTGAAAATGAACTGCTTGCTTGTAAATTAAAAAGGCTGATGTGCTACTATGAATAAATTGAAGCTGGGATAACATGCTCCCACTGTGACTACAAACCTAATTTCCCTATTTAGAAGGAAGGAAGACTTCTGCACTAGAAAAGACTTTTTCTAGTCTTCAAGCAGCACCTCCTACACAGGGACACAGTGTTACTGTTAGTGAAGTACTTTAAATATGTCAAGTGCCATTTATATATCAAATATTATCATTTCTGATGAGATCACAGAATAGTTTGGGTTGGAAGGGACCTTTAAGATCATCTAGATCCAACCCCCCTGCCATAGGCAGGGACACCTCCCTCTAGACCAGGTTGCTCAAAGCCCCACCCAGCCTGGCCTTGAATGCTTCCAGGGAGGGGGCATTCACAACCTGTCTTCAGCAACCTGTTCCATTGAGTCACCACCCTCACGGTAAAGAATTTCTTCCTAAAATCTAGCCTCTTCCAGTTTAAAAACATTTCCCCTCATCCTGTCATCGCCTCCCCTTCTAAAAAGTCCCTCCCCAGCTTTCTTGTAGGCCCCTTTCAGGTGCTGGAAGGCCACTATAAGGTCTCCTCTGAGCCTTCTCTTCCCCAGGCTGAAAAGCCCCAGCTCTCTCAGCCTGCCCTCAAAGGGGAGATATCCCAGGCCTTTGATCACCTTTGTGGCCCTTCTCTGGACCCACTCCAAAAGCTCCATCTCCTTGTGTTGGGGACTCCAGAACCGGATACAGTATTCCATGTGGGGTCTCACAAGAGCAGAGTAGAGGTGCAGAATCACCTCCGTCGCCCTGCTGGTCACACTTCTCTTGATGCAATCCAGGATACAGTTGGCCCTCTGGGCTGCAAGCGCACATTGCCAGATCATGTTGAATTTCTCATCAATCAACACTCCCAAATCCTTCTCATTAGAGCTGCTCTCAAGCCGTTCTCTGCCCAACCTGTATCTGTGCTTGGGATTGCCCCGACCCAGGTACAGGACCTTGCGCTTGGCCTTGTTGAATTCCATGAGGTTGGCATGGGCCCATCTCTCAAGACTGTCCAAGTCCCTCTGGATGGCATCCCTTTCCTCTAGCGTGTCAAGTGAATCACTCAGCTTGGTGTCATCTGCCAACTTGCTGAGGGTGCACTCGATCCCACTGTCCATGTCGCCTACAAAGACGTTAAATAACACCAGTCCCAACACCGATCCCTGAGGAATGCCACTCATTACTAGTCTCCACGTGGACACCGAGCTGTTGACCACAAGACACATACATATCCAGAGTTTCAAGAGCCGAAAAGAAGTAAACTGCAAAGGTTTAGGCCAAGTTAGACTTAAAAATTCTATGGAGTCCAGAATGCCTTCACGACACCCAGGTTTGGGTGTCCTCTGATGATTCTATGACTGACATTTGAACCCCAAATGCCATATCCCTTTTTTCTCATTGTCACATTAACTTTTTTTTCCCCTCCTCTCAATCTCTCCAGCACTGATCCAGTGAATGTTTGTACACCACATGACAAAGTTGAGTTGGACAAAATTCAGGTGAATAGGAACTCTGTCAGGGAACAAGTAGATACTGAAATAAAATCACCAAATTAGCCCAAAAACATGTTTTTCAGGTTCCTAGCATTTTGTGCAAACCCAGGGACATCATCAGTTCAGAAAACAGAGCAATCTAAGTGCCTCAGCATCTCTCACACTTAAGCCATACACAGACCACTCATCCAAAGTGTCAGATCACTGGGAATCTCTGAGCACGTGCTGACAAATGGCAAGCTGGTAGAGTCATGCCTTCCAGTCCCCTTGACTGAATTAGCGCTCTTCAGATCCTACTGCACACTGATACAGCTTCATAAATAAACTTTAGCACTTCTAAAGTGTTTTAAATGTTTAGTTTTCTGGAAGCTTAACATCCAGAACTTGCTACCCTTTACCCTCAGTTCACTTGAAAATTCCTAAGTCTCTCTGGATCCAACCCTGTATAGGTGAATTCTAGAACAAGAGCTGCTGTAGATTTGAAGGCCAACTGTTGATCCAGGTATTTTCAGCAAAATGTCGAAGGGCTATTTATATTGTTTTTAAAGCGTTGTTTTGTGCGTGTCTTTCATCCAAGGATATCTAGAGTACTGTGCAAAAGTAAAGCAGCCACCCTGAAGACCAAAACTATTTTTGTCTGTCAGTTAGTACAACTATCAAAAGACACACCCCACTGAACATGCAACACCTTTTGTGTGGCCAATGTTCTAGGCCCCTACTGTGTTATCATAAGAATCTTTTTTAGAAGAGAAACCTAGTAGATAAGATCTACTGTATAACACATTAGCAGTCTCCTTTACAGGTAGATAAATTAGAGCAGTTGTACAGCATGCCCAGGACAGAGATGAACCATGGCTAGAAACGAGTCTTCTCAGGGACTGAAGGTAGGCTGACATGCCTCTAATTCTCTCCTTGCCCTATAGCTCAAGATAAGCAGTATCATTCTCGAGGTGAGGTTGGATACCAGGCATGCTGCAGTGGATGATGAAGAATCCTCACAAATAAGGCTCTTTCCCTGGTGGTGCAGTAACTCTGTAAACCTGAGCAGTGCCAGCATAAACAGGTATTTCCTTTCATCCTGCAGTCTTCTTAGCTGTGTCCACCTACAAAACGAAGCAGCTAACAAGACTGCAAAACTGACCTGGATTACAAATGCCACTGAAAGAATGATCAATTCTAACTTCAGTCAAGCTTGCCAAACGTTCACACACCTGTGCTAGCACAACTGAGATAGTAGCTTGAGAGAACAGGGAGAGGGAAGCTGGCACTGCAGCCAGAAGTGCATGTCCAAGAAATCACTTCAGCTGTAGACCTGTGCAAAAGAGACTCCATTCCACCACCAGGAACTGTCCAACACTCAGCTGTCTTTTAGTGCTGGGTATAACTCACCAGGAAGGCAGAGTGCAGAAACACTACGAGGTCTTCATTCATACAGACTTGATAGGAAGAGAAATACCACAAGAACAGCTAGCCAAAAAGAATGAAACACAGTCACTATAGGACAGACGTAGACATGGAAATTGCAAATGGTTTTGGATGGTAGAAATGGTGGGTATGGATTGAATGGGAGAGGTAAACAGGAAAAAAAGCAAGCAATGCTTAACACAGTAATGCAGCTCACTTAACTGCTTTAGTGAAGTCTCAAGAGAATGTGCTTTAGCCCTCCTAAAAAACTTAGGTTAGGGACCTGGCTGGAACTACACAGCTCTTCCAATCACCCATGCTCTCTAAGATAGCTTTTGAGGACTAGAAGTTGAAAAGATAGAACAGATTTGAGCTAGATGCCTTTCAGTGCAAATGCAGAGCATGAAGCAGAACTGCACTTGACCAAAAAGCCTTCAATCTAGACCAGATCACACAAGATTTTCAAAGGCTTGTTTAATAAAAATCCACTCCTCTCATCCCTCAATCTGCTAAATGTCAACAATGCATTTATTTCTCTGCTTCAACAGCATCTTCTAGAAACAGAAAGGCAATTTACCTGTAATTGCAGCTCAAGATGCAGTGGCACTGTTTACATTCCAGGTGCACTTGAGACCAAAGAAATTCCATCCCAGCAGCTTTCACCCCATTGCATGCCCAAGCTGGGGCTGTGAACAGGGCAGAGCATGCCCTGGAAATCCAACTTTGTGAATGTGCACACAGAGAACGCATCGCAACATAAATAACAAGATAAACAACCTTTCATTTTCTGCATAGCAAATATAGCCAAGCACTTGCTGCAGGTGGCCAATGTTTGCACATCCATAAAGAACTTCTTTTTTCTTTTGGAAATGAAGCGTGTCTTCAGTTTAACACCAAGGGAAAAAAAGCATAAAGAAAGAGTGTCAGTTCTCTGAAATCCAAAAAAGCATTTCCAAGAATTGAAAAGCTGCTCTTCAATCCGTTGGAGAGTATGGACTCATCCTTCAGAGGAAATAGCTGCCTTTGAGGATCTAAATCCATCCAGAAAAAACTGAAGTTCACAGCCATGAAGCTCTCCTTAGGGCAAAACCCACATACACACACTGTTGTCTTGTTTAAAGACATTTCAAGAGAAATAGTGAGGAAATTGTACCTTTAATCTGGGCAATCTGAGGCTCTTATAGAAAGCTAAATTATGTTCGTCTGAGCTTAACAATGTGAATCTTTTCATTATAAATGTTTTCCCTTTTAATGATCAAAGAAGTTTTCCCCTCTGCTCTTGACATATCACAGAAGATCTTAATTTTTTGTTTGTTTTTTGAAAGGGAAGAGGGTTCTTCCTCACTTCTTTAACCAAACACATCCTTTCCACTGACAAAGGCAAATACAGTTTGGCTTGAAACAGAAGATATTATGTTAGGGAAACACTAAAAATCAGGAAAGAAATTTCCACGCTTACTTTTCCTCAGTGTTAGCACATACCACAAAGTCCTCTGCTTTATCAGCAGAAATACCTTGAAATTGGCTGCTCTGGAGATTCCAGTCCAAGCCTGCCTTCCTTTCAAGGCTGGAAGGGTTCCTTGGCTATCATTCCAGAAGCCATGATAATCAGGGAGAATTTTTCAAAACACTTCTTTCCCTTTTAGTTGCACAGTTTTCTCAAAGGCATTCACTGCTGAACACTTTCAAGAGTTCATCAGGAACTAGCCAAGAGCCAAACCCAGCATCAACCTCCTTCCAGTTTGTAACCCACAGAAGAAATGGAAGCTCTACTGCAGTCAATCGCCATCACAAGAGGAGAAGGAAAAAAGTAAGGCATAAAACCCTTCAAGGCTGTTTTCATCTTAGATTATTCAACTTGGTCTAACAGCAGTCATTTCAATGGAATGTAGGCTTATACTCCAACAGCCATTTACTGTTTCTAAAATAAATGCCAGGACATTGTAATCCACCAGTGCTAAGCCACTATTACAAGTACCTGCTCATTTCCACAGTGACAAAATAAAAAGGCAATCCCTTTGTAAAATGAGTGAAGGTAACAGTGACTCATCGCTTGCCCAGTGTCCTTGTACTTTCTTCTTAGAAAAGGAGAACAGTACAGAAATATTATTAATTTTAGAAACAAACATTCAAAAAAACATACATACATGAAAATCAAAAATGAAGGCAAGCCTTACATAACTGCTACCTATCTGTTCTTTTAATTTTTTTAAATAAATAAAATATGACATGATCTTGCTTAAAATAAGGATTATGTGGCTCTCCAAATTCAACTCAGCACTGGATTTCCTACAGGGAGAATAAATTTTGCAGTCTAAAGGCTCATAACCGCAGGAATTTTTTGAGTTGAAGAAACCAGAGATGTAATCTGTTTTTGTTTCTACATGTTTCTTTGGAAAGACAACCTGGATTTCAAATACTATATAATGAACCCTAGATTCACATCCACAGCCAAAACTTTCAAGTAAGGTTAAAAATTAATATAATTTTCCTCTCTTGCACACAGTAATACATTTCATGAAATGAATCAATCACAATGGATACATCAAACCGACATACTTAAGTCAGGCAATTAAGATGTGATGTGGCACTCAAAAAACCCTGTTTCGTGTAAAATAAGTGTAAGTTACTGATGACAATGATTCCTACTTGTGTACGTCTAATTTATCCAGCTACCAACTTATCCCTATACAGAGAGATAAGCTGATTAAATTGACAAGAGGCAGATTTTCGGACAATCACCAAGGAAAATCCTTGAATTTCACAAGTCTGCAATCACTTTAGCAAGATCTACTCCACCTAGGAATGCTCTCAGGTCTTTTCATACACAGAGATGCTAGAAAGTAGTAGAAAAGGAAAAGAAAGCATTCAAAATTCACCACTGGAATTTAAAGTACTGTACAGAGAATATAAATACTGGAAGGAATGAGCAGGTGGCAATCCACTTCCACAGCAAGAGCCTTGCAAAACAAAACCAATCCTTTACACCACCTACTACAAGGCAAGACTCTGCTCTTGGACTACGACTGATAATAAGTGAATAATTAAGCTTTAACAGCACTTGACATGCTAAACAGAGTTCATTTCATTTAAGAATCACAAGGCCTCAGAAGGTAAGTGTACCAAATGTTAAGTAAAGGTCTCAGCTTCAGATTACTATTCCGCACATTCTACACAGAGCTGTTTAACCCTCTCCAAAACAAACACAATATTTTCATGCATATGTATGCTTACACATATATCAAAGATAATATATATCTAAAGTAATTATTAAAACAATTCCTAATCTTCTTTTTTTTGCATAGGTTAGCTGAAGGACTGCACTGCACAAATAAAACCAGCAGGTGACTACCGGAGCGAGGAGGGCAAGACCAGAGGGAAGAAAGGCTTTGTTGTAAAATTTTTTGTTTTCCCACATTGGAAGGAAATACTTTCCAAGCAAGAATTAGAAAAAACAACAACAACAAACATATCTTAAACATTTTAAACAAGTGTTTACTTTTTTACTTTTTTTAAATAAAGAACAAGAAGAAAGTCATTTAATAACTCTCCTGTATTTCCTCCCATCATCACACAGAATTTTGGGGAATATAAAGTGGTAAATGTCAAATGACATAAGTCAGTAGTGGTATTTAAACTGATAACCAGTTCTAGAAATTTCACGTTTCTGTTCTGCAAAATGGGAAGAGTTCTCATATTTCTTTAAGGCAGTAAACAATCATACATCAATTTCCACACCTCTCCCCCTCCATCCCCAAAGGAAAGTTGGTACCAGTTAAAGCCTTTTCCGAAAATTACTCAAAACATGCAACAGGTGAAGATTCTTCGAAAATAAAGGGTGAAACTCCTCTGTTTCTTAGCTTCTAGATTTTACCTTTTGAGTGTGAAGTTCGCATTTAACCTAAAGACGGCATGAGAATGCTAAAACCAGACTTACTCGAACATCAGTAGCATCTCCATGTCGGATAATGCTGGCCCACGTTGTCGGCTCACTGCTGTTTTCGAAGTAGTGAAAAACCTTTAGGACTCGCTCCATGGCCCCTGGGGAACGCTCCATCCCAGTACCGAGGTGCGTCTTTGCACTTGAGCTTGGTGTATGATTCAAGTTTGGATCAAGGTAAGCTGCTGCCATGGTTTTGCTAGATGCTAGGTATCTGTCATATTCTAGAAAAGAGAAGCAGAAAATTAATTTTCATCATGTCCAAGTCTTACATTGATTCAGACAAAACATTTACTGCAAATTCTACATGATCCATTTAATTGCTCATTTGGAGTTCCCTACTAAAAAAGTTGACTAAAACCAAATCTATCCAGATTAGTACCAAAGAAACGGTGAGCCCTTCAGAGCACATCAGGCTGGTGTGAACAGCACAACTGGTATCTTAGGCAGGACTTCTTTGCTTTCTGTATCTTAATCCAGCCATTCTCCTTTAAAGAGCAGATGCTGCCTTCCAGTTTTACCAGGGGCTCTCATCGCCAAGACTGCTCACACAAGGTTAGCCTTACAGAAGCCCAAAGGTTGGCACTGGGAAATCCTGACACCCAAGTCACAAATCTGAATCTGTATGATGGCAACGCACACCGCCAGCAGCCTCTCCAGTTTAATGCCAGGACCACAGAAAATCAGTCATTTTCCACTATTTTGGGACACAGTGCAACTCAGACCATCCAGAGTTAAATTCATCCTTCAGTGAGGCACCATAAAGAACATCACTGAACATCCTCCCAGCAACTGGGAGAGCAGTGAGGCACTGGGACATGCCGCCCAGAGAAGCTGTGGATGACCCATCCCTGGAGGTGTTCATGGCCAGGCTGGATGGGGCCCTAGGCAGCCTGAGCTGGTGGGTGGCAACCCTGCCCATCGCAGGGTGTTGGAACTGGATGAACTTCAAGGTCCCTTCCAACTCAAGCCATTCTACAATTCTACGAACTGCTACGCCACTGTCTTTTTATATTCTGTTTCCAAGTGATTTCCATGTCTAGTGGCAAAAGACACGGCCAACAGTATGAACCTGCACCTCAAAGAAGCAAAAAATTGCCTCCTGGCTACTGCTGCAGATTTGTCAACAATGAGCAAATGGTATCTGAGAAATCAATACTGAACAAGAGACAAAAAGAGAAAACAATACATCTTCCCTTGGCTGATACAGCCTTAGGAATCATCCTAGTCTGCTAGCTGCAAACAACAAAGATCAATGAGCTGAGCTGCCAGGGCTGCACAAGCACACCAAGAAATTCTGTGCCTCCTCCTTCTAGTGAGTGAACACAGCAGGGTGGCAGTTTACAAAACCTAGCAATGCTAAAAAACAACAACAAGCTTGATCTTTTGGGCATGGTAGAGCGAAGGCCTCTGTGGTAGTAAAGCTGGCTTGGGAAAGGGTCAGAAGGAGAAGAGAGTGAAACTGTTTTAGACTCTACTGCTGTTGAATATCTGAGCGTATCTGAGTATTACTGCAAGGCAGAGGAAACTCCCTTACTGCCACCACTCACTGCTCTTCTGGCCCCCCTACAAAACTGTTTAAGAACATTTTAGAGAAAAAGTAATCATTTTCTGGGTAGGGTTAGTGTTACGCCTCAGCCTTGGATAGACTCAACACAAATGTTAGATAAGAGAAGCCAAAGATGGTGCACAAGAGCAAGAAGGGAGACTCCTTCCTTTCTCTCCACCAGCAGCTTGGCAACTGCATCAGCTCACCATCAGTTCTGAAGCACAGCCAGGGTTTAGCTAGCAGGAATCCAGCACTTATCAAGGCTTGACATCTTCAGACTGTAGATAACAGCATTCGCTAGAGGCTACAACAGGACTTAAAGTCTAACAACTATGTTAAGTGTCTAATTCCTAGCCACAGCACAAGATATGAGGAAACCAACAGACCATTTGCACAGTGTGTCTGTGCCTTTTCAATAAACGGGGGAATCACACTCATCCAGAGCTGTACAAACTTCAAGTTGACACTACTGGGTCAGACAAAGGCCCCTGATGCGAGCCCTCAGGGAAGGTAAGCATAGGCCAACAAGCACAGGACACTTCTCCCAAATATTTCCCATGCCTGACCCTCGAGGGAATTCCCCCTGTACCTGCCCACTGCCAACTCTGGGAACAGGGAGCGATGAAATTGAAGCGCACTCAAGTAACTGCTACACCCATTTAAAAATCCTTCCTTCTGTCCAGCCTACACCAACAAACACAGATCTGAAACCGCTGGGCAAAATCTCTTGGTTTATCCTCACGGAAGGAGCTTGCAAGCTGCTTTCATAAAAACCTTAAAAGTTGAAGCACGTCTAACAATCCTCCCCTTGGCAGACTGAGACCAATACATCATGACCTTCCCCAAGGCTCCTCTCCCGTCATGTAAAATCACGCCGTAAAACTCCAAAAGAGGAGGCAGGGGAGCTGCCTTCGGACAACTCCCTTGGACAAAGTCCTAACTGCTCTCAGTAGTCTAACTACTAAGAATTAAATGGCAGTTTTCAGCTCGACTTGGGCCACTTCTAACCTTTTGCCATAAAGTTCTGCTTCCTTTAAAACCTACTATTCTACCTCAAAGTCACCAGTAAAAACGCGGAGTGTTATGTCACACTTACCCACAACAAACAGCAGAAAAAACTCGGCGAACCAAAGCAATAAGAGGATTTTTTTTTTTTTTTGTCACGGGGAACAAGAAGAACACCTGTTTTAATGTTTATGTGTAGCGTGTCATCAACTTAACAGAAATTCAGCAGATTTTGTTTGGCAGAAAAAGGGAGAAAAGCTACAAGGAAAAGCAGAAACAAGCATTTTGAGTGCCTAACCACAGACTTATTACGGACAGCCTACATCCCTTGGGAGCAGCAAACAGAGAAGTGATGAAAGACATCAGTTTTACACACAGAAGTGCTCTTAACATAATTTCAGTGGATAGGGAAACCACTTATTATGGAGGGAATATCTTCCTATGCACCATACTGAAGAGAAAATCTGGAATCCAGCACTGGGGACTGACCAGCCCAGGTACAGGGTATGGTCAGCATTCACAACACCTCACAGGACAGAAGTGTTTAAAGGTAAAACAATCTCCTACTACAATTCAGACCAGCACTTTTCCATAAAAATTTCATCATATTTGGGTTCTTTACAACTTATAACTTTTAAAAATCCCAATGCTTCCTTTATAAGGTAACAGAAAGGCAATAAATTCTATAGCTCTTAAGTTACAGAAACATATGCCATATCTTTGGTTATGGATCTATTAAATTAACCATTAAAACCAGCCCCTGGTTTTGAGTTTATTATGTGACTGTAAAGCTTTGCCCTTGGCCAAAATTTTCTAAAACATAACTGAGTTCCATGTAAGGAGAGATCAACAACTATTTCATAAGATCTGCTTGGTTATTTTAAAATCCTAAGAGAGCTAAGGTGACAAGTCGAGGATGCTTACTTGAGCTTTTCCAAATTCCAGCCAGGTTTGTAATCTCACAGAACAGAAAGATCAGCTTTAGTCCTCTTGGTATTATCCAGACAAGCAGGAGGCTATCACAGAGCAGAAACGAGCTACTTTATTCAGACTTTATTCTGCCTGATTTTATTGGACACTGTGACGATAAAAAGAGCAGGGGCACATCAAGCCCAATGGTCAAGCCTGTTTGTATGCAAAGCTGTGTGTTAGCTTTCCCTCTGGGCTTCCACCACTAAAAGCTATCAATCTCCCAATGCACACACACTTTATAATAAAAAAAAACAACAACCCAAAACATTATTTCTCAGTACTATAACAACTTATCCCATGCTTTGGAAGGGGTGTGGAGCAAAGCCATCCTGGCCTGCTAATATTAGGCGATTCTGCCGAGATGCTGTAGTTGTTACCAAATCACAGTGTGCATTATCATTTTGATAACATGCTATCATCTGGCAGAATAGCTGAGATTTAGGAATGTAAATGGAAGACACTTAAGTGAGGTCAGAAGAGCCTTTATTATTATTATTGTTGAAAAACAATCAAAACCACACTGCACAGCAAGAAAGCACTGCTGACCTTGTTTGTGCTTTATTTTCTTTACAATTCAGTTTTGAATGGCAGTCATTTTCACTACTGATATCTGAATGAAATATATTAAAAGTTGTTTTATTTTCTCAAAACCACAAAATTATGAGTTAACAAATTGCATTTCTTCTGAAAGTCTGTTCACAAGTCATTCACTGCTCAACTTAATTCCTGCTGACAACTTACCAGCACTGCATATTCCCCACATCTGATGACTGCATCGGAAACAAAGTCAATATTATGACTTCTGGCAGTACAAACAATCAAAGTTCAAAGTCATATTTCACTACCAGCTCTGCGTACTCAGAAATGAAATCTCTTCCACTAATGAGACAGTCAAAAAAGTCATAACAAATATTTAAAATCAATTAATAATAAAGTGTTAAGTAGTCCCATAGAGTCAATCTTTTCAATGTCAAAAATGTCTTCAACATTAGCAAATTGATAATATATGAAAAATAAGTTACTCAAGAGTTGGCAGACGGCCATCAACATGATGCCAACAAGTCTGTCTGACAGGGCACCAAGCTATAATTATCGACACTATGACTTCATCTGAACCTTTACAAATTTTTACAATGTTGCTGAGATGATCCCCATCTCAGGCTTGAAGACATCCAGATCTATGACAATTTCTAGAAGACAGGGCTCCAGGGGATCTCATCCATGTGTATAAATACCTGATAAGGAGGGAATAATGAAGATGAAGCGAGGCTCCTCTCCATGGTGCCCAGTGAGAGGACACAAAATGACAAACAAGAATTTCCATTAAAACTATCTCCCCAGGTCTCTGGCGAAGGCTAAATTAAGAATTCCTCCCACCCTTCCTTCCTTAGTTATCCATAACGTCTCTCACATCAGACAGTAAACATGTCATGAATTTAAAGCCCAATCCATTTTCATGGTTTGCATTAAATCCTGTTGTAGCTCACCTTGCAAATATTAACTTGTCTATTTCAACCTCATAGAAATTGAGAAAATAAGGTACAATTTTAAGTATTTTCCCCATTATAAAGCTTGTATTTTCAGGGGTCTGCACCACGTTTTCCACACTGCTGACTCTTTTGATACACCATCTCCTGGTATGTTTTGTTGTTGCTGGGTTTCTTTTTTTGTATTTATGTATCAAAAATTTTGGGACAAATGGATGACTCCTTGTCTTAGGGATACTTATAAAACCCCATTTCTCCTAAGAAAACAGTCAATATATTCTACTTGCTGAGGGTCCCATGGCACAGCCCCATTCCCAGAAGACTGGATAGAATAAAAACTACCAGTAGGTATCTATTTCCGCACCTCTACAAATTTAAGAAAGAAATCTGAGGAAGCTGTTAGTTTTCTGATTTCAAATTGGGTATAAACAGAGAAAGAGAGGAGAAAGGGTATTTCTTCCTATAACATTCATGTTTGCATTCAGAAACAGTCAATGTATTTCAGCCATTTCCATAACTCACAATAGAACCTCCCTGTTTATTTCCTGTTGAGCTTATTTTTCTTGTTTTTCTTTCAGTTAATGCTGATGTTCAAAAGAAAGAGGAAAAAAGCTGTAATTCTCTGCTCCTTCCAGCTAAATTCACTTTTCTAGTTAACACTTTCTATAACTACATGTCCAGGAAAGCTTATCCCTTGTCATCTCTTCTCTGGATGCCTCCTGATCACCACACCTCATACAGACATTTATTTTCAAGTACACTAATTGTGGTCAGAAGCACTAAAGGCCTCCAGGTCAAAGTACTAAGCATCCTGGCCAGACACATTAAACGCATTTCAACAATAAGTTCTTGATATTCATTTTAGTCCAAACTAACAAACGGACTATTTCATTGTATCAATACAAAATTGAAGAAGAATAGTCTGAAACTGACAACTCCTGACCATTTTCTTTCCAGTTGAATGCTGCCTTAACAGTTACTAACTCAAGGTCTTAGTTCAGTACAAAGCAGAAATTTACAGTCTCTTTCCTAACACACAGTCACATATTTTAGAAATACACCAAAAGGTCAAAATGAAAAAAAATAACAGAGACCAAAGTCAAAACCAGATTAGCAATGCAAGCTGCATGTGTACAAAAAATTTACTTCAATTGTACCTATGTTCTAAGGAGATCATACGTTCAGGGGAAGCACAAAGAGGTCATTCACAGAAGACATTAACTACAAGAGCTATACGAAATGAAACAATATGACATCCTTCAGCCTGCTGAACAGGAGGCAAGAATATCTCAGCAAAAAAATCAATTAGTAAGTATACACATCCTAGACTGGCTGAAACAAGGGCTTACTTCATGTACAGCTGCTGTTAGTGAGGGCTGTCTCACAGACTTTTAAATCACTCTTGCAAAGTGCCCCAAAAATATGTGCCTGTTACTCAGGATGCACTGCACCTCGGGATAAAAAGATGAAGAAAAGTTTTCTTCAAGACTACTGACAAGCAGCTGAACTGTTTACTGTCAAGCAGTAATTCAACTTCAGTAAGATGTCTTGCAGTCCCCTAGTCTTGCAATATTCAATATGGCATCCTTTCCAAAATTCCATGGGATAAGTCCTGACATAACTTAATGGCTGTGTTTAACCCAATTTTCTTGCAACTCTCTTGCATAACCCTCACTACTCAGCAACTCCCTCTGGAGTTGGCACCAATTCCTCGTTGCAATATTAACAGAATTGATAATGAGGAAATATCATTTGAGTGGGGAATAAAAGAAAATCGATGTCTTTAATTAGCACAAGGCATCCAGCCAGATACTTGCTTCAGTTTTCAACAGCACTCCAAATGCCCACTGGTGTCCATTGATATCACTGAAGTCCACATACACACTTGTCTTCCTTATTTCTTCAATTGCTGATCTTTTGAATCTCATGGGCAAGGTATACAGTATTACACTGGTGAACTTTTCTTAAAAAGCACAGAAGTAACAACTCTGCATTTCTACAAAGAGGCTAAAACAGAATTCTCTCTGTTGTGAGGTTGCACCACTGGTTGGAAGCAACCCTACTTCTGAACATCAGAACAGGAGGGTGAAGCAAGCAATTGGACTTACCCCTTTCAAATACTACTTACTGAATATTGCCCAGAGGGGGCCTTACATAGCACAAGTTCTTCTGAACAGCTGTACAAGTAGCACAGAAACAGTGAGTGTTTACGGTCTTTCCAGAATGCCAAACGCTAAGAATAAGTTAGAATTAGTGATAATGAGAGCATGCTTCCAGGAGATTAGGAGCTAGACATGCCTGAACAGCTAAGGGAAGCAGGAAGGTATTTTGGCTATGCATTATCACCGATGAAAATATTTGGCTTTTGCTACTATTTGACTTTAAACTATCCTAGTTTTTGGATACTGAATGGTTATATCATCCCAGCCCTTTATTACAAAACATTCAGCTGCGTAGGCTTTTAATTTTTGATTCACTTTACAACAGTTTTAGTTACCCTCGTGTTATCCCTATTTTTATGAAAGCCAGAAACGCACATCAGATAAGAGGCACTTAAGCACTAGGGAGGAACAGTGCATGACAATAGTCACGTTGTCCCATTGCATGGCAATGGCCCCATTACAAAAACCAATGACCTGTAAAAAGTTTGACTTAAGCCTATTGTGGCTCAAGTGTTTTCCAAAGCCGGTAATTACAGCCTCTGTTACATACAGAGAAACGAAGAACAAAGTGATTCTTATTCAAGTGATGGAATGGCAGTTTAATGTAGGCTGACCATAAAAATTCTTCCAATTACAGCTTTTTGAGATGATACTCCTCCGCATCGCACACAAATAAGAGCAGTGCAATAAGGCACGATGCCTGCTAAATCAGTTGGTACACTTTAGCAATTCCTCATGAAAAGAGAAGACTTCATAAAATATTGTCTGCAGAAGAAAAAACGGCTCAAACCTCTACAACGAAGACTGATTCTGTAGCAATTCAGCTTTATGCTTTTCATCACTTCATACTATCCAGTGGAAGAAACCATTTGAGAACCTCTTGAGAACACAAGACACCGCTTCCTTCTCCGCTGCCCCCATCAGAAGGGACAATCTGGATCAAAACTGTAACAGGCTTTGCAGTGCCCGCATATGAAAGAAAATACAATACAGCCTACACATTTCAGTCTATTTCCATTAAAGCAACAGGTTGGGCTTGACCTAACCACAGCTCTATCAATACTTGATTAGGTCCAAAGCCACCAGTGTTTGCCCCTCATCCTGCAAAGCTGTCAAAGGCCATGGGAATGGCTTGGGTAGGGTCTTCATGGTATGGAGCACACAAAGAAATGAAGGTAAACACTTTAAAAAAAGAAAAATACCAAGTAAGCAGTTTCACTACCTCCACCAGTATTTGTGACACCATTTTATAGCAGATCTGAGTGTATCTTAAGATGACCCAGAAGATGAAGTTTACTTTATAGCACATTGTTGTTTTACTATTCTTCCCTGGGGAAAAAAAAAAAAAAAACTGCAATTCCTACCCAACAATCTGACCTCACGCACAAACACTTGGTGGTAATAAATTGATGTTACAACAAGACAGCTTCATAAGCCTGTACTACACAGAGCTATCAACCCAATCTTCCTTGAGTCCCTATGAGAGCATGCAGAAACATTAATACTGGATACAACTTTAAAATGTGAAGTCTTTAAAATGCTGAGTAGCATTTGCCCTGAAAATACAATCTGTTACTAAAGACCAGTAATCAAAGGAACTTTGCACAGGAAGCAAGGAGTTCTTATATATTTGCAATCCGTGCTCTTAAATGTGTTTGAGCTTCTTGTAAAAGTACTCCACAGTGGCTAGAGTGAAAACAGAGAGAAAAACCTCCAGAAAAGCAAACAAATACACTTCCACACAAAATAAGTGTTGTTGTTCTGCTGTGACAACACACTCTCCATGCTGGAGACAATCCATCTTCTCTATCCAGCAGTACTTCACAGGGTGGAGGAGCATCACACCATCATTCAAATCCCAATGCAATTTGGTACAGAAGTTAGCTTTAGGAAAGATGCCACAAAGGGGTAAAGCATTTTGCATTCCAAATGAAGGATTCTTAATGCATTATTAATTTCTGATTGAAACCAGGGACATTCATAACTTGGAAGAGGTTCTGAGAGTGCTTACTAAATGCGGGGGCTGGAGGCCTACCATCCTTAGCATCACACAACATCTTGACAGCAGAGAACCATGGATTAAGTTTATTCTGTTTTAACCTCAAGGTGCAACACTCAAGTGAACGAAGTTTCTCTTTTACAACAATTAAATGATACCTAGAAAATCCGGAAAAAGGCAACCAAAATGCTTAACGACAGAGCAGCAGACGTATGAGGGAAAACTCAAAACGGTGGAACCCATCAAATTGTGAGGAGATAGAGAGGGACCTTGATTAACATCTGTGGAATCTGCAAGAGATGGATTAAATGGACCCTAAGTCCCCTAATAAAAGAATACATTGATGTGTGAATAAACTAATCTCTTCTTAGTTTCATAGGGAAGACCTGGGAAGAAGCAGCAGATAGACAGTGAGCTAGATGGACCAGTGATGTGATGCATTTTTCACATTCTTAAATTCCAGAGCTTCACCTTTTGCTTCTATCATCAAAGCTGAAGGATGGTTCTTTGTGAAAGTCCAGCTGAAAATAAAGATATGCCAAATCCGCAAGCCTTCCCTGGCATTTTATAGGCCACATTTATCAGGTCATGTGCAGCCAGCTCAAGATGACTGTCTTGAGGTTTGGAAAAGACTAAGTCTGAAAACTAAATGAAGTAACAAAAAATTGACAGTTTTCTTGCACAGAACAATTCAGAAAAATGCAAAATCTGAAGGGAAAAAAACACATCTATGAATGTGCCAGGAAATCTACACTGTATATTCTCATCCTTAGAGGGTTTATTTGTTGCTTTGTTGTTAAGTCAAGTATTTTCAAGCACAGTTCAAATTCTCGTCTATAGTTTAACATTCAAATACCATTAAAGCAACTCAAGTTCAGTTTCTCAGCTCTGCCTCTACAAGAAGGTGCAGACCACAAAACTGATACATGATTATTCCTGAAGAACATACGTATATTTGTACAGAAGTTGAAGCTCATTTTTCAAAGGAAAACAAGTTGTCACCAAAGGCTGCTGAACTAATTTAACATATCCAGTTTGTCTTTGCTGCTGCCAAAGCTGCAGAGCCTGATACCCCTTTCCACCCCACCAAGCTCCAAGCCTTTCCTCATCCCCTCTGCCTGACTGCACAACCCTTGGTTTTATTCCATAGCTTCCTATCGCTGCCTACACGCTTTTTGAGCTGCTTTTACTTATTAAGACAGAAGAAAATCTGTTCAGGTTTCTTTTTTTCTGGTTTGTATTAGCGGTTTTCTTTTTTTTTTTTTTCCTTCTATGTAAATGTGGTTAAGTGGCTCAAAAGAGAGCTCTCTAAAAAGCTCTGGAGCCAGTACAAAGGTAGAAGCACATGGCCAATCGTAGGGAGCAGACTTCCCGTATTTTGGCTTCTGCAAGCTGGTATATCAGCTCATTGCTCCTCTTGGACTACACCTGGGTGGACTGAGGGAGGATAATAACTGAGCTTCTGACACTAGGCCATTAAATTGCATTTACTAACACCAGAGCAAGACAGGGGAGTGGGAGGAATAGCAGAGTTCCAATAGGGACAGTAGAGCTCTTCCACTGTAATGGTTGAAGGGGGCGAAAATTATTTGGTTAAAATAGCAACAATAAACATTAATGTATAATGTTCAACCTTATTTTCCCCACTCTTTCAAGCTATTTATCAGCTATCAGCTGGTACCCACGTGCACATGACCAACTAAGTTGACATATCTGGATAAAACCAAGAGTCTTTAACAGTCAATATTCAGTAAATGCCAGAGCGGACAGAAGGAGGAGCTGCTGAGTAAAACAACTCACACACCCAGCATAGTCTGGACCAAACTTTGAAAGCATTCAGCTTTCTGGCTGAAATAACACTCACCTCCCCGTGACTGAGCTACCTCCTCACACAGGGTTCTTGCTGACGTAAGCAGTCCCCACGGACATCTCCTTCCTAACAAAGATGAATGGTTCTCTAGCTCAGCATCTGAGAAACACCTCTGCTCCCTGCCCTTCATCCTAAATAGAAGAGAATGGAAACTGCAAAGGACTTTCACATACCATCTTAACTATAAATAACAGAGTTTTTACATTCAGCAAAGCTATAATTGTCAAGTGTTTCATTTCTGGAACAGATGTAAAAGGATTGTATAACAGACTAAGTGTAAGATCCCTGATACATTAATTGCTTATCGTTAATTTAAGATTATTCTCTTTCCTCCTGAGAGAAGAAGAACAGAAGCAATTTTTCTCCTATTTTGGGTTTGAAATGCTTGTAAACCCAACAACAGCCTGCAGTGTTCTTTTGAGACAACTGCCATTTAAAACCTCAATCTTCTGCAACGTGAAGTTTTGATGGCGTTATAAAATGTTTGCAAAGGAAATCCAACAAGGTATAGAAAGTCAACTTGTGGAATACCGAACACATTCCCCCAAAGTGCATCACAACTCCTTAGCTATAGAAACTTCAACTATTAAAAATGGAGGCTTCTCCTGACTTTGGGCTCAGATCAGCACATGAGCTGAAGGCCTTGAGGGCACAGTCTGAAAAGAAAAAAAATACAGGCTAACTATCCGGTTTCACTCAAAACAATGCTGATTTCCCCTAGCTTAGGAGTGTTTACTAACACTGCACAGCGGTTTTCCTGCTAGGATAAGAATGTATCAGGTGATAAAACCTACTGAAGAAATTCTCAAGTCCAGGAATTTGGATACAGGGGCAAAAGTGGATGGAATTCCTGGGTAACAGCACACACAAATAAGATTTGTTTGCATCTGATAGAAGACAGACATAGATAAGCACCTGTAATTTACACCCAAATCAACAAAGCATCTGAGAGAGTTAACTACCATGGCACCAACTACAGATATTAAGCAAGAAATTGTAACTTCGAAATATGGTAGAAATGCCACAGTACCTGTTAAAAGCAACTTTTTGGTCAGAGATCGTTTGAACACGTGTACAAGCAAGTGGCTGAAACAGGCTTGGCACAGTCAGCGGCAACACAAGCACATCTCATCTCTAATTATTTCCAAGCAGTTTGTAAATGTCAACGTGTGGTTTAAAGAAACGCAGCACTTGTTTAAATCTGACACAAACCATTACGCTTTAGTCATCTGCAGAATACTTCACAGAGCAAATGAAGAGCGTGCATAGATAACAGGCAATGAGAAAAACTCAATTAAAATGCAGCCACGCTCTTCTGTCACAGCGCTGCTCAAAGGAGCGATGGACACCAAAAGGAGGTGAAAAGAAGCAAACTGAGCAAGCAGCAGAGCTTGTGTTATGCTTTGACAAATTCTCTGGCAGCTGTAGAGCCAATGTCCCTTCTACACAAATAAAACTTTACAGACATTAGTAAGAGTTATTAAGATTTATTCCAAAGAAGTCATAGAATGGCTTGGGTTGGAAGGGACCTAGAAGGTGATCTAGTTCCAGCTCTCTGCCATGGGCAGGGTTGCCAATCACTAGATCAGGCTGCTGGTTATCCCATCCAATCTGGCCTTGAATGCCTCTGGAGATGGGGCATCCACAGCCTCTCTGGGCAGCCTGTGCCAGTGCCTCACCGCTCTCTGAGTGAAAAGCTTCCCCTGACATCCAAGCTATATCTCCCCTCTTTTAATTTTAAACCATTCCCCGTTGTCCTGTCACTATCAGATCATGTAAAAAGTTTGATTTCCTTCCTGTTCATAAGCTCCCTTTAAGTACTGGAAGGCTGCGATGAAATCTCCCCACAGCCTGCTCTTCTCTGAGCTAAACAATCCCAACTACCTTCAACATTTCTTCATAAGAGAGCTGCTCCAGCCCTCTGAGCATCTCCATGGTCCTCCTCTGGACCCAATTCAACAGCTCCACAACTTTCTTGTGCTGGGGGCCCCAGGCCTGGACACAGCACTCCAGATGGGACCTGACAAAGGCAGAAGGGGACAATCCCGCGCCTCTCTCCGCTGCCACCCCTCTGCAGATGCAGCCTGGGATATCGCTGATCTTCCAGGCTGCAAGCACACACTGCCAGCTCTCGTTATCTTTTTCATCTCTCTCTCTCTGTCCTTCTCCGCAAGGCTGCTCTCAAGGAGTTCTTCTCCTAGTCTGCACATAGATTACCTATTTAGAAAGTTCAAAGAGCATATCTGATTCGTAGATGTACAACAGCAACTCCTCACGTCGGATATCAGTTCATAAAGCAGACTGAAAACCTCCTTATTCTGCTTTCTTGTATGAACAAGTAACAGGTATCCACACAACTCTCTGATGCACAAGCATGAGCACGGCCTACCCCTATTCACTTACTCATTTCAGCCATCCCCTACCATGTTCTTGTTGAAGTTCAGAGCTGTATTTCTTTCAAGTCTCCCTCTCTGGATTTAAGGTTTCCACAGCCAACTCAAACTGGGTAAAAGTTTCCTCACCAAGCACTTTCCCCACCCTATGCTATTTTTTTCAACTAGACAAGTGAAGATTTTTTTTTTAATTAACCAAATGAAACTCAAGACTCAGATTTCAGCGATGCTTCAGCTTCTCCGTACTTCACATGTGTTATGTAGCAAGCTGTGGGTTAAAACCAACTCAGATCCATCTCGCATGTATCAGTTATGTTAACAGCATTTGAAAATGGAAAACTTCCAATATTATTTTGAAACAACTATTTCACTAGCATGTCTGCTTTCAATTTTTCATCTTCCATCACCCACAAAATACCTGATATTAAAAAGTCATTTGAATAACCAGAGTTGTTGCTTTAATAGACCAGGACAGCTGTCCAGAAAAACAAAAACAAAAACAACTTTATTCCTCATTTGAGAAGAAAGACATACTTTGAGAGCTGGATTTCTTCTGTCAGATTTTCGTTAAGTAAGAGAGCGTGCTGCCACACATTGTATCTTGTATCTCTTAACTTGCACATTTACCTTGCTGTTTTATGTCACTGCATCAGGCATAAGAAGCGGCAGTATTTACAAAATATATATATATATTTTTTTTTTTTGGAGAAGGTTTGTCAGTTCTCATAGGACATCTTGCAAGAGAGGTTTAAATTCCTTGCTTCCGTGTTTTTATGAAAAGATTAAAGAGAGATATAACAAATTGCTTTGGGAATATTCCTAAGAATAAGATGCTGTTTTGAAAGAAAGCTATGAACTTATAAATCAAGTTATTATAACATTTATATATTCTCCTCTTACATGCTAAATAAAACAGCTCACAGAGATAGTACAAATAGCATTGCCATGGCCTAAAAAGAGCGAGAGCAAAAGGGAAAGAACGCAAAGTAGTAGTGATGAAAACCAGAAATAATAGTAGAAAAAAGCAATGCCAAATTACACTGTGCCACCAAAGTCACAGCAAATACATGCCATAACGAACAGGAATCAGCAACCTGAAGCATTTGAGGTCCACTCTTGTCCAGTTCAGCCCTAATTTTGCCAAGCAATGAGCATGCTCATGCATGTCTAGAAGAGCAGCAGGTTTAATGGGTACTTATGGTCAGGTGCTAAGCGCTGGGGCAGGTTCGTGCATACTGATAAGGAGGGAGGAAGCCTCCAGTGCCTGAGAGAGTTTGGTCCCAGCCCTAGAAACGTGTAAAAAACTGCACTGTCAGTCACAAAGGACACATTTTATGAGCAAGCTTATTGCCTTGCTGTAGGATGGCTGTCCTTGCGAAGAACAGAAGGGGAACAGCTTATACAGTATTTATTTTTCCCACTGGAGAAAAAGAATGAGTCTGCATTTTTAATTCCATCAGAACTGGAGCAATATTAATGTGAGTGCAGACTGGATATGAAGAGTGAGGAAAGTATAATAAAAAAAGGAAAAATATTCTCTCCAAGATTTATTATGGCAGTTAAGTTACAAAAAGCTATCCAGCTCCTCCTTTATATGGCTCCTCCAGGGCTGAACCATCAAGTATACCACAGATAGAGAAATTCAACCCAAGTTCCTGATAACTGACCTGTCCTAGGTCAAGGCATCATCCACAACAACCACGGCGAATGCTTCCAGGCACCATGTGTTTCCAAGGAATTACAGTGCACATAACCTCCTAGTAAGTTCCTACCACTGAACAAGAGAACAGTGATTGCTTTGGATAAATCAATTCTTTTTAAAAAAGCATTAATATGAATGATAGCATACCAACACCTTCCAGAGACCCATAACCACACAATACAGGCAAGTGCACAAGTAAAACCGTTTTGAGTTGAGGTTCAGCATTCTGCCTCAAGTCTGCCTGCTTGTTTTCTACATCTCCAAATGGCGTGCTTGTGCTAAACTTCACTCAGTTGATAACATCAACAAGAAAAACAAGAGCTCCGAATACAGGCTTCAGAGCTGCCTTGATTTTTCCCCCTGCTCAAGACGCACAAGCCATTGTGACTGAGCAAAAAAGGACAGTACTTGAGATACTCAATTTAAGCATCCACAATTTTTGATGTCTCAAAATGGTATATTCTGTATTCCTAACTTTGTACCTTATAACCAGCTTCAAATATGTGTTTTAGTCATTTACGCAGAGCTGCAGTTCCAGAACTGACAATATGATCACCCTGTGGGTTTTCCACCTCTCAGACTGAATTTCACTCCTTTCTGAGATTCTTTAGCCCAGACCCTCCCATTCTGGCTTATTTTACTTGGTTATGATCACAATTTTCAGATAAAATAACCAAATGGAGATAAACATAAATTACACAAAAAAGAGCATCCAGCATTATTCTTCTGTTCTGAATAATCATTCACAAGTCACACACTTGAATTAATGGAAACTCCTCAAATTCATTTCAGTCAGCCCAATAAGCAGCCATCGCATTTAAAAAACAATTCACACTGGGCTGACAGCAATCAAAACATTATTTTTGCTTTGTCTTCAATTAATAAATTACATAATATCTAGAAAAGCCATTCTGTTCTTCAGTTTTTGGGTTGTTTCTTTGTTTTTAAGCTACAAGTGACCTAACTATCATACATCAGTAACTGTGTATTCCTTGAAAAGGAACAGATACAGGCTGTGATCTGCACTAATCAAACTGCCTGTATATGACATCTGTAACCTAAATGATGCTGGTGTGTAGAACTGCTTAACTATGGTACTATGGTTTATCAGGCAGCCACACTCACAGTCAAGTGCTGTTGCTCCTACTGTAATGCATTGGTTTCCATCATTAACAGGTAGCATACTTAAAGTTCACAAACAGCTGCAAGAAGAAGTAAGGTGTGACAGATAAGAGGAATATTCCACTTGAATTTTGACTGATAAACAATTGTTAAGTATCATTTGTTGAAGATATACTAACTTCACTTCAAATATCACATCCAGCATTACCAGCCTACACAGACCACATGGTTTTACTAAGAAGCTAACTGCAGCCAAAACTAGAAACAATTTGTTCTGGTTTTTATCTGATATTGAGCCTACTGAATTCCCAAAACGACTTGAAAAGGAAAAACAAATAATGAGCATTTTCCCACCGAGATACTGATCCTGTCTTGTATCCATTTACATACCCATATCAGCAACGTGACTGAAGAAACTTAGCAGCAAAAGTACAGAAGTGCAAATCCTTCCTTTCAAGGACAGAACAGGAATGGTGCCACAGCACTTTCTTCACTTTATGCAAGGTAACTCCAGGCATCAAATCCTCTAATTACCACAAATGCAAAAAAAATAAGAATCTTAGTGCCAAGAAAACACTTAGGAAACAGATTCAGAAACACATACAAAAAACCTTATCTTTTGCTAAAACCTACAGCTAATTTGCAGAACAGACTGACCAACTGAACACATTAGGATGAATCACAGACTGATGGAATATCCCAAGTTAGAAGGGACCAACAGGGATCATCCAGTCCAACTCTTGGCTCCACAAAGGAACAACACTGTTCCAACCATAAATCTGAGAGCACTGTCCAAACGCTCCCTGAACTCCGGCAGCTCAAGGCCATGACCACTGCCCTGGGCAGCCTGTTCCATGCCCACCGCCCTCTGATGAAGAACCCTTTCCTAACCCCCACCTGCCCCTCCCCTGACACAGCTCCATGCTGCTCTTTGGGGTCCTGTCTCCAGAGAGCAGAGCTCAGCGCTGCCCCCCCGCTCCCTGTGAGGAGCTGCAGCCGCCATGAGGCCTCCCCTCAGCTCCTCTGCTCTGAACAAACCAAGGGACCACAGCCACTCCTCATCCATCTTGTGTCCCAGACTCTTCTCCACCTTTGTAGCCTTTCTTTGGATGCTCCCTAATAGCTTTTGTCTTTAAAGGATGTACATCAGGATACAAGTCACTGCTCCCCTTGCCTTCCATAGAATAAAAGCAGTACACATGAACCGCTTCACAACTCTGTTGGCTGAAGGACTCTCAGCCTGCTGCTGTCTGAGCAGCACCTTCTGGTAAAGGGCTAGGATGGCTATCTACAGCAGATGCCTGCTTCCATTTCAAAGGTAGAGCCGTATGCAATCATATATCAGAGTCCTTTGAAGCCAGCCTTTTAATTCTGTCCGTATTATTCCAGTCTGCTGCAATCAAACACCTGAATGAACAAAAAGCTGCCGCTGAGTCGACTGGCAGCACAAGTTGTTGTATGCGAATCAGCCGCTGCGATCAACTGGAAAAGGTTGCTTTGGTCTAAAGCATCTTTGTTACAACTCTGCTCCACTTTATCGCAAGCAACCATCATGTCACAGCCGGGACAAAACCTCCTTTGAATCAAATACACTAAGATTTCAGAAATATGATTCTTATTGGTATTTCCTCATAACAGCAGGGACAACAGATCATTGCTGAGCTGCAACCATGATACAGAAGAAGGCCTCTGAGCAGAATGCAAACCCTATTGCTCCTTACCTTCAGAAGCCAGCTTCAGGGATACATTTAGCTCCCTCCCATCCTCCTGCCTAGAAATAAAGATTTACCATGACTGCAGACCATTAACCACCCAGCAACTACTTGTTAAGAAAAACTTATTTGCCATGGCGATCTTTGTAAGTCAAATTAAAGGAGAAAACAACGGTAGGAACCCATGACCAACTATTAGCAATGTAGCTTCATTACAAAGCTATATCATGAAGAGAAGTCAAGTTTTAAGTAGGGATGGCTTCAGCCAAATCCTTATAGTTACTAGAAAGCAAGTGATAAAAGGAAATAATGACTCTTTAATTAGACTGATAACACAGTATCACATGCTATAAGGAACACGGTGATAAAGATGACTTGTGTCTTCTGAAAGCTTGAGAAGCAAAATCATCCATCACTTTCTTGAGAAGTTACTGTTCCAGTACCTTTTCTGGTTCCAAAAGGAAACTGCCACATCCTCAGGGGCACCCTTGGCTAACAGGTGAAACAGCAAATATTGGATGCATACGAGAAGCTACAACTACTCAGTTTCCTTTGACAAAATTCTACACAGCATATCAAGTTTAAGTCAAAACTTAGCTTTTAGTGTCCAAATGCCACACTTCAGTTTATCACAGCTCTCACCTGCTGGTACAATGCCTTCCATAGCTCTTTGCTGTGAGCTGCTCCCCACACATTTAGTTCCACGTGCATAGGATGGAACCAACAATAGCAAAACCAAAAGTCACACACTTTTCATCCTCTGGTTACTCAAAATGAGGAAATGTACACCATGTAGAAGCTGTTATTTTCCTTAGGAACTGCCTCAATAAGGCAAGGGTCTAAATAGTTCATTCACAGAATGAGTCCAACTTAAACTAAAAAAGCAAACCATTAGTTTTTAAGGATCAGAAATCTTTTCCAGGCAAAACAGTGCCTTGGAAAGCAGTGGTGGTGCTGGGGAAAAGTAAGCAATCCCTCTCCTGGCAGCGGAACAAAACTTTGTTATCAAACGAAAAAGAAAAAATGGGCGTTTGTCTACAGATGATTTTGAGCAAGGTGACTCAGCAGAACTGAATTCTGCCCAAGAAAACTTTTCCTGACATCTTTGCTCAACTCTGTTCAGTGTGAAAATGCAATCTCTTCCTGTATTCCTGTAAATAAAGTGTCACGTCCGGTGCTGGGCATCTACCAGTTAACTCCATGCTCAGCAATCCCCACCCTTCACAGCCCATCAGATGGAAATGGTCCCGGTACTTTTAACACAGATTCACCAGTAGATACCGTGGTGACCTCATTTATTTTGTACAGAGATCTTACTGTGAATGCTGCAACATTTTTAAATTATCAGTCCAGAAAACCTACATACCTTTTGCAAGCTCACAGAAGTTTTTGGATAGCATTAATTTGCACCTACTCTGTTTAAGGCCCAGGTCAGCAAATGGAAGGATTTAATAAACAAGCTGATGCTGTTCCTACAAATGCAAAGCAAGTCTGAAAAGCTAGTTTTACAGCAGTAGTCCTTCATATGAAAGCTGTGCATCGAGTTATATTGTCCATAGGAGTCCTTTTGTTAAAAACACGACAAAAAGAGAGGACCTGAAGGATTACTAGCTAAGGAAGCTAGTTTCTAAACATAGCAACAAGCTACTGCCAGGCTAAACGGGTGAACAAAGTGAGACTGTGAACATACATATGTGTGTGTGTGTGTGTATCTGTGCTTTTATACTTTTAATTCCTACTCGATTCGTGATAAAAGCCCAAATTTAAATTTCATAAGAAAGCTATTAAGGCTACAAACTCTTATTTGAACTTTCAGCGAAAGAGGAATATTTCAATCAGTGTATCATCCTCTTAAATACCGTCTTCCAGACTTTGCTCTTCAGCCTTCATCTGAAGCAACTTCAAAAGGACAGTTAAAACATTCTGCTTTGCATAAGAGTCAGTTTTTCAAAGACAGCCCAGAATTCAGTTCCACGCTGGTTCCTTCCCAAGTGCTACCACTGATAAGATCGCACATCTGCATTACACAGGTAACACTAAATGCCCTCCAAGAGCTCAAAACAATCATCTTCCTTTCTTGTACAAATACCTCAAGGTCCACCTTCCATCCCGTTTCTCTTTGAACAAGAAACAGCCACTCTAATGGAAATGCATCAGCATTCTCCTACCTATACTTCTGTATCTAAGTGTGTGTAAAATATATACCTCTCACATCTTAAGAAGTCAGTCACTAACAAAAGTTTAGACAAATACGTGGTTTGGAAATAAATGGCCAACGTGTCACATCAGCTGATGCAGTCGGTGTACCAAGTTAACAACTGACTGTCAAATGACAGACTGCATTCTTCCCAGTTGCTGCTTTCTCTCTCTCTTAATGCAGCACAGCTATTATATGTCTATATTATACAGACAGTGCTCTTCAAATAAAAGAGAACTCTTGTTTTAGAGACTAATTGCCCTAGCTACCTCCCTACCTTCCCAGCACCAGAACTCTTCTTATACCATTTCTACCACCGTGTCCCTTTCCAGCCATCACCAAGCCCCTAAAATACTAAGGGTCTGCAAGACTACAATTATCACTTGTTTTCCTGTTAGTAGAACAGTAGAGACCGAAGGGATGGGAATGACGGAGAACAAGCACTCAACTTTTCTCCTATGCACCAAAACCTGGCTTACGTTCAACATCACCAGCAGGTCCCATCTGAACATTCCCTGAAATCACAAGGTTTACCAGAAAAAAACCATTTAACTTGGAACTGCTCATCACTTAACGAAGATTGCAACATTAACAGACTGCAATAGATGGGGTAAAACTCCTTCCTGGTGGATTTAATAAATTTCACAACATCGCTGGCTTTCAAACAAAATCAACACAAGGTTGGGGACTGAACTGCAGTTACCTCAAGACAGCATGCGCCTTTCCTAGTCTAAAGGCTTTACTCAATAACCGCAACCACTTTGCCCCGACTACTCATGCGTGATGCATTTCACATCACACCAATTTATTGTTTGTAAATTATTAAACAGCTCTTCACTTGGAAGATATTAAAGAAACTTCCTCCTCCTTTGAGTGGATAACTTACAGATAACATAGCAGAGCTATCCAATTACTCTTAGCTGCTCAATTTACATTTATTTGGTATACTAAAAATGGTATCCCTTGCAAAATTTGGGAAGGAAGGCTACAAGCAAAAACATCTGAAGCACAATACATCACACCATCTACAACTTTAAGTAGCTGTAAGCTTTGTTATGATTACTACTGGTGCACAAAAAAAGTACTGCTAAAATGGAAGGCAATTTTAGTCCAAGTCAGAAAGAAAACATCCCATATAACAGATTTTCAGTACTTAGCTGGAAGAAATGCAGTGACCCAGACACCAAAGCAGCATTCACTGAAGGTCTGACCAAGATTGAACCTATTTATTTCACAAGACGAGAGATTTCAAGTTTCAAATTACTTAGCAAGGGAAGGGTGGTGGGAGGAAAGAAGCAGCCAAAAACATCTTAATCCTATCACTACCGAAGGAAAGCAATACACACTTGCTTCCTGAGAAGAAATGTGCCGGTAAACAAAATCCACGCTTTCTCTTCACTTGCCAATGACAATGTTCTCAAGTCCGGAATATGCAGATCCAAGCTAAGTTATCAAATTCACAAACATTACTTAGCATTGACGCTAGCGTAAAGAGCAGGCAAAACCTGGCAACACAGATTACACAAATATTTTATGAAGAAAGCAAGCACTATCTTAGTCCTTGGTGCAGTCCCACAGATGGAGCACACAGAATTAACTGCAATTAGGTCAGCCCACAGTATCACAGAGCTGGAAGATTTCAGATTTATACTAAAAGAGCATAAGCATACTATGTGTGAACACAGTCTTACTGAAATATATCAAAGCATTTTTAAACAACAAATATTTGCTATGAGATCACACACAATACACCAGAAGCTTAATCTGTCGCATTCAGAGAGAAAAGGGACCATTTAGAATAACATATGTAACAAATACATCAAGATCACATTTTTGAGACGTTACAAAATAGTTGGTAAAGTTTTATCCATTTTTGCTGCAGTTAAACTGAAGCTTTAAGAGATTAGCCCAAGGGTTAGAATAAAGCTACCCAAACCCAACATTTCTCTCATTAGTATATTACCTTTCTTTGACTGTAGATATCTCACAGCCCTTATCAAAGTAGGCCAGATCCGTTTCATTTCCCTAAGGTTACGCCGGTGAACAGTACAGGGGGTATCCATCAACTAAGGAATGGCCACCATTCAGTGACAAATATAGCACGAGCCATTTCTCATCTGTCCTACTTCTTTGTAGGATGGTATGTAGCTTCTTCTAGAAAATCACCACAATTGGCAGACTCAAAGATGCTGTGCCTTTGTCCTTACGTAACTGCTCGTGTCCCCCTTCTCCCCCCCACGAGGAATAAGAAGAGATTACACGGTCGTTCTCCATTTCAGGAAGGAGCCGGCTGGATAAGACATCACCACAGAAGTCATGTCCTGAGAATCCTCCATAAGGCAACTAGGGAAGAGGGAGGGATTGGTTTTCATTCCTTTCAGTTGTTGCAGTGGGTGGGGGGGAAATCAATACCTTTTATCATGGCCCAATGCGGCCATCTTCTGCAAGCAGCAGCTAGCCCTGCTGTCCTGATCCCCCAGTGCTGGAGCAGGAGGAAGAAAACTGATACCCCCAACACTAAACAGCCTTCCTGAACAACAGATGGCAACGACCTTTTTTTTTTTTTTTCCTTTCGAAGTAAGTTTCTTTATTCCTTATTTGTACATTACGGAAGTTACTCTCTATAAAGAACTTTCATTCTGACTCTCATGATATCCCACAGAGGTGAATCCAAACTCCATCTGATACTTCCGTTACCCCATTTGCGATGCACAGGAGCAGGTATTGCTATTACCCCTTCCGGCTAAATCCTGGCAGACGAGTTCTGCAGTTCATTAGACATCACCAGGACGTGGCAGTGGTCAAGCTCGCTGATTTCTTTCAGTTACTTCTCTCATATGTGCTACTATAATATGCTGACATGTAGCAAAGAGTAGTTAATTTAGCCTCAACGCTTCAGCAAGGTGAAGAAAACACACTAAACAAAGACAGCTCTAAATACACCTGCATGGATCCTCCAAGTAACGAGACAGCTAAAAACCAAGTACATTCGGTGTTATTTTACCCAGGACAACTCAGGACCAGCTATGTCCACCTGCCATACAGCACCATCTCCTCCCCACGCCAGCCACCTCTGCCCTGAAGTTCTGAAGTCAGTGCCTGTCCATGATCCAAGAGCACGGTGATGCAACACTCCACAGCCTGCTTCTTTTCCAAAAAAGAAAGTGCAGCGAAATGAAAAGGGACATGAGGAAAATCAGCCTTGCAACCACCAACACTTAACCTTCTACTGTCGCTCTCTGTCTAAGAAATATTTGATTCTTTGGCTACTAACAAAATTTCAAGTTGAACCTCTGCTCTGCTCCTTCACGTAGATGTTTTCAGCCACAACAACAACACACAACCACTCTCTGGATTACAAGAGTGTCAATATTAGTGTTTTGCAATGCAAGACAATCATGTGAATAAGTTACACATTTCCATCCAATTATTATTAAACCCCAGTTTCAAGACAAACCCTCTCACTGCAATAAATGCATAGTTTGTGGCTAGTTACCATCTCTCGGGGGGGGGAGAAGGGAGGGAGGGGGCTATAGTATGGGTGGCAAGTTCTAAAACCTCCAGAAAAGAGACATGTGCCTTCCGTTGTAAATACTCAGTCGCTTAAACAACTTCTTCCAGAACGTGTATGACAGCAGAATTACACTTAGTGCTTTAAAGCATTAAAATCAAAGTAGCGAGGTCTTCGAAACGGAAACCTGCAGGGCTCAAAGGATTCATTCAGTCCAACAATTTTAGAAAGCAACGAGAAAAACGTTACATTTTTCAGGTGAAAGAAAATCCAGGTGACTGCTTCCTGTCCTAACTGCACGATCGGAATAAAAAACTGAGCTTCGCTTTTTTGGATAGGAAGAAAACTATAAACGCACGGGTGAGCATTAAATGAAATGGGATAAATGAAAGGGGATACTCATAGGCGACAAAACATTAAAGAGGGAAAAGGGGGACACTTACAGGTGGTAGAACGTTGAAGAGGGAAGGGGGGATGCTCGTAGGTGGTAGGACATTAGATGAAAGAGAGAAAGAGGGATGAACAACGCAAATCACGCGTACCTTTAGCCCAGCACATCGGGAATGGACTGCAGCCGCTCTTCTCCATACAGACAGCACCTGCTGGCTGCGGGGCCTGCCGGCCTGGCCCCCCCAGCAGCAGCAGCATGCACCCGAGCGGGCAGGGCTGCAGCCTGGCTCCGGCGGCTCGCTCTCAGTGCCGGGGCTGCCGTCGGCACCCGGGGGCCGCTGATTCGGGGACGGGGCCGCGGCCGCCCGCGGCCGCCGGGAGAACGAGCGCGGCTTCCATCCTCGCCCGGCCCCGAGCAGGCAGTGCCCTGCCAGTCCCTTCCTTCCTTCAGCGGGGAGGGGAGGAAAGGGGAGGCGATTAGCGAGCGCCGCATTAATATGCTAATCTCCCCCTTCTGCTCAATGCAGCCGGCAGCCTCCTGTTTACAGAACTGACAGCGGCTTCGCAAATCGACTAAGCTGTAAATCAAGCCTGACCCGGGTCATGTCTGGAGCTGCGCTCGCCGACCGCTTTTTGTTCCGCTGCGGCTCAGCGAGCCCCCCCCGGCGTTTGCTTTGCAGGAACTGCCCCGGGAGGAACAATGGGAGGCGAACAATGCGCGGCTCCGGAGCGGCCCTGCGAGAATCCGCCCGGCAGCGCTCGGAGCGCCGCTTCCCCGGCCCGAGGCTTCTCCGCTGCGCTCCCGGGCACAGCCACGGCCTCACAGCGAGCCGAGCTCCCATCAACTGCGAGCAAAGGGAGCGAGACCCTACGGCCTCACCTGCTCTGCTCCGCGACCGCAACAAAACGGGGGTGAAAGAAGCTTGGCCGTAGGTGGGTGCGTGGGAAAGAACAAAGCAAAAGCTATTAAAAACCAAAAAGAACCTCCCAACAACGTGAAAAACATTAAAAGAAAACTATACAACTAATAATACAAAAAAATACCGAATAAAACACCTCCCTCCCCCGCCCCCCAAATCCCTCAAACCCGATGCCACTGATGAATCAGCAGCACTCCCTGAATCGGGGCTACTTTATATGCCTCTGCTCGAAAGGCAAAGGTCAGTGCAAGTGTACACAGGCACGCTGCACAGTTACACTGCACAAAGTTTGCTCTCAACTTGCAGCACGTAACCTCAAAGCTACTTCCAGCGTTTTTTTCATTGTAAATGTTCGAGTGCAAATACTGGACAAGCATGTGTTTAAGAACATCTAAGCAGTAGGTGTATATGGAAATAAAGGAAATAGCTGTTCTACCCTTAGCAAAACACAGCGATCCCTATGGGTCCTTCCAACTTGGGCTATTCTGTGACTGTGAACTGGCTGTGCTGAAACACACGTTAAACCCAACAGGACCATGACTCACACAGCTCAGCGTCCCCATACAGCGTGTGTTAATCTTTTCTCCTCCCAGCCCTCAGCAATAAGGCACATGGCTTATCCCAGTCTATAACCAAAAGGGAATTAATCCCAAGCTAACAGCCTTCAACTTAACTTACCTGCCTACTTGTAAGCAGCACAAACTAATCTACAGCGTATATTTAATTACTGCTTTTTTTTTTTTTTAACCATAGTGTTGCCACATCTTCACTCAGTCCTCCAGCAATGCAGGGCTACAGCGGTGAGTATCAAAACCCTCAATAAATACAGCTGCTGCTTTCTAGAAGCACTGCTTTCTTCTACATTTAAAAGAGAAAACAGTCACACAAAAAAAGAAAAACCGTGGCCCACAAGCAGGCCATGCGATGTTCTGCATCACCGCTCAGGCACAAAGCACTTTCTGGGGCTGAAGAAAGCCAAAGGGCTGAAGACATGCCTGGATGCCTCCCCCTCTCCCAGGAAAGTTTTCAAAGCCCCAAGCGCTACGCAGACAGCCAAAGGCTTCCAAGAACGGGGTGAATTATGTTCACCTTCAACGATAAACTAACACCCATTTGTCCCTGGAACACAACTCATTACACTGCTGCCTGCGGAAGGCTCACGCAGGACGGTTGCTGCTCCAGCCCGCGGTGCAGGAAAGCCCATTTCCCGTATCCAGCTCAGCCACCAGCTTCCTTCGTGACCTTGAGCACATCAGCCTTGTTTTGCTCCGGCTCAGAACCGAAAGCTGCAGACACTTCCCCCCTACTCACCAAGTTTGTTTGGTCTGAGCGTAAGGGTGCAAAACGTGAAGAAACCTATAGTTCTTCCACACCATAAAAACACTGTCTTACTGAAAACAGCCTACAAAAAACGCTAAGGCCTAAATTAAGTTTCATTTAGGTTATTAATTAAAGTTTCTTTTGGAAACAAGACTTAAATGTCAACTAGGAAGTACATTACCAAGGGAAACTTTTAACAAGATGTGTGCATTTACGTTTTCCTTTACACTTTCCACATCACAGTAATATACGTGATAAATCCAAGTGCCAAGAGATACTGTGTGCTCTTAGCAGCTCTCCTTATTGATGGCAGCAGTGCTGGAATCACTCTCATCAAGGATGCACTTTCCTGTGGTAATATCCCACTGCAAAGTGAAGGTGAACACCAAGTATGGCATAGCCTGACAATTTTCGTATGCTGTTCTTATAATTTCACCAATATTTTACACCATGAATACAAGTTATCATAATAAGCCCGCTGCCTCCTTGATGCTAAGATGCATATAATTTTAAATTACTTCTTTTCTCTTTGTTAGCGCAGAAGTTACGTAGTAGAAACATGCCCTTTCTATTTCAAACAACACGGACAGTTTTCAGTACAACACAAGCCTGACGTCTGGATTTGGTATTCTGAATTACATTGGAAACCCCAAACCTTCAGGTTGTTGATGGTTCGTGATTTGCTTTTTTATTTATTTTTTCCTCCTCATTATTCCTTCCCCCTCCAGGGGATGTACAGAATTACAGAATCTATAGTCTAATTGCACAAGGTTGGAAAAGCCCACGGAGATCATGCAGTCCGACTGTCAATAAAAGCGTGTGCAGCACAGGGATGGAGCAGCAAACGAGGCACAAACTTTAATAATAAGAAGAATAGACGTAGTTAAGTATTTCTCCCTAACTAAAATACTTAATTCCAAGTATCTACAACGTTTTATGAATACTGCTCATCATGTAGGTATATGAGGACCACTTAGGGTAAAATCTTCTGTTTTAACTAATTAAACTAATTAATTCACGCCAATCAGATCATACCATTTACCGAGGTAAGAACCATTTGCCAGAAATTAAGTCTGTGAAACAAGAGTGTTTCTTATTGTCTAAGACAGCATCTGCTGACATATATTGATAGTGCAAGCAGGGATGGTAACAACTATTGAAGAAAACACTACAAAATACCTAATTCCAAAAAATGGATCTACCAGACCATAGCAAGGACATGTAAAACACTGAGCATTTTCATAAAACGCACATTGTAACTAGAAAAACTTCAGACTATCTCAATAATAACCTAAAGAACTCCAAGCTAAGAAATGACATTTTGCCTCAATGGAACTTCAAGTCAGGATTTTTATTTCATTCTTTTCCCCAGGACTATCACTCTAGTTGCTGAAGTTCAGCCTGGACACAACTATCCGAAGCCTAACTTGTTCTCTGAAGGCAAAAGAAAGGAGTCAGAAATGTTGTATCACAGCATTTGGGTTTTTTTGTTTGCTTTAATTCGGCCTGAAGGGCTGATCCTGTCTCGAAGTGAAGCCAACTGCACGAATAACAAAGCCTTATAGAACAAAAGGTTGAAAAGCAGTTTTATTTTCACATCAGTTAGTATCTCTATTCATCAAAGGTTGATCAAACCAATTGGCAAGTTTGAGCAGCCTTGGGAAGGGCAGGACAGAGCTAAACTGACAGTACTTGCCTCGCTTCGTTGCCCTGAGAAACCAAACTAAACTTTGTATTCAGAAACATAGGAAAGAAAGTCCTTCCAGTAGTTCACTGGGTACTTGAGAGCAAGCATGTTCACTTGAAGAAGATCTGCATATTTGATTTAAACAATGAAGAAAAACATTCCCTCATGCAGTCGTTTTACTAGTTAAAAAAAAAAAGACAGTTCCCTAACCAAATTTGCCCTCAAGCAGAGTGGAGGTTTTATGTTTTGTTTCGTAAAGTCACAAATTCTTCTTACTGAGAGAATTAGGGAACATCCTGTAAAGCTAAAACAGTCAGGAGGCACTTCCAACAATTCCAATATGTCTATTGCTCATGTGACAATCTCTTTTGCTTTTTTTCCCCCATGTTTGTTTGTGGAATTCAGCAAAGATACTCCTCAGACATTGAAAATCACTGTTTTCTTCATTAAACTTCATTATCTCAACCTTATCCCTCATGGTTTCTTTAATTACCGTAATTATTTGTGTACATACTATTAAAAAGTACAAAAGATCACATCCCTTCTTTCCCTCTTTTTACAGAGGCAGGAAGGTTCTTTTAGCACAAGTCAATCAAATATCTTCTCCCGTTAGCTCAATAGGAACTACAGAAAAATGGTGTACCACCATCACACCACATCTGAAATTATGGCTCCTGAAGACTATGATGCCCTAAGCTCAAGTCTGCAAAGATTGTGCAGGAAATCTTCCTGGGATGACCTGGTCTCTAACTCTACCTGTATATCATCACTGTGCTCGTGACCCACTGCTCCTCATTCCCCTACTCATGTGTTCTCTAGTACAAGGTCTTCTCCTGAACCCCCCTTTACCAAAGGCTCAAAAGAGAACATGTATTGGTTTCATGAGCTCAATAACGGAACTCTGAAGACAACAGAGATGCTCAGTCATCGTTACGCTGGTACCAGAGATGTTATTTCTTATTTAACTATGAGTACTCTGGCAGATAAAACTGAAAGAGTAATGACACTTTATTTTAGAGCACCAAAATCCAAGCCCTATCTTCTGTTAGAACTCAACTCTTTGCAGCATGGACAAAAACAAGTTCCACACTCTAGATTAGAATAAGAACTTTATTCTTCTCCAGGAAACAGGTAACGAGGACTTGGGGAATAACCATTAGAGATCTAATCCAGAAACAAACAACAAAATAGGCCAAAGAAAAGCACAGATTATCATTAAGATCCATCCATAGTGTGTATAGCACAATTCTCCTTTGGGAAGTTCCAGATCAACCAAGCAAGAAAATTTGGATTTGGAGACGTCTTTATTTTGAAGTTGTAGCAGAAGTACAAGTACAGCACAAAAGGACACACTTCGTAGCTTCAGCCTGGGGCAGCTGATAGCCTGGAAGAGAAGATGTTGAAGGATTCACATCGTGCTTAGCTGACCAGAGGAAGATGCCAGTAAACCAACATATTCATCCCAGACACTAGACTATTTTTTGATCTGTCTCTCTCAGACATTTTTCTGGCAAAAAAAAAAATCAATCCAAGACTCACTTTTTGGTTATCTTCCACCATTTGGTGGGCCTTATTAGTAGAATACATGTAAAGCCACGATTCATGAAAAGAGCAGCTTTAAAGTAACACATCCTAACCTTTTGGACCATTACCACATAAACTGGATTTACTATTCTCTGAACTACATTTTACAGCAGCATTTGGACTTCTTTTTTTGAGATGCAAATCCTCCTTGGTTTCCATGGATTTTTCCATCTACTATTACTAAAATACCTCTTGAGCAGCAGTACCTGGCATTGCTTGGAGGCCTGGCTTTCCATGGCCTTGGAACAGCTGACGTTGATGGAACTTGGCACTTTAGTTTCAGTCTCAACCTACTGACAGTAGCGGGGTGGGGAAGGCAAACAGCAGGTCACTGAGACAGCGAAGGAGGAATGTACTGTTAAGTTTCCCATACTTCCCCCTTCCCAAAAGATGCCCTGATGTTGAGGAACACAACAGACAACAGTGTGGGCCGTGGCACCGCATGTTAAGACAACAGAAGTTACAAGGACTATTAGGTTACCTCTGTTTTTATTATTTCATAAATGAAGACTGGCCATTTTTTAAACCCATACGGACTGCATTAATCCACAGGTGCGAAAGTCATAGATTTTCTTGTGAATGGGACTAACTTCCTTGTACTCTCCCACTTCCTTCAATTTACTTTTTCGAAGGCTTATTGTAAAGAAATAGAAGTCAGGACCATGGTTTAAAATTGCTCCTTTCTTTGGGCATTAATTCCAATCTTCTGCCTCTTTGGATTCTAGGCTGCTTACAGAACAGAAAATACACCTGCTGCTGTTCTCAAAACACCTTTTGAGAAGTTCCTTCACAATCCCAGTGCTTCCACACAGCAAAAGTCCGCTTCATGGGGACTTGGAAAAGCAAGAGGAGGAAATATCCAACCCTACATACCTTGCTCATTCTTTTAAGGCAAAATAAAGTATGATGTTTCTGCCTTGTGATAGGCTCCCCGTGCTTATCACTTAGCATTGTTTTTCTCTTCAAATTCCTTGAATGGGGAGAAGGAGGAAAGGGCACAGGAGAGAAAGCTATCCAGAACGGCCACCAGAACTTTCCCTGACCTATAACGTTTCCTCTGTTTATGGAGAAAAGACTCCGTTTATGGAGTAACCGTAGCAGAAAAGCATCTTGAGGGGAGATTCTCAACTCTTTGATGCTGTCTAAATGAAACATACTCTGCAAGGATTTGTTTTGTTCAGCAGAAGGGATCCTCAAGTGGATCTACTGACCTTACAGATACTTCTTAGGACCCATCTTCATCAATACAAAGGTAAACTAGAAATGCCACACTAGAAATGTGACACTAGAAAGTGTCTTAAGTGCCTGTTCATATCTGGGCTGCTTTTCCTCTCATCTACCTAATAACCAGTTACACAATAGGAAGAAAACTATGCAGCCACAAAAGGTCCAGTCATTTTCCAGAAATGGCAGTCTGGACACGTTGTTTCCCTTGTCCTACCAGCTTCTTCTTCATTCATAAATACCAAGCTAGAACAACAATTTAGCAAAAAAAAATGTGCTAAACAGATGTTTACAAGTTGTGTCTAATTTATGTATCACTGCACCTCAGAAGAAAGCATGTAATTTCCAAAGACTCACAGTGTTACATAAAGCACAAATATAACATTAGCTGTTCTCAGGTATTCAAGTCACTAAATGCAGTTAAACTGAATATAAACCAACAAGCTGACAAAAATGCAATATCATTCCATTTAGATTTAAAAAAAATTGGTCAAACAATTACCTTTGTATTTCTTATTGAAGGAATGGAGTAGCATAAATTTAGCATATATTGACATCCTATATCCTAAGCCTATATTGACATCCTGCAAGTCTAAGGAAACATGAAATTAAAAATTATTTTTTACATGGTGTCTTTTTAAATTTTTGTGAACACAAATAGTAAGGCTGCTCAAGCAAGCCAATTCTGTGCCTAACCTATATTTAAAAAGCAAGAAACTGGAGACACAAATGCCCCACTCTGCCTTCAACTGCCGTAATTTGGGTTCAAAACTGCTGCATGAGATATTCCAACAAATTGAGTTTAACATTTTGTTTAGGACAGTCCCCAGCAGAGGCAAGCGTAGCTAAGCCACAAAAGAATTCAACTCTTACTTTAACCAACCCCTCCGCAATGTTATAGCAAGAAGCGCCCTTCCCTTTACAGGAACTTCCTTTTATGCCTCTGCCTCATGAAAACAGCAATAAAATTTCAATGACCACTTCCTCAGGTGCTCAGGCAGTCATTCTCTCCTCTGCTATGGGGATCAAAGGTTGAATAAAAGGTTTTGAGTGACATGAGGACAATGCAAAATCCATCACCTTAAATAGCTTCATCTGTCTGTCCAATTAGTATAGCATCTTGTCAGCACCGTTCTATCAAAGAGGTTTAACTATTTAAGTGCCTGTACACTGGTATGAAAGTGCCCAGAAAATACAAGGACATGTTGCTTAGTTCTAAGAAGGCCTCCATGATCTCACCACCCAGCAAATCCAAGCTGTTTTAGCTAACCAGCTGCAGCACTGAGACACTGAGTGGAATTCCACATAAAGGCACTAATTATTCCACTCTGTGCAGTGCAGCCTCACCTCCAGCACTGGGTGCAGCTTTGGGAGCCAAAATACATGGACATAAAATTATTAAATTAATATCCAGCTTCTTGCAATGGTAGACAGAACATTTAAAAATCTGACAGAAACTTGAATGACCTACATTACCAAGTGTCACAGAACAACACTACTGGCACATAACAGCATCTGACAAGGCCAAGAACTCATCTCTTTCACAGTACTGAACTGTCAAGCACCACTTCCAAAGAAACTGTGGTGGTAGTCTCCACAACTCCATTTGATGCCTTTCAACCAAGGCACAGTATTCAAGTTTTTTTTTTTTTTTTTAATCAGAACAAGAGACTAAGACAAAAATAACTGAATACATAAACAGAAGACGACTAAGCCTTGTGTTGCCTCCAAGACAGAATAAAATGTAGTAAACCAAGGTGGTAGAGAAGTTCAAGCATCCTGAGGTGAAGGCACAGTGAGAATTTTCACATTGCAGAAGCAGCCATGAGACTGTCTTCTTAATAGGTTACATGACTTCAGTTTAGTCATTTTTGCCTGTGCACAGAAGGACAGACCTCCTTTTCTCCTCAAGCTCTGAAGGAGGCAGATCATTAAACACAGCTGATCATCACTCTCCAAACTGGTACTTTAAATCCTTCCTTAATTAGTTCTGCACTAAAGGATGTCAGTAATTCAAATGCAGACTTCTATGGACTCAGAGAGCAGCTGGCCTGCTAATGACAATTTTGAAGTTTAACTAAATCTTTTTAAGATTTCTGCAAGATGAGCTGAAATACAACCACAATGCGTGTTTACATCCTGGCACATCCTGCCTCTACAGATTTATTTCAAGAGAGCAGGTAAATCTGTATCCCAAGATAAACGCTATTAATTTTGGAAAGACAGTTCCAATACTTCTCAACATTAAGTCTTCCTGAATAAGTTACTGCTCACTGCCATGCAGCAAAATATATCAAACAATTTTACAGCAAGGAATCTAAATGGAGACTAACTAGAAACTTCAGATTTTGATTCCTTTTTGAAAGGTGTAATTAGTGAATTAAGACAATGTGGAAAACAACTTTGTGCCACAGTTAATTTCTTGAGAATTTAAGAAGTCTCACATCCATCCCAAGCATAATTCTAGCCCACCAACAGAACCCTGAGCATTTAGCACAAACTTCCGTCAGTCTGGACTCTTTTAGGAATAAAGTACTGAAGAAAAATGTGTTTCCTACAAGAGAAGACATTTATTTCCTTGGCCTCTCATATGAAAACCTAAATTATGGGAATTTTACACCTGCCAAATGGCTTCCAAAGCTTTTTCATTCTCAACGTACTGATATCCCATTCCCATCCAGCACGGTAAAGTCTTGCAGAAACTATTTTATTAACTACGTTCTTCATCTTTTAAGAATAAAAAAGGACAGAACCCACACAAATAGAATAGTTATTAGTTAACTTTATCAAGCAGAGAAATGCAGCTTTACACCAATGGCTGACAAGAATGTAAAAATAAACTAAAATAATTATGCAGTCTTACTTGTGATCATTGGAGGCGTAACTTATAACAAAGCCTGAGAAAAGTTCAGCCACGCAATGTTTTTCCTCCTGCCCACAATGTTCTACTTCAGACAAACTGATGTGTATTTTGGGAGACAATCCCAGGCCACTCCCAGCTCAGGTCCTGCAGAACAAAAAACACCCTAACAAGTAGTATTTTATATAAACTAAACACACAAGTTCCAACTTGATTTCCAGAATCCCTTTTTCAGTAATACTGTCATCCTCATCCCTCCTTTACTTTGTCTTTGCTGCTACCATCACCTTAGGTACTAACATACCTCAGCAGTATAACAAGTATCCTCAGTGTACTCGCCCAAGCAAACTTCAGGCTTCATGGAAACACACTGCAAGTTATGTCCAATTCCACTTCATAAAATCTTGAGAAGTTTACAAAGGCTGATTAAGTCACCACTCAGCCATTTAGGTTTCTTCAGCAGAAGGATGCTACAATTCAGGATGTGAATATAACTGGAGATCGATGTGGTGTGCAGCTTGACAAAGGTCTGTTCAGGGTTTAATTTCTACTAGTTGAAAGAACTACAGCAGTCAGCAGAAACTGTACTCTCTATGGAGTAGTCTTATAAAAGAGTAAATGCAGCACGGGCATAAGCAGGATACTGCTCACGTACCATAATTATTAATTTTGGGTTTTTTTTTTTTTAGCTTTCAGAATTTCTTGTTTTTCTTACTGTATTCAAATCCAGAAAAAGACACCTTCAGTGACTGCTATCAAAGGGTTTGTGTTGTAAAAAAGTACCAGTCTCTCATTCATGATGTCCTAATGCCTGACTGGCTCGCTGTCCTCCACTTGCAAGGCTGGCTCTGCTCTTACATCTTCTTCCTCCTGTACGACAGGTGAATTCTCTGGTCTGTTTAGATACCTACCGTTGCCTTTTATACAAATTTTTATCAACTCAAAAAACCACACCCTACCACAATCTCCTAAATTCCCATCTCCTTAACAAATACCATTAAAAGGTTCCCTTCAAATGTGCGGCTGCACAGGCAAGCATTTCTTAAAGCAAGTACAGCTGTACTTGGTCAGGTTTAGCCAAGGTCCCCATTGCAGTTAGTGCACCAGCTCCATTTCCCTTCTGCAAGAGAGAGGCAACCTTCCCTTCTGAGAAGTGCAACAGCTTTTGTTTATACAGCTGCTCCCTGAGGCCAAAAATTACTCTCTCCTGTAGCAATGTGAAAAACGCCACATTTCTGTAACCTTGGTGCAGTCCATAACAGAATTCTACTTTAGATCCAGATTAGGTATGCCACTTGAATAACCCTCATCAGTGTGCCTTTGGTTATCACATACCTTGACTTCTAGAATTCTTCCACTTCTAGATGAGTCCACAGAGGTAAGCAAGAACAATCCTAACTGTGTGTGTCCCCAAAACCTTGGGAGCTAGACAGGAAGCAACACAGAAGCGTGCTGAACTGCTGCCGGTTTGTTTCAGTGTTTGGTTTTTTTTTTTAAAGCTGCTAAGACTGTTAAGCCAGCTTGTTAACATTCACAGCAACATCAGCACAGGAGTTGAAGGACTTTTCATTTTCATGTTATCAACTCCTATTCCCTACTTTGTCATGCAGTCATATTATTGTGCCATTAGTCAAGTTATGAACGCAACAAATTTCACTTTTCAAGCATCAGAGCAGACTGAACCAATTACTCAGAATGCCACACTACTCTCAGTTCCCGCGACTTCAATCCCAAAAGTTCAATACTCTAAACTGAAATTTCTTCTCTATACTGAAACCTTTTTCCTTCTAATTCATCTTTTTCTCCTCTTTCTCTCTCTCTCCACATATCCACACACTCCTCCAAACACAGTGTTACGCGTTCAGGGCAAATTTCTCAACTGGAAACCATTTTGCAGACCAGTTTTAAGTGATCAAGAATAAGACACAAGGATGTCACTGGGGCAAAGGGATAGCTGCAGCCTTCCAATGAAAGAGACTGCTCTTCATTCTAATTTTTCTTGATTCCTTACATCTTTAGAAGCTTGATAATTACAGTAATATTTTAGAGCAGATACACAAAACACCCAAAAAACCATTTTTCTATGTTCCTTTTTATTATTACTGTCAAGTTCACACGATTCATTATTAGGTCTGGAATTACAAAGGTCTTCCCATTAGTTTAAAACTCCCTCAGCATATTTCTGGAACAGTTCCCAAGTGCCATAGGTATCTCTTTAAAGGACACAATTACACTGGAATAATTATTTTTCCTACACCACGCCGCAAATATCAGGTTGCCAAATGACAATACTTACAGTGCAAGACAGGTCCCAGACAGAACCTTCAAGCCCAGTCTGGCAGCAGTGCACGGGTGGAAGAGGGAAGAGCAAGCTACTTAAAATGCATATTTATGCTGCTAGTACTACATATACCAATGTTTAAGAATACCTTCTGTAAGCACTTACATAAATAGCATTTTATTCAAAAACCTCAGTGTACCTACATCTAGAATTTATTACCATTTAGTGAAACTCCAGAATGCTCAAAGACATCTAAGTTACATTTACAGACTATACCACACCAGCATTGCGCATCCTCCATTTTTTTTTTTTAAACAAAGACTCATAGATGTGTCATTGCAGATAACCTCCCTTCCACTCCTCTCATACTGTAATGAAAGAAAGAGGCTCTCTCTGTTTCAAAATAAATAAGATTATATAATCCTGTATTTTCTGAGTCATAACAAATCCAGTTATGCCCTACATCAATTTCAAAATAAGCAGACCAGACTGTGGTAGCATTTTGAGTCAGTTTAAGCGACGTAGGTGCCTTTAAATGCTATCAAATTAAGACTCACCAACATTATTCTGATAAAATGTTTTCAGCGTGGAACAATAAACTCATTAATTTAGCTATGATAATTACATGCAAGTCTCCTTCTAGCTTGCTGACACTCCAGGCATTTATCCTTTTGTCCATTCTGATACTGATGAGAAGAGCAAGGGCACGAGGAAGAACAGGTTGACCCACAAGGTCCATAACTGGTCGCACAACTGGCATTGCCAATGTGGTTCTGGCTGGGATCCTCTCTGAGGAGTGTACACCTCAAGTGGAACTCCAAGAAGGGCAAACAGGAGTGTCTGGGTAACTAAAGGCCGCTCAGCCTTACCTTCATCCCTGGGGACGTGATGAACCAAATAGCAACATGTAATTTCCAGAATATACAGAGCGCAAGATGATCAGAAGCACTCAGCACAGACACGTGAATGAGAAATCACTCCTGACCAACCTGATGGAATTCTATGATGAAAGGAGGAGCTTGGTGGACAAGATGCTGTTAATCTTTACTCCAGCAAGGCTTTCAACACTGTCTCCCATGACATCTTTATGGATGAAATGAAAGTATTGACTAAGTAAGTGGACAGCGAGATGAAAACTGCCCAGACTGTCAGACTCAGTGGCTTGTGGCCAGCAACTCCAGGCAGAGACTAGCCAGAACAAACAGAAGATTAACAAGAACATCATTTCCTAAAGGGAAAAAAAATAGCAATGCTAAGTTACATAGATTTTAGTCAGAAATTTAGTATACCTCAGCATCTCAACTCTATTACCTGTCAAACTCACTGATAAGAAGGTTCTCTTTGTATCCAAAATACACTGATACTTTTGAATTGCATGGACATCAGCTACAAAATATGGATGGAGCAAGGGAAGGGTGGATGAGGGCAGTGTCAAAAGAGCAGCCAAAATAGGCAAAGTCTCTCTAGAAAGGTTGGAAATATTTAACTTCAATACTTCAGCTTTCTTTCCCCACCTCCCTGGAACATTCAGTACAAAATGCCAGATACCTAACAGCAACAGACCAAGGACAAATGTATTGCTTTACCAAGTGTCAGAGGTATATTACAGTGGGAAATGGTATTTTACAAGCATAGATTATTGTTAACGGTACACAATAAAGTTTTAAAATAGGATGATTTTGCAAACAATAGCAAGGGAAGCTTCCTCAAAGTGACAATTAAGCTTTATGAGCAATAATTTTCACTCATTAGGAATAGGAGTTTTGCAACACAGTATTTGGTGGAGGAAAAAAATGAAAGCCATAAAGTTGCATCACACAAAGAAAAAGCCTCCTTGTGCCTTGTGAACTTGGAGGGGCACACAGCTATATTCTGAATTAACAGCACTGACACTTCATAAACTAAAAATTACTAATTCTGTGTTCTTTCATTGGTGTGAGTGCCTCACCTAAGCACAAATAAAAAAAATTACAACCAAAGACAGCAAATACAAAAAAAACTTTAAAGTTATAGCTGTTGTATTTAATTCAGTGAACGCAATACTCCTGGATAAGAAGCAAAATCCTGATAAATTTTTCTAAGGTTCTTTGAAGAAAAAGACACGATTTCTCAAAAGGTATTACTGAAAATACTACCTTTAACAAACAGGCAATGCAGGTTTCCTTGCTATCTCCTTAGGCAGCACACAACAGGCATTCTGTCTGGAGTTCTGAAGTGGACTCCTTGCTATCTGTAGCAGTTCAGATTTACTTATTTAAAACTGCAGCACCAAATTATAAGGCCACAACTACACAGTTGGTTATTCATTTTCCTCCTTTAAACAGAGGAAGCACTGACAATAGTTCTCTAATAACGTTACTGAACTCATTCTCAGCTGTATGAATAATTGCTGCAGAATTTATTACCCCTGTAATAAGCGTGAACATTTTAAAAGTTCTGTGTATTGTCAATTTGTCAGTTCTTGCCACTAAACTTCATCTGGCTATTCCTCAAGTGATGTTTAGTATTCTATCTCCTAACGTAGAAAGTAGCCTTGCATTATTTTTCCTTCCTCTGGTCTGAAAAGCAACACTGCATTTCAAGTTGCTGTATTCAGATGATGCAGACCTAGGATAAGGAAGATCTAACTGCATAGCACAGCACTATATGTACACCCACCTCGTATCTGGCAGCTAAGAGGAAAAGCAGCAGCAGGTTGTTTTGTGGCAGCGTTTCTCTGGAAGGTGCCAGGACATGAATCTGGTTTAACTAGCAAGCTTTCTGTAGGAAGGAACACACTAACAAGAGATGGAATGCAAACACATTTTCATTTCAGGCAGAGCAACATCTAAGCCAAGTTGAAGATGTACCTCTTCATTTCTTTCTTTTCTGGCCCTAAAAAAAACACACAGAACTAAAACTAGTTCCAAAACCATTTAATATTTCAAGATAACAATGACTGCGTATGTATGGTACCTAACTGACATACCATACACCAAAAAAACACAAAAACATCACATGGACATCAAACACACTGAATACGTGAAATAAGGATACACAAAGAATCACAGAACTGTAGAGTGGCCTGGGTTGGAAAAGACCATAATGATCATCGAGTTTCAACCCCCCTGCTGTGGGCAGGGTCGCCAACCACTAGACCAGGCTGCCCAGAGCCACGTCCAGTCTGGCCTTGAATGCCTCCAGGGACGGGGCATCCACAACCTCCCTGGGCAACCTGTTCCAGTGTGTCACCACCCTCTGAGTGAAAAACTTCCTCCTAATATCTAACCTAAACCTCCCCTGTCTCAGTTTAGAACCATTCCTGCTTGTCCTATCGCTATCCACCCTCGCAAACAATCGATCCCGTTCCTGTTTATACGCTCCCTTCAAGTACTGGAAGGCCACAATGAGGTCTCCCCGGAGCCTTCTCTTCTCCAAGCTAAACAAGCCCAGTTCCCTCAACCTTTCTTCATAGGAGAGGTGCTCCAGCCCTCTGATCATCTTGGTCGCCCTCCTCTGAACTCTTTCCACGTCCTTCTTGTGCTGGTGGCCCCAGGCCTGGACACAGTACTCCAGATGGGGCCTCACAAGAGCTGAGTAGAGGGGGACAATCCCCTCCCTCTCCGTGCTGACCACTCCTCTTTTAATGCAGCCCAGAACACAGTTGGCCATCTGGGCTGCCAGCGCACACTGCTGGCTCTTGTCCAGCTTCTCATCCACCAGGACCCCCAAGTCCTTCTCCACAGGGCTGCTCTCGAGGATGTCTTCCCCCAGTCTGTATAAATACCTGGGACTGCCCTGGCCCAAGTGCAGCACTCTGCATTTGGCTTTGTTGAACCTCATTAGGTTCTCATGGGTCCACTTCTCCAGCCTGTCCAGGTCCCTCTAGATGGCTTCTCTTTCCTCCAGTGCATCAACTGCACTGCTCAGCTTGGTGTCATCTGCAAACTTGCTGAGGGTGCACTCGATGCCATTGTCTATGCCATTGATAAAGATGCTGAAGAGCACTGGTCCCAAGACTGACCCCTGAGGCACACCACTTGTGACCGGCCTCCACCCTGACACAGAACATTAATCACAAAGGATATTCATTCCTATTAATTTTTTTATTACCTCATGCTAGGAGAACAACACTTAACTCATGAGAGTAGAACTCTGAAGGAGATAGTCTTTAAGGATAGAACATCTCTAAGATCCTATTTCAGGGAAATGCTTTGCTCCATTTCTAACTGTGAACACAATACATATTTATTTCTCACTATTCTCTACCCATCTGGTAGTTCTTTAATACACATTGTTGGTTCTCCCTATATCTCAATTCTAGTAATGAATGCTTATTTGCACTACAGGATCAGTAACAAAGGGCCTAGGCTAAACAACTGTCTGCTGTATCGCATCAATACTACTAGAATCATAGAATCCTTTGAGTGGGAAGGGACCTTTAAAGGTCATCTAGTCCAACTCCCCTGCAACTAACGGATATCTACACCCGTTTAAATTCAGAAGGGAACAAAATCCAGGAAGATTTGGTTTTAATCTGAGGCAAAGATTAAATGTATTTACCAAAGGAAACAGGCCTTTCATTCCACCAGGCATACTAAGAGCATACTCACATTCAAGGACGGCTTCACATGCAGACAAGAGCACTTAGTTCTGTCTGGCTTGGAAATGAGAGTATTTTAACATGTTGTCTTCCAAGGCCCTAATGGTTTACATGCCGGAAACTCTACAATCATATCCACGGACCCAATTTATAGGCAGTAAAACATCCAAGTTACCTACTGACTTCAAAGCAGTGGTACAGCTTAATGCAGGGTAACCCCTTAGCAATGATTTAATGATTGGATTAGCAGCCCAATCAACTAATGCATTCAACTGCACACAATCATTCATACAAGAAGAGTTTGCTATAAAACCAAAGTGAAAAGGAAGTTTTCTGGATGGCTTTGGTACACCGACTAACCACAGTGAATTTATACGCAACACAACCTCAAGCAAGACACTATAATGAAGACTATTTTAAATGTTCTCCTTGCTACTGTGAAGCATTCAAACATTGCAAACCTCTCCAATGCATTATGATACAAAATTTGTGTACTAAAAAAAAAAAAGCAGCAGGCAGAGGTGAGAGCATTTCTACTGACATCTATTGTCCAGTGTTAAAATTGGCACCCAGAAGAACAAAGTTAAGTTCTGCAAAACTTGAAATCAGCAAAACTGAGTTCTGATGACAGAACATCAATCAAAGCTTTCCATCTAAATGCAGAACCTCATCTTTATTCAAATGCATTGTATCTTTCATCCTGACTATTTCTCCAGTGTGTTAAGTTTCTGTTGAGTATTAATCCCATCATCCAATGTGCTTTCAACCCTTTTTATACTGCTGTCACTTGTAGATTGAATAAGCACATTAAGTCCATCATCATGGCCATTAATGAAGCCATTGTAATACCACAGGACACGCTGGACCTTCGTGGGACTCCTTTCCACACACTCTTTTCTTCTGACAATGCTTTAAGCATGTTTTAAAACAACTTTCCTTAATTTGCTTATCTTTGAATACATCGAATCCCTGCTACAGTCAAGCTCTCGCATACAGCTTTTCTAGCCTCTACAAAGTCCCCTTATCTTGTGGCATAAACAAAGTTACCTTTCAAAATCTCGGGCAATTATTTGCCCTTTATCAGTATTCAATGCCGCACCTAAGAAGAGCAATTGGGACACCCCCCTCTCACACACAAAATGAAAAGAACAACCTTGCTGTGACTCAGACTCACAGTATCAGACAAAATCTTCCAGTCCCAAATGAAAACTCAGAAAAACCAACATCTCCTATCTTCCCACAAGCCTGACTAAACACCAGACAGTTGTTCTTCCAAGACACCCCACAAGTAGTCGCCTACTTGACAACTGCCCTCAGCATTCTAAAATAATTTTAAGGTAGAAAATAAACAACTTTTCCCCCACTTTCAAGTTCTCTTCACTGCTTCAAGTAAGCCCAATTCTGTCTCAGAACAGCCACCTGAAAGTTCTCATGGAAAGACTGCACAACATAACAGCTGCCAAGTTTTTAATTGAAATGGTCACTGGATTCAAACGGGAACAACCAACTGCTTCCAGAGCAGATTCGGGGTAACAGCAAACCACTGCATTTCAGAAATTCACTTATCCAACCAAAGACGCCTTGTGGATGGCTACAAAGCATACTTCAGGAAGAAGACATAGCAGAAAGGATCCATAAGGAAAATCACCAACGCAGAGTAAGCACAAAAGGCAGCGGGTTTGATAACAAATGCCCAATGCAAAACTTGCTCAGCTTTTACTCCAAGTGAACCATGATGATGATTCTGGAGCAGCTTTGTTAATGCAGAAATCATATTATAAACCAATCAAGAACCCACACCCTCCCAGCCATAAACCTCCCATCTCCTTGCGGGTTGTTCCTCAGAACAGAAATATTGGTGATTAATTAATCTTCTGACAGCTTTACCACACGCTCTGCTCTTTTAAATATGCATGTGATATAGTTAATGTTTAACAATAGCATCAATTTGTATCGGTTTCCTCCTCCTCTTGAGAAAACACATCACTTAAATATAAAAATGCCTGTACCTCGACAGGTTTTGTTCTGACCCCAGCATTACCCCAGGTGCCCACATGACGAAGTACCATGACAGTGCCAGGAAGAACCCATGCTCTGGTTATATAAAAGCATTACCGTATCGCAAGCAAGTTCTGCTTGCTGTCAGATCAAGACATCAATGAAAGAAGAGAACTTACCTGCTGGCAAAGAATGTCTTGAAATTTCTGTAACAATAAAGAAATGCATTTAGAAAAAGAAGGAAAAATAGCTCTAAAACTGCGTTAGCCTAATCACTTTTCTGCAAGGCTGCATTTGCTTAATAAAGCACATTATCCGAAGCAATTTGCTAGCTGATAGACATGCCATGTGCAAATCAAAGAGCATTTCCCTTGTCTCATCCTGTTTATCATCAAGATTAAGTTTTTGCCCACCTAGCTGAAAAGTAGAGATTACAGTACTAAGCAATGAGGGTGGTTACTACAGCAAAGCACTACATACAAATTCAAGTCACATTGAGATTTCACTATTAACTCTGAAACTACAGGGGTGATAAGTGTCAGGGTTAGCCTTTGCATACCAACAGTACATTATTGTCTTTTATCTTTATTCTTAACCTTTGAGAGAAAAGACCAAGCTTGATACCAAGCAAGTTTGGAACACAAGAAGCAGGGCTAGAAGAAAAGAGATGGATCTTTGTCACGGAGAGGCACAACATAGCTGCTGGACATTTTTATAGTAAACGTCAAGGCTGTCTTGAATAGCAATCAACTTTACAAAGAGCACTGTCTCAGAGTCTAAACAGATTGTATTAAAAAATTATAGCCTCAAGAAGAATAAACGTAAGTGTAAACACACAAACAGATCATTACGTCAATTATAACTCATTATACTCCTTCTGCCTGTTTTTCATGCACCTGTCAACTCAGTACATGGGAAGCTGACTGGGATGGAAGGTGCCAATCAGTGTTCTAAAAGGAAACTGAAACGCACACAGAATGAGACAGAAGAAGTTAAAAGCTGATGACGTCAAGGACTGGGGCTTGACATCAAGAGGTTAATGAAAGCTGAAATTAATACAAGTAGGGGCAAAGGATGATATAGAAAGAAAATGAGTAATAAACTGAGCTGAGCATAAGAAAAAGGGTCCATGTAGTTCCTTGGTTAAAAGGGGACAGCAGTGCTGAGTAATAAATCCCTGTATTGGGTACAAAAGCCACACGGAAACTGAACTTTATCCACAGGTGCAGCAACTGGGACAAATGGTGAGATTATCAGGGCAGATGGTCACAGCTCTGACTCTTACTAAGGGAAATAACAAGGCTTAATTTTAACCCTGCTCTCAATAGCAGGCTCTTGACGTCATGTTTGGTTTCATTTATAATCCACGTTTGCAGCTACAAACTACAGTAAAACTTGAACGGAGAATTACACCTAAAAAAATGCGAAGGCAGCCTCCTGAAAATTCCAAACTTCAACTTTCATTCCCTGAGGAAATAACGAAGAAGCCAAACACAAAATTAAAATACTTATAATGCAAAATAAAAATAGCAAGAGGACACCCAGAAGAGCAGCGAAAACATCACATGCTAGTACTGGCAGAACACGGTCAGCACGCTGCATTTCAAAGCTGCTCAACATGAACAGAACTAGCTTATGTGGTAAGGAATGCCTTGAGACAGGAGAAACCTTGACAGGAAGGAGCTGTATCACAGGCAGGAAGGAAGAGCCCCAAGCTGCCTCCTGCAAAAGCTCCTGCACAGAGTGCACACCGGTGGACACTGAACAGAGCTCTCTTCTGGCAGAAAAATGTTCAAGCTACCATTAAATTGTAAAATTAAATGCATCCAGAGAAGTGTTGCACCTTGCTGTCTGTTTACACGCAGGTCTGACCGTTTCCCAACACGTATTTCATGAAGTCAGACCGAATTCCTGCTCGTCCTTACAAAAGATGAACCACCCTAGGCCACTCCGGTGAAAAACTAGAATCAAACTGCGGGGTAGAAAACACCATATTTGATTTTAATTTCTCTACAGTGATGGAAGGTAATCTCTAAATCCCACTTAAAGAAAACTGAAGATTTGATATCCTATGAAAAACTAAAAGCTGCATTAAAATTTCCCCGTAATTCTTGATGTACTGGAAATTTTTTGTTCCTAGCATTTCTGACTCTTGAAGCAGACCATTTGCTTAAGCGTGCCTACACAACAGATTTCAAGAAAATTATGGTAAACATAACCGCCAGATAAATACATTATCATACCACACAGATATGCAGAAACCATTCATTTCCACTCTCCGACCTTAGCCAAGCAATTTCAAACAGCTCCAGGGAGAGCTCTGTGTCTAAGACACACACATATTCTTAACTTAAAGAACTGCTCGTCGCATTTTAGCATGTGTTGTTTCTTCTGTGAAATCTCTGTGCATCTACACAGATCCCTAGGACCACAGTGGGACCGAGCCAAAGGAACCTACAAGATCAGCACTGTTACTATATTTAAGTCAGCAACTGTAATGATTTAGTACTTCCACATTAAGCTGCAGAATAGCTCTGTAAGTGCATTAACTGGAGAGATGCTGCACCTCTGGGAGATGTATGCTTCCTGCAAATGCACATTCTTCTAATACACTCAAGTACAAGAGACTGTTTTTCAAGATTAATTGACACACAGAAGTTAAAAACAAGTAGGGGAAAAGAAACTGAGACCTGAAGGTTACATCAGTCAACTGAACATTGCATAAAGGCACTTAATGAGTTATTTGTATGATGTTTTTCAAATATTTCCATTAAGCCCAAGGTCCTCTATAGGCTAATGCACCTTAACTCTGGAAAATACCAACTGCTACAGAGAATTTAACTCATAGTAGCATAAAATGAAACAAATACTATTAATTGCAAACAAAAATACCAATTTCATGGGTTTTAGTGTCTGCTGTTTGTGCACTGAACACAACATCAGTTAAGTGAACGTTCACTACTGCCAGGTGTTTTTATTAGTTACAGAGTCCCATCATTAATTTTGGAGGTTAACATCATGATCCTTCTCACCTTTGGGCCTACTCTATCTCTCCAGTGCGTTCTCATCTTTTCTGGCTTGAAACTTTTAAAGCTTGTTCTCCAAATACGCTTTTTCATTTAACAACTAACACTGAAAACAGATTAGTGGCTTCTGGCAACATTTTAAATACTTCATTCACTGAGAAGTAAACTGAGACAGACCATGCATTTAGCCAGCTACTAATTTCACATTGCTTTTACACACTGTCTTTGCTATGCAATAAGGCTGCCCCTTTTTAAATTACCCTTTTCTAGTCTCCCAGCTTTCCCACATTTCTTACTCACTGTACCAGAGCTCACGCAGCCACACTTGGCACTTCCAAAAGTGTTAAGACCATCTCTGCAATGCTCCTAAAACACAACACAGCCACATACACCGAGGCTGCCAGGACAGTCCCTCTGCTGCAGTACAGCTCATGGGAATCTCAGCACTTCAGGACACCTGCTGCTGGGAACGTGAGCACCCAACGCAACATTTTCACATAGCCAAGAAAGGTAAAATAGTCCAAGTAGAACTGATTTTAAGTCTAGACAGACAGCAGGAGGATGACATAAATGGCCTCAAGAGATCACCTACCATTAGTGTTTCCTACACAATATACACAGATGACCACAACAGAATAGGAAAGAAGCTGTAACAATGTAAGAGGTGCTATGAGACAAGTTCATTGCCCAAAAGTCTTGCTAAGCAAATCAGTTACCTACCTGAAGTCACTGAGAAGTGGAAAGGACTTGACTGTAAAGAAGGAATACTAGAATACTTCTGTACCCACCGAGATCACAGAATATCCTGAGCTGGAAGGGCCCCACAGGGATCATCAAGTCCAACTCAATGGTTTGGGGGAAGTGCAGCCCCACATACAGGCTATGCAGATCCAGTCCCAAATAGCCTTTTCTATGATATCCAGCACACCAAGACGCTCATCATCCATTAAAATTGAAACTGTTTTTATGAAACTATGCATTTATGCATTGCAGATTCTCCTCAAATGTTTTCCTGGAAATGAAGCCACAACTTAACAACCTTCTTTCCAAGAGTAACATCTAATCATTGAAAACAGGAATATTTTGTGAGCTTCGTGTTCTTACCTCACAGTAAGATGAGAACACGGCTCCACGGCCGAGGACAGAGGCTCAGTGCTTACCCAGGCTGCAGCACTGATCTCCTTCCAGAGCTGTGGTAAGGAGCTGACCACATGAAATTTCATCCTGCCTTACTGCAGCAGCAACTGACTCCAACCTAGCAGAGTCCCCTTGAAATCAGTTCAGATATTCAGTTCAGGAACTGATCCCTCATTCCAGCACAGAGTAACGGCTTGCAACACTCAAGGAGCCTCAGACCACAAGCTCTGGGAATTGAAGCACATCATCCAGCAGCCTTCCTTCCAACCAAGGAATATTGCAGCATGAAGATGCTACTTTCCTATTTATCTACCAGTACTTGAGTCATTTAGGAATACAGGCTTCTGGCTGTCGTGGGAATGAACCTGCACAATGTTGCCTCAGAGGCTACCTTCCTGCTATTAGAGGATAGATGCTCCTCTAATCTTTAATGAAGCTGAGATTTCAATGTCTCCTTTCCCCCAAGAGCACACCATTAGGCAGAAAACACAACTCACCCTTAAAATAAACTTAGTCAATTATTCTTTGTAAATTAACTTTTGTTGAGAAGCTCAAGAATTTCTCCACGATTGATCCAGCAAAGCCCTTGGAGCTCCCATTAATTCTTTCTGACAGCATTCTCTAAGGAAAAGCCATTAAATAACATTTATAATATGATGACATTTCCATGTAAAGTCTACAGTAACCACTGGTTAATTTTCCCTATATATAGAGAGAGATAGAGATATATTTTCCCTTCATTGTTAGAAGGGCATACCTTATTTCTAACCTGAACTAACCTCCTTCTAATTTAGCAGTCTGCAGAGTTGAATGTTAACAGCTCCTTATTATATCATTTTCCATTAAGGCAATTCTAGGTGAACATCATTACAATACAGAGGCCTATTTCCCTTAACTTTTAGTCACCCTTACACATCTCAATTTCACTTCTTTTTTTTAAAAACTTTTAGTAGATTATGTGCTTTACAGACACCAATGCCTGATGCAGTATTCATAAATTAACCATAACAGCACTAAAAATACCACTTCCTTGCTTACGTTGAGTTTTTTCCCCTTTTGACATACTTATTGCATTTGTCTTAGGCACAGTAACAGCTGAATATCCACCATGAACTACGAATTTTATCTGGTACCGTGGGGGAGATAGGAAAGAAAAGGCCTATAGGACAGATCCCCCACGCATCAAACATGCCAGCATTCTTTGTCACTTGACCAAGTCAGAGGAAATTCACTGCACAAACCCTCAAGTTTTTCATTCTCAACCCCACTTCATAGGAGATCCAGGCTGCACTGCAGTCCTTTATTCATTTTGTTTAAATCCTTGTTTCAAACGGTGAATATCAGCAGTAAGGATTTAATGCTTTCATCTACATCTGTTGAAAAGGTTAATGAGGAAACAGCCAAGAATGAGTTGCTATCAGACCCTCCTCAGGAAACGTGCACATTCTGTATTACATTTGGAGAAGGTCTGTTTTACCAGTTATTAATGTCAATGCAAGCTGTTGCCTCTGAATCCTAAATAGAATACAAAATTAATTGTGTTTGCATGACAAAACAGGTCCTAAGTACATTTACAGTGTGATCATCACCATATCTTGTGGTGATCTTTAAATAATATTATGCAGGAGCAAAATATTATATTACTGCAGCACAAGTGTCAGTGAAGTCATCCTGTGCCTCAGGAACGCCATCAGTTTGTATTTATTTCCATAACTGACAAAGCAGTACCTAATTAACTGTGGCATTCATCTCGCTGCCCCCAGCCTTCTGTTTATACCTGCCTTCTGCTTCCCACCCACTGGGATTTAAAAACAACAGCAATGTTTGGTCTCCTTAGTTTACAGCATCTACAGAAGTCTTTTCAAGAGTTTCCAGTAACAATTTCCCCTCTCCTACTGAAGGAAACACTCCTAAATCACTTGGCTTATGGCTGTTAAACACTAGTTATTGACTTCAGAAAAAAAAATGCAAATTCTCATTAAGATGCCATGTAACCTACTTGCATTTTCCCTCATCTGGGAGCTGAACTCCACGCTCAACTAAAACAACACACACCTGGAAACTTTAAATTCTTTTACACAACACTCACAGTTATCCATGCAGCCACTAGTAGCCAACTTTTAGAGCAGGTATACTAAGCAGTAAGAAATCAAACGGAAAAATCTGGTGAAGGCTATCAAGAAGAGGAAAAGAAATCACTCCATCGTTCCTCAGGGCAGGTAGGAACAATGTCTTTACATACTCAATGACAGAAAATGCTTTATCTGAGTAACCCAGTTAAAGGTGGACTGCTCAATGGACAAAGATCTGGTTTTGATACCATCCCCAGACAGCAGTGGTTAATGGCTCAGTGTCCAGATGGAGATCAGTGAGTGACAAGTGGTGTCCCCCACAGGTCTGTACTGCAAGTGCTCTTCAGTGTCTTCATCAGTGACATCAACATAGGGATGAAGTGCACCCTCAGCAAGTTTGCAGATGACACCAAGCTGAGTGGTTCAGTTGATACAACAGAAGGAAGGAATGCCATCCAGAGGGACCTGGACACATTTCAAAAGTGGGCCCAGGAGAACGTCATCAAGTACAACAAGGCCAAGCGCAAGGTCTTGTACCTGGGTCATGGCAAGCCCCGCTATCAGTACAAGCTGGAGGACAAAAGGATAGAGCACAGCCCTGACAAAAAAGGACCTGGGGATACTGGTGGATGGGAAGCTGGACATGAGCCAGCAATGTATCCTCACAGTCCAGAAAGCCAACTGTATCCTGGGCTGCATCAAAAGAAGCGTGGCCAGCAGGGGAAGGGAGGTGATCCTGTCCCTCTACTCTGCACTGGTGAGGCCTCACCTGGAGTACTGCGTCCAGATGTGGAGTCCTCAGTACAATAGAGACAGAGACCTGTTGGAGCACATCCAGAGGAGGGCCACAAGAACGATCCAAAGGATGGAACACCTCCCCTGTGTGGAAGGAGAGCTGGGGCTGTTCAGCCTGGAAAAGGTTCCGGGGAGACCTGAGAGTATCTGAAGGGGTAGGCTATAAAAGAGTGGATATGACTCTTTAGCAGGGTCTGTAGGGAAAGGACGTGGGGAAATGGTTTCAGACTAAAATGGGGGAAATTTAGACTGGCTATAAGAAGTGTTTTACAATAAGGGTAGTGAAGCACTGGCACAGGTCGCCCAGAGATGTGGTGGATATCCCATCCACAGACACATTCAAGGGCAGGCTGAACCTAGCTCAGAGCAGCCTGATCTAGCTGTAGATGTCACTGTTTATTGCATGGGAGTTGGACTAGATGGCCTTTATGGGTCCCTTCCAACTCAGATGATTCTGTAGGGAATATACAATCAGTATCTCAACACCCTTTTGCCTGTAGGAAAGAAAGGTACGGATAAAAAGGCAGGAATAAGGTTCCTCAGAGTTGCTTTTTTACCTAACAGAATGGACAACAGATTTCCAAGCCTGTAAGTGCTAGTAAGCTCTTGTGGGCAGGCAAATGCCATGCAAGTGGGAAGAAACTGCAGAAGGACCTCACAAAACAAAGTGAGTTACCAAGAGCTAGCAGATACACTTCAACACAGATGTGATGTAACACATCTAGGGAAAAATACTCTGAGCAATATCTCAATCACACTTACCACTTGCACTTTCTGCAGTTCTGACTGCAGGAGGAAGTTCGACTCAGTGCTGAGTGTTTTCTCCGAAATAATCAGCATCAAATGCAGTAGCCATCAATAAACAAATAAATAAAGACTACAAAAATTGTTTGTCATTAGGAAGGGTACTGAAAACATGGTGCTTAAAGATTTTACTATAGAAGAAAGAAAGATACAGTAATGCAGCACCACTGCTCATCAGATCCCACCAATACAAGTAGTAGGAGGTACGTGAAGAAACTAATGGAGATCAGCTCCAGCCAAATGGGAGCACAGTGAGCTCCTGAAGCTCCTGCTACTGGAGGCACAGAGGCAGGTAGCATCAGCAAGTTCATGGGGATACATCGAGTCCAGAGGGTCAACAAGGAAAGATGAGAAGGGCTCAGCAGGGAGGCACCAGCTGGTACCTCTGATGCAATAGGGGATGCTGAGGGACGCAGGGCCAGACGTGCATACAGTATTCAAACAGCACCTGCTGTTGCTGCTGGGGCACAGCGCTGGGCTGCGGGATCACTGGTTTCACCCAGCAGGGTCTGTCACAGCCCTGCACCCATCACAGCTCTGTGCAGATGCTGGACACCCACAAGCCTTACACATGACCTATAGGGATGCCTCTTCAACTGGAAGTGCTGTTTTAATAGTAATTTAGCTACATTATAGGAATGATATAAATCTTTTAATGGTTCATAACAAATGGAAATGTGTTGCGCTCTGAACAAGCCAAGGAAACTAAAACTGCTCAAGATGTTTAAGGAGGGACAACTGTATGCAAGCAGTGGCTCAGGTGTACCAGGAGCATCTCCAGCACCGTGATCTGTGATCACGTCATCCTGCTGGAAATCCTCTGACATTTTATGAACCCACCAATTCAGGCCCTCAGGCAAGCCCTAGGGAAAACAGCAGGCACATACTCTGTCCACATCGAGCCCTCCTCATTTGTACTACAGAGTGCTTCTTGGAAGCAATAGCTTTAGTGGAATGTTTTATAAAAAAAATACAACCAGAAAAAAAAAATCTGTCTTGACATTGCTTGCTACCATTAAAGATCCCTTGTCGTTTCTCATGATGGACTAGTGACATGCAGTGTTCCAACACATCACCCACATCTTCAAAAGCTGACAGGATTTTATAGCTCCTGTGCTAAAATACAAATTACTAGTGCATGCCAGGATGGCTGTTTTGCACTTTAAGTATGATAGGAACTCTAAGCATACTGAGCATGAAGAAGCTGCAGAATACAAAATGGAAACAAACACTTTACAGATACAGAAATGAGCACCAAGGACACACCACCAACAGAAGACAATTATGACTGGCAGGATCCTCAGAAGTAACTCCAACAGAGCTTGAACTCCCAGAAAAGAACACAAGAAAAACCTGCTTTCTTGGTTTCCCAAGTTTAACTAGTTCAGAAAAATAGAGGAATATTGAAACGGAGTTTTGCAGGTTGTCTTTTTTTTTTTTTTAAATAAGACTTAAGTTCTTAGAAAGCTGGGAGAGTCACTTCCTTGCATGTTCCAGCCCTGTAAAATTATGCTGTTTCCATGGCTATGGCCCACACACAGATTCCATTGTTGCAGCAGTTTTCAGAAGCTAGAATTAAAGATTTAAGTTCTCCTTTAAGAACGCTCAAAGCAAATGAAAGGAGGCTGAAGAATCAATGCAACCAACGTGTGGGGAAGTACAAATTAAAGCAACTACTTCATGTTTTAAAAAAACAGATTATCATTGTTGCACACACATAGTACCTACCTAAAACAGACTGTTACGTAGTTAATATCTGCATGCATGTGAAGACAAACGTACTAACTCACCTAGTGCCCCACAGCAAATGGTTTGATGATGCCAATGGGATCACTGCAAGATATTCAACGTAAATTTGACAGCAGCTGCAGAAGTTTTGCTCTGTACAGAAGTCTGCTCCAATACACAAGATAAAATTTATTTTAACAAGAATGCTGGTGCGTATTTAGTGTAATAGTGAAACTACAGACGGAGAAACTTTTGCCTGCAGTTAGAGCTTAGTCTCAAAGCAAAACATAATATCTCTTTACAATGAATGGGCATTTCCACAAGCACGTGGCTTAGGGCATTTGCAGTTGGAAGAGCCTGGAGTCACTCCTCCAATAATACATAAATGTTTAGATCCTAACAGTGTCTGAAATAACAGAACTGAGGGCAGCATGCTCAACATGCTAGACAAATTTCCAATCATCTTAACACCACAGGCATAAGGATGGCTCCTTTAACAGAATCTTGGTGCTTTGGTAAGTCTTAGCACTTCTTACCATGAACACAGACTGCAAAGCTTCAAAATACTTCACTGAACCATGTTATGCCTCCAAACAAAGCGTGACTCCTTCTATGATTCATATTTTTATATATAGGTATTTATAAATTAATTATTATTAACAATAAAAATCCTCTAAAACATAGGTCACAAGGAACCTCTTCAAGCTTCAAGCACCATGTCATAAATATATTATTTGTCAGAGAAGAAACTAGCTAATGTTGTAATGAGGATTAACAAGAAAAACATTTCCACTGGTACTCAAACATAATTAAGCCCAAAAGACACGGATCCTAACAAAGCATCTCAAATAAGAATTTAGGTGTGAGGAAAAAAAAAACAGGAAAAGGAAAGAGGCTGAGCTATACTCTATGCATTCATTTAAAACGTAGAACAATTTTTTTTTTTGCAATGCTTAATGATAGCTGCATTTATGATGGGTTTGTTCCTTCCTCTCTCCCTGCACAAGGCAGATGTTTGAGAAAACCCTTTTCGCTGGCTTCAGCTCTGCTTCCTTGTCACCTTTTAAATAGGTTTTCAGATGGAACAGAAATGGGGGACAAATGAAGACAGCAAAAAAGATGACAAGCGAGGTGGGGAGGAACTACATGCAGGAAAAACGTTGAAAGAAAATACACACATACAGCAGGACAAAGAAACCAATGGATGGCTGACGAAAGCTAGATTAAGGGGAAAAAAAGGGGGTGGTGGAGGAACAAGGCTGCAGACAGCAGAATTTCAGCGCACGACACGAGACAGGCTTTTTTCTCCTAATTGGTTCTGTCATGTAGCCGTCGGAGAGCGACTCGCCAAAGACGCTGTTGTTGTGTCAAAGGAAAACCCCCAACACGTCTGTTCTCAGCAAGAGCATGATCAAACGAGAGGCTGAGTGGGCCTGACAGAACACACCATGTGTGCACCTTCCGTATTCCGACTGCAGCGACTTCCAAGCATGGCCACTACTTGCACCAGGGAAGTGAGCAAGTCAGTTTATTTCTCATGTAGCGGCATTTCAAGTCTGGCACACATGATTAATGGATTCTCATATCCACAAGCCCACTGGAAAAAACCTTCAGTTTAGCATCATTAAGATGCTATCAGTCCTGAAATGCAATTTAAGATAGTATTTCTCCCCTTAATCTGCTGCTTTATTTAATCAATTTAAATGCACGGTAAAAACTTAATTCGACAAAATTGAATGCATTACTTCTCTGCCTCTGGCACAGAAGAGATTAAGACCACCAGAAATACTTGCAGAAAGATTCAAGACTCGTTCCATCTTGGGTGGCAGAGAAATATCAGTTACGCTATGAGCTCTATATTCTGTAGACTCAATATCTGGTCTACAAAAGCTGCGCGTTTAATAGTTAACACTAATTACTGCCCCAGCAGCTAACTCAAGACGTGCCTCCTACATAAGCCATGACAGCAATATTTCAAGTCAAGCTGCATAAAAATATTTTACACAATACAGATTCCACAGACACTGGGGAGATAGATAGGGATAGCAAACACAACTCAATGCATACATCTTGTCTCTCCCCTCGTTTTGTCCTGAAACCTATACAGGTTGATAGATGCATAGATCAGGACTCAATGAGCTCGAGATCCAAGTCACAGAACCATTAAGTTTAGAAAAAAACTCTAAGATCATCTAGTTCTACTGCCAAGGGCTTGTTGCATCAGCCGAGTCTGCTCACAATCCTATGTGAAGATTTATCAAAGGTTTGATTTCAACTAATTAGTTTAATCATAAAAATAGAGAAAAACCAAATGATAGTTACCACAGAAGAACGTATGGAGATCCATAGAAAATTATAATGAAGCAGGAAGCTGCAGGAGATGCCTACCGTGCAGTTCCGGTGGTGAGACTTGAGCAGGTTCTCCAAAAGGCAGCTCCCATCACCCCAGTATCAAGGCTGCAGCATGACAGTTCTGTTTGCAGGATGAGCTGAACGCTTCTGCCTTCAGCACTGTCAGAGCAATTCTCCTCACAAGTAATTAACACGCCAATTTGAAGGGCAGCAGCAGGGAAAGGAATCCTGACCGAGTATTGTTCACAAAGCGTGTGTTTCTTCCTTAGCTAAAAATCACTGTATTCTCTAAATAACTCAGACTTAGCTTCTAGTGAGGACTACTGAAATATTATAGAATGTTACAGATCTGTTTACATATCTAGTATTCAAAACACCCAATCTAAAACCCTAATTAGATGAGGAGACTTGGTAGAACCATGTGGAAGCTGGTAGCAGAGAACAATGTTTTCTGTACCAAGGCAATGATTTAAGACCACAAAGAGGCGTAGGGAAGATGTATACTTTCTCCTCAGAACTGAGTGCTACCAGGTAACATAACACACATTTTCCCTACTACCACAACAGAAGAGCACATCTTCCAAACAACAATAAGCTATTTCAGAAGTGTTCCCTAAATAGCTTTTCCTTTCTTCCATGCCCAATGAATGAACAGAAAAGACTGCAAGAAAGCTATGCAGATTTCTCTGCTCCTTATCCAGGTTTGTCAGTCAGCTGCCACCAATCCTACAGCAGCAAAAATGAAGAATTAAACTTGGTCACAACAGTTATGAAGAACAGAACCGACAGCTATTTCATGCACTTTTACCCTCGGCAATACTGTAAGAAAAAGTAGAGTTTTATTGCACCACGATCTAGTTTTCAAATTGCCATGCATGAAAAGTCACTTATGCAGAAGACATTGTAAGATACCTCCTGTCCACAGAAAGCAAAGAGTAGGTATGCAATATTTATTAAAAATTAAAATTCAGCAAACACTGAAGGAACATTGAGTACATCAAGATCCCTGCCTCTCACCCCTCCTCTGACATCCATGGAGATGGTATCCTAAAATTCATTCTCAAGAAAGTCACTGCAGTTCAAGCTTCAAACATAAACGAGAAAGAAAATGGTTTAAGGTCCAAATCATTAACCTTAATTAATTTTCCAGTAATTATTACAAAAAGAAGACCCTTTTTCAGGGTAAACAGTTTCAAGCTAGTCAATTTCAGGGCAAACATGAACTTGAATTTTGCCAAAAAATGCTAAACTGTTCTGGCATAAAGCCACCCAGTTACTGCATGAGAAGAGTGGTATTTCAGGAACTTCAGAACACATCCATCTTCCGCTGATACACAGAAGAGATAGAACCGAAGAACTACAGCGCATCCTTATTCTGCTGTCAGCTCTGGTAGAGTTAATATTTCATCATTCTGCAAATTAAGCATTTCTGACAGTACAAAGCAATTTCAAGCTGCAAACACTAACAACATCTCACTGAACTTTAGTTGAAATAATTACTACTTTGTATTTTTCTGTTGCAGCACGTAAGAAAAAAAAGTGAAGTTTCTAATAACAGGATATTGAAAGCTAGAGCAAACCAGAGGCAGCTCAGAACAAAAGCACCATTTTCAGCCTAAATGGCAGGGCTGTTAACTCTGCCGCCAAACCAATGCAGGCTAAGGACAGCCCATCCACCTCCTCTCTCCCAGCACCTGAGCCACAGAGCAGCAACAGAAGTTGGGAGGCCAGAATTACCTGATGGCATCTCCCCCAGAGGACTCATTCTCCGTTCCCCAGTCTCACCCCTCGAGCTGGTGCTGCTTGAAGCACACAGTCCTCAGACTTCCGCTCTCTGAAAACTGCTGTAAAAACAGCAGCTCTAGAAATCAATTAATTTCTCCCTCTGTCCCACTGAGCAAGTCTTCCTTTACTCTAGGTGTCTGGAGTGGCTCAGGTGAGAGTGCCAACATTTAGCTAAGTCCCATTCCATTACTTTTTTTTAATAACACTGCATCTTACCCTCGCTCCAGCAGCTGTCAAGACCACTTCATTTTTTTAATTTTTTTTTTAATAATGGAAAAAAAGGAATGTCTGCAAGAACTCCCCAAATTTAAAAAGCATGATGCAAATGAATGGCACAGCATGGTACTTAATAGGACACCCAAGGCCGCAACAGATTCTTACGTGCTTCCAACACAATTTCACCAAAAGTTATTAAATCGTAACTGCATTGTGTCAAAAATTAAGCTGTTCTGAATAGATTAACAAAGCTTCTTCAGTCTGAAGAAGAGAAGGCTCTGGGGAGACCTTATTGCAGCCTTTCAGGACATATGAAAAGTCTGTCTCCGTCTTTTTGGAGATGTAGTAACAGGACAAGGGGGAACAGTTTTAAGCTGGAAGAGGGGAGATTTAGGTTAGCTATCAGTAAGAAATTCTTCACTCAGAGGGTGGTGAGGCACTGGAACAAGTTGCCCAGAGAAGCTGTGATGCCCCATTCCTGGGGCCATTCAAGGCCAGGCTGGGCAGGGCTTTAGGCAGCCTAACCCAGTGAGACGTCCCCACCCACAGCAGGGGGGATTAAGTGACCTTTAAGGTCCCTTCCACTCCAAACTGTTCTATGATTCTACGGGAAGTAACAGAGTTCTCCAGTTGGTTCCAAGTTTTAGAAGTACCCATCTGGCAACACTCACACGTGCATACTTAGGGGCCAGGTACCAGCCTATCAGCAGCTCTACTCAGCTGTGTTCTGAAGCCTCTGCCACGCTGCTGAACTCGCTAAGAACCAGTTCATGTTCAAAACCTATGGGGAAGAGGACAGCACAGAGGAGGCATAAAGCACAAGCCTAATTATTTAGGAAATCAGGCTACTTCAACAACGTATTTTACATGCAAATGTATATTCTACATATACAGAATGAATCGTGCAGAGCTCAGAGTTGGACTCCATCCTCCATATGGATCCCTTCCAACTCAGGATGCTCTGTGATGGTAATTCTATGATTCTCAAAAACGTGACGGTGGACAGAAAGGAAATGCAATATCAGGGGTGGTACAGATCTTGATCCTTTATTTTTCATAGTTTCAACTTGTCCAAGTGAGTTTCTGCATAGAGATGGGCATCACCTGGTCCACGCTACCTCTTACACAAAGAGTCTTACCTCAATGCTGAATGTTTACAACCGACTAGCTTAAACTCAGAAAACACAATAACAAAACAAATCAACAAAAAAAAAAACCCACCAAGAACAACAACCCCCAGCTTCTTCCAGCAGACTTTTCTAATGAACACATCTTCACACCAGCCTGTAGACAATAAGTATTATCAATAGCCTCAGTAATTATATAAAAGCCTAAAATCCAAAGTCTACAAAATAGTTAAGACACTACTTTAAAAATCACTAACTGCCTTTTTGAGGCTACGCAGGCAGTAGTGAGTTACCATGACTCATTCAGAGGCCTCTTTCCAAAGCACCAAGAAGAATACGGGAATACCTTTTATCTGTCTGACCTGCATCCAGCACATCTATTTCTGAAAAGTTTAAAGAACAGCATTATCTTGTTTGGCTTTTCAAGTTAATACTAAGAATGAGATTCCAACTCTCCCATATCTTCCAGCGTACAAAAATACCAAGCCGAACTAAAAAACTATTAACTTTATTTCTGTTGTATTTAGGCTTCCATGATTTATACTCTGCAGTACTTCACTCCCTATTTTCCTCCCCAGCCTTCATCCCAAACCCTAAAACTTCAGCCATTCAAAATGCAAACGTGCTGCTTTTGCAGTTGGAGGTACAACAAATGCAGGTTCTGTCACAAAATGGTTTCCATGTTTTGTGTTCTTCCCTGTACATCACTACTGGACATTTTGTCTCCTTATACATCACTGGTCAGGTTGGTGGAAGCACTGTATCTGATGCCTTAAGGCCAGCAAACCCCATTCTATCTGCTGAGAAACTTAGACAACCTCACTGCATTATGTTCCCTTTCATCAGCCCGAGACAAACATCCAGGTTGCACGTGGCTCCTTCCAACTGCTGACCTCAATGGCTACCCATGACCACATAACAGTTCCTGGTGGGCTTCAGAATTTTGTGTTATGACCAAGACCTGATGGACCTCCACCCAACACTCTCCAAAGATTGGTATGTTATTCAAATGAAAGGTAAGCAATTGTAGCATTTTACTAGGTAAAAAACAAGGACATGTATCAAAATACTTTAAGTAATACAAGATTAAAATCATTCATGTTGTCTCATACAACAAAAACAATACATTTTTTGTGGCTAAGGGATAAAAGCTCATTCAAAAAAACCATGACAAATGACGGTTTTCACATCTATTAGAGAGGAAACTAAGCTAGCAGAAATTTATGTTGGGAACATTTGCACACTGGATTGCAGCTCTGATTAACAGCTAAATATTGAAATCTGTGATGGAAAACCACTGAGAATTGAGGTCTGTCCTCTGAGTTTTCTGGGAAACAGAACTCCACAAGATGGGCAGTATGAATGGTAAGTTGGAGTTTCCATGCTTTTCCCAGGCAAGTAACATTACTGTTACATTAGAAAGCTGGTTAACAGTAGCTTATTTCTTACTTACTCCTGTCTTTTTTTCCTCTTCATATTTGCATCAAGCCTTTCAACAAATAACACATATTGCAAACAAGCTCATCTCATGTCAGCCAAGTTGGTTTAACACATGAACCGCATATACAGAACACACAGCAGTAATGCAGATGTCTGGCTTTCAGAACCACCCCTGCATATTAAAGTATGGAATTCAAGACTAATTATCCATAATTCAGAAACACTTTTCGTTTAGAAACACCAATGTATAAAATCAATACTTAATTCACAGTCAGCGTAGGAGTCAAGAATGTAAGAAATTAACTATGAAGACTGTATATGAAAACCACAGTGAAATAAGAAGCCTGTGTGCACTACTACAAGCCTCAACAATTATACACTATTTCAACCTTTTTAAAAATATCCTCTTCCTTAACAATCTGTAAACATCCACTCATTTAAGTTCTAATGGCACACATGCGCCACTATGTGCACACTTCAAAAATCCAAAACATTTTTTTCCTCTTATTTGTTGGTAAAACAATAAGCCCGTATGCTTTTCCTTGTTCTTAGGCTGCTGGCATCCCCAGCTGCCCCCCTCCTCCAAACTTCTGCATTCTGCTGAAATTTGAGAGCACTCGGACAAATCTGAACATGTCCTCGCTTCAAAACATGTTTCAGGCAATTTTAATAGGAATTAATGGTAAGAATTACCATGATTTCAAGAACAGACTGCATATGACCTAAAATAAGCCATCAAAGCAGCAATAAAGAAAATATGGATGCTGCAGAGGTCAAGACCAAGATTATGCAAAATATGGTTTGCTGAAGTCTTCCACTGCTGTCATTTGACTGAGAAAAGTTTTAAGTTCTGCTGTACACAAAAGCAACAATCCTTTGCTCAGATTCTAGAGCCTTCTATAACTTTCATGAAAGCAAAAATTCTAGAGCTAAGGCCAAGATTTGGGCCCTTCCTGTAAACTCCTTTTCAGTTGTTCCTCAGTTCCAACAAATTTCCTCTTGAAAAACCATACTGAAGGGGAAGAGAAGTTCATCTTGACGTAACACATTTGAGGTTAACTGCACTCAAGTCACCAAAATAATACAGAAATTAATTTTTCCTAATAATTCTACAGTTCAGAAGTTTAATTATTAAATATAATTCTTCAAAAAGTACGAAACAGGTGAGGAACCAGCAGGAGGGATGATGTAGTCGTGCACTTTATAACAGATGAGCGTTCCAGTTGGTTGAACCCTCCCCTCCCCTCCTTAACTCCTCTGCACTTTGCCCACTAAGAATCAGGGAGCACAAGATTTGCAAAGAAGTTTCAGATTCCAAAAGAACAACTCCAGTTCGGTACCTGTGCCGTTTCAGCTACTTTTTAAACCCACTGTGCTCCACTGAATGGAGCTATCACAGATTTTCTTTCACGAGAATACCTTCAAGTGGGAGTTTTAGAAAAGCAAAACCAGTATCTTCTGATCCATATTACTCATGCTGCTGGAACACAGTTATCACAGCCATGGCAGCAGCATTCTATGCAGGTTTGCCTGCTGTCATCACTATGGCTACAGATACCATCAGCACATTAAGCAATGTAACTTACTGGTTTTGTGATGTCCTTCTTTCACCTTTCCAGAAGGAGAGCAGTGTTTATTTTACGTTTCCAAAGTAAAGTACTGGTTATCAAATGAAATGTCAAAAATATGAATTCCCCATATTATCATCAGGACTCTGCCGTTTTTCTGTCTCTGGGACTCTGGATTTAGTATCAAGCTCTCTTCCTTAAAGAAGCAGGAGAGTAACTGGTACGAAACTCACACCATGTACACACGTTTCCACACACTCCACATTAAGAATAATGAAAGTAAATCTTCCAGGTAGCTTTGGCTTGGCTTCTCCTCAAACCTTATTAACAGGAAACCTCTGAACCGAAGCCCAGACCGTTTCCATCCCGCTGCCCCCCAGACATCCAAATCTTCATTGACTACTTATATACACACAAGATCTCCTGGAGAAAGCAGGCCTCTTAGAAAAACAAGCCTCCCCCAAAAACACTTAGAGGTCACTCTGTTCAAAGACCATCTTCTTTTAGGGTCACATCTGTTTAATATTTAGCACAGAGCCAGAAGCACACGGACTCAGGCTAGATACAAACAGATCCTGTGCTCAGGAACGAGCTGCCTGGGGAAGCAGAACATAAAACTGGGACTGGTTCAAAGCAAAGCACATACAAGCTTCTGGCCATGAAAGGGCACAAATCCGCTCTCACTGGCAGAACCACAGGCATGCAAACCTGCAAAGTGAAAAGCTACTCTGTCAAATTTTATTCTCATACACAGAGTGGTATTCAGCTGATAGGATAAAAAAGACCGACTTGCTACACTGCTCTCATCAACCAAGGATCCCTTTGCAATAAGAAACAGATTTGTCTTTGATGGAGACTTGCTTCTTACCTATCAAGTCATATAGGTCAAGACTTGTTTTAGGAGAAATTATTCCTCAGACTGAGCTTAATCCCAGTAAATTACATATTTTCTTGTTTTCAAATTCATTTTTTAATGTATCAAATAATTAACACACAGCTTCTAACACCATGCAAAAAGGAGGTGCAAGTTAAGATCCTGCTTGTTTTCCAAAGACAAAAGTTACTGTGCAGAGGTTTGTAGGGTACGCTCTTCACTATTATAAGAGTCCAACTCTAACTTATATGAAGATGATTTATAAGAGTCAGCATACATTAAATGCAGATGAATACAAGTTGAATTGTTCTGCTTAAAATAACTATGATACAATACCATTCAGACTCCCAGCAATGTCACTATTGACAAAACAACATCAGGATACTTCTAGAAACAGAAGAACATCAAAATACACAAAGCGTTAATATTATTAGAAAAAGCCCACCATTGCTTCTGGACATTTATCTTGCAGAGATCGTTTAAGAATAAGGGATTAAGCTGAAAGGAAAAAACTCCATGGCCACAGCTATCCTAGATTTCTTTGGACCTTGACACCTACTGAGACACTGCCAGGTTTTTATCATCCTATCCTGAAAGTTACACCGAGCGGCCTGATCCTGAAAGAGGGAAATGACCACACTACCACCTGCTTACAATAAACACAAATATAATCTGGAATACCAAACTTGGAGTCCCGCTGACAACCATGACTTTTTAAGCGCCCCTTTCCTTTCCACATGCCTAATACTCTTATACTAAAATAAGAAATGACCTTTTTATTTTAAATAGGAATCTCAGCGATTTAAAGATCGCACCTTTCACAATACAGCTGTGAGCAGTTACACTACAGCTTCACACATGCTGAAGAGCAGTATTTTAGCAGTGCCTGGAACACCTACTGAGCCTATGTTCTGATAGGTGAACCCCCTTTACAGCACTCTTTACCATGGGAGTATCTAATTTAATGCAATCATTTATAGGCACAGTTATAGACTGTTATTTGTCTTCTCGCGCCCTCTCATACTCCTTAATAAAAAACAGTGCCCAAGCTGCATTTATCCAGAATCTTACCTAGGGAATTTGAGCTATCTGCTCCACATCTGGTCATAGAAAAGAGTTCTCGTCCAGAGCTTCCAGTGAGAAGGAAACCAAGGAACCCACATGACTTCTGACAATCATCTATTCTACACATGAGACAGCAGTATGTCTGACTAGCGCACAATAAAAATTATAAAACCAATTTCTTCTACTGTAAATGGATTTCATGAAATTAATTCAAGCATGTGAAAACATGCATCATTTCCACAACATTGTGGACAAGGCTTCTGCTTCAAATTAGCTCCAAAGCTCCACTGTGTAGTTGCAACACTTTAAATGGAAGCAGTTGGCAGCACAAGCACATCAGCAGAAGAAAGCTTCTTCTAAGTATATTCTGCTCAGCTACAAGATTAGCAAGCAAACTCAAAGCATTTCATTTCAAAACAGCTACAAGCTAAAGAATGACGATACATGAGGAAGAATTACGAAACTCAAGGTTCCAAAGAAGAGAGAGAACAAGCAAAACAAGTTATCTATAAGCATCTGGATATAAAGGTTAGGTTGATTTGAAAGTATTTATGCTGGCTGTTCACTTGTATCTGTTATTGCGTCCTTTAGGCAGATGAGAAGGAAAGAAGCATTAGGAACAGCTGGTACAACTGCATCAACTGATCTTCCATCAGCTTTAGATTTTCCACCAGCTTTACACCTAGGTAGGAGAAGCCAAGCACATATATGCAAAATGTAATTACTGGCAAGACAATTTCAGGACTTTGTGACTTGTCAGTATGGTTGTGTCCACTGGTTTTCCTCTCCTTACATTTAGTAGGCAAACTCTGTAGCACAAGGGCACTCATTACCTCTTGAGCTACAACTCAAGATACAAAACCAGTAACAAAAAGCATCAAAAAAGGTAACGGGAAGGTTTACAGGAAAAAAAAAACAGGAATTTTCAAGCCTTGGAAGGATTCTGGTCTGGTTTGAATTTTGGTCTTTTTGACGCTCTGCAGAAATCCTCTTCAAGCATTCCGCTTACAGGAATCCAGTTAACACACTTGTCAACATGTGCTCAAAGGCTGATCCTGAGTTGATCTACTACGTGTCCGAAATTCAGCCATTCTGGAAGGTTAAAGCACACTACCTAGCAGTAGGAAGTGCACAGCCACTACTTCTTTTTTTTGTAAAAGAATGGGCTGAGGGAATGAATCAGAATATCAGAAGCTTTCCTTGAGCAGTGTTACAGAGCTTTGGGCACTTCTTGCAGCAAGTAACTGGCAGTACAGATTCTAATCCGTGAAGCAAAATACAGCCAAGGACAATTATACCTTGCTAGCTAGGTAAGTGAAGTGCTCCCACAGAAACAGAGCTACAGCAAACTTGATTGCAAATACAACTCTGCATCCATAAGAGTAGGATGTCTATTTTTAGAGAAGTGAAGAATACAGTAGGAGGGTGGAGCAGAACAACCGTAAGGAACCAGAATTAATTTGCCTTTTAAAACAATTCAGGTGGATGCAACCCACGTTATTACAAGTACAAATAAGAGCCTATCACCATAACAGTGAAGCACCACAGTCATCACTCTGGAAAACATGTGTAGGCACGCTGCACTTGAGATACTCTTCCTGATTTGAGCAGGTCAACAGGGTGATTCAAACAGGTATGTACTTGCAGGGCTGGGATTATGAGAACATCAGTTGCCTCAAGACATGAAGAATCATTTTCTATATGAAAATGTCTCCATATTTCTGAGCTGAAGTGGATGTTTAACCAAGGCAGCAATTCAGAAATCTGCAATTTGCAAATTTAAGCACTTTGAAAATTTTAACAGCTGTATTACGTGGTTATCGTTAGCACTGTCAGGATACAATCCTACAGATCCATCCAAGTTGTACTGCAAAGGAATACGATTTATAGACTCACAAGCATTATTTTCTGCTTCATACTTCCCTGCTTACATTTACCAGAAGGGCTAGCAGTAAAACAAATAACTTGTTTTGGTGTACAGAAGACCTTCTGGCACCTCCAGAGGGAAAATATAAACCCCTACTTCATCCTACCTCTGTTATATATTCGCAGACAATCCAGACAGGCTGTATTAAATCCCACTGAGGGATGAGACAACTAAGGAAAAAGCACTTAAATTTATTTCCTCCCAGCCCACTTACTTTTGTTTAAAAAAAAAACAATTGCTCTGAGGGCAACCTCATGAACAACAGCTATCCTGAGCAAAGGCCAGGACAGAGAGTTCAGGAAGGCATTAAGCATCACATGGCACGGATTGTGTTTGTTTAATTCAAGTTCATTGCTTTTAAAACTGTGCATAACGAATGCTGCGGTGACATCTGCCAATACTGATAGAGCACAGCAGGAACCCAGCCAGAGAGAAGAGCGCGTTCTGCACTGAACCGCCCATGAACTTGCTCACACTGGTGAACCCAGCCTGCCTGGAAGAGTTTGAAGTTTACCATAAGCTTGGTGGAAAAATAAATCTCCAGTGGCCCAGCAGACCAGAAGAATAAACCTGATACAAAAAAAACCAAAACCAGCAAAATCCCACTTCCAGAAGCCAGGAGGAGCTATAAGCACATCAGTGTTATTGGCTTGGAGCACTATAGGTTAATTAGCTTGACTTTTAGGAATAAGACTTAAGAATAGCTATTCCTCACAGTTTTAAGCGTACACTGAAATCTTCTGAAATACATCAAGAATGGAATAGCCTTCTTGGAGTTAAAAACAAGACTTGAAGCAAAACAAGCAAAATAAAAATGGATCTTTAAAAATTTAATTAGGGAAACACTTCTTACCATAAGAAATAAGAATCCTAACTTATTGATCTGACACTGTTTTCGAATGAGTAACGTGTTCAATACAACAAGGCTGCCTGTCAGATACTGGTTTAATTCCAACTGAAATAAAGCCAGGACGTTGCAAAGCTTTCGACGTCACCAGTAGGGATATCATTAGGAGAACAGCTTTTGGATAACGCTCCATGGGTGGAAGTGCTAGCACCACCTACTGCCCATGGTGTCCCCACTGACACCCACGAGGTATGCCCATACCACTACCTACAGAAGCCCTGCACCAATCCAATGCATCAAGACTTGCCCAAGGATTCAGTCACAGTCCCAAAGCTCAATGCTTGCTCTTAGTCCTTCCTTATTGACACACGTATTCTGCATTTGTTAATAAATAATCAAAGTAAATACTCAGCATCAGGGAGAAGACAAAGAATACTTTATGAGCTGAAGCAATTAGTGTCATCTACACATTCAGGGTTGCTGGATGATGTTAACAGAGTCATTTAGTTAAGCTTTGCACAATCACCGTGTGTTTCTCTTTCATGGACACATGCATTGATACCCCGGGGGTTAAATACAGAACTGCCAAGTACTTTCAGGTGCTATTCAAATCAGTGAGAGATTTGCTTTGAATGCAAATTTTTAAGGGCTACAACAAGCAAATGGCATGTGTGAGTAGGGATCTGAAGTGTAATCATCTGATCCTAAATTCTGTGATTCATCCAATACAGATACAATATTAATGTAAGATAAGAGGCTAACGCAGACACTATCACTGCAAACTTAACAGGAAAAATCCAATCTATTAGAGAAGGGCTCGAAGAGCGCAGTGAATAGAGAAATTTTTGGTACCAATGAGGTACTGGTTTTGTGGAACAAAACGCGTGATTGTGTAATGAAAAGACCGTCGTGGTTCACATAAGAGCTTAAATTCTGGCAATTTGAATATATAATTTACAATAATGGTCTCTTAACACAGCAAGACACTCAGTACATACTTTTTTCCATTTCCACTGGAACAGTCATTCTGGTATTTGCATACATAATATCAATCAGAGAGTAAGCAGCGCTAATCTTTTCCTCCTAACAAATCCCCAGCCAAAAAATAATCCACATGCTTCGGCATTAACCTGACAAATAGGAAGTTCCTGCAATTTGCATTTAATGTATTTTGCTGTTTCTTCTTACTCGTCCTTTTATTTCAAAACCTTGTTATTCACAGGGCTGCTTTTCTACATTGTCTTATCTAGGAAGGTACTGCAAGTTATTTACCTAACAAACCTGTAAGTACTGAGTTGTCATGGTTTTACCAGGATATGACTCACTTCAGTCTTTTACAAACTATGTATTCCAAAGACCAAACAAACTTAGTTCACAAAACATACAAGCGTGCTTTTTGCCTATGACATCACCAGTAGTAGCTGTTCCTTTTAAAAGGTCAAACCAAATGAGTTAGTGTAAAAAATTTGAAACCACAGGTTTCATTCGTAGGCCTTTATATGAAGAACCGTAGAGGGGATGCCCTGTTTTCTGTCCCACTCCCCTCCGCGCTTTGTGGATTTCCCATGTTGCCAATGTTCCCTGTTAAAAAAGCTAGAATACCACCTCTGTTATTCCATCTGCAATGTATTTCAGATGGAATGTAACAAGCAAGGCAACAAATTTTGGTCTTAATTGATAAAAATACCAGTAATGACGCTTTTTGTTCAAACAAAAGTACTTCAGATTTTCCTGGCTCAGCTGACAAAAATCAAAGACAACCGCTTTTTAAGGCGCCCAATTCATTCCTTGAAGTGGTCAAAGTTTTTTTTCTCCCCAAGGATTTCCATCTACTACTTGTTCAGTACATACCTACAGCACCCCAAGCCAGAAAAAAGGAAGAAATGAATTAGAAAGGAGAATTAGCACAGAACTGACAATTTCTTAAGAAAGGCCAACATCCAGACCACACATGGAATAAGAAATTATGCAAAAAACACATCTAGCCCTACAAATGTAGGCAGTCATGAGACATTAAATGACCCTTTGTTGTTTCCGGAAGGTGAAAATAGAGAGATCCCATCAAGCTTTTTATTCTTGAGAAGCAATGTGCCAAAGTTGAACTGCAACAGAACAAGCTGCAATCCCACTGGGGATCCAGTCCTTGCACAACACGAGCAGCCACACCTGCTGTTACCAAGGGTATTACAACCCAGGCAAGGAGAACGTTAACCAAAAACAGGTTAATAAATAAATAGAAGCTTTAAGTGAGGTTCTCCACATTGGCAAGCTACATGCAGAAGGACTACTGAGAGGCAAGAGATTCATTCTGTTACACGTTAAAGTCAAAGCCATAGAGAAAAGTATCATGTAATACATGCTCACAAACCAGTAACCACTGACAATGTGGGAGAAAGCAAGCAGTAAAGTCAGAACAATGAAATAAAAATGGATCCAACAAGTTCTTCTAGCTACACTCAAGTGCATTCCAAACATCCATACATGCCAGCAGCAACAGAAGTAGACATCAGAGAAACTCCAAATACACTGAGTAATAAACGTCAAGCTTGCAAATATAACCATTCACTTTGGGAGAGAGAAGTCACAAAGAATCAAAAAAAAAACCCAAAAAACCAGAGTCCTGTAGTATAAAGAATACTGCGATTACCCAACTTCTCTACTCCCGCTTGCAGCTTAGGATTAAGGTCGGGCCTCCCTACAGTGTAAACTTTGCCTAAGGCAAACTGCATGAGACAGAACCACTAACATTTTGCTCCAATGCCAGGATGTTAGTCTGGTCAGCAGGTTTCCAGCTGTGTAATTTTGGTAGGTGAGAAGACACCTTGTAAGATCCTCTCATGCACAGAATGAATAAATAATCAGTATGGAATTATACTCACAATAGAAGCCCATAACAAAGAGCAAATATTGGCTGTTCTACCTACCTTAAGTAGACCTTCCAGCTCTCAGCAGTAGGTGCTTGATGTAAGATGAAACATGAAATCTGAAATGAACATGTAGAACAGACTTGGTTATTTTCTCAACATTAAAGTAGTCAAACAGCCACCATAAATGAAACACAAATAACTGATATCCCTTGTTTGAAGGTAAGAATCTTCAAATGGAATGAATAGCAACAGATACCCCACTTTACAAGTCTATCAGCTGAAAGACCCCAGAAAAGCAGCAGTAGAATCCAGGGGGCTTACATATGAATGGAAAATAGACACCCCAAAGCAAGTTGCCATCAGTTTTGTAGGTCTCGTGAACATGAATTAAGAAATTTCACTTTTATGATTGAGATATTTTGAGGGGTGGGGGGAGCATTAAAGGATTCTGAGATGAACTTTTAATACAGCTTCCATTTCGTGGCAACAGCAGGTCAGAGAATGCTGAAAATCCCAATGAGTTGTCCAAAACACTAGCAGCAGCCAGACCTAGAATTAAAAAGAGTGCTTCCCTGAAAGATAGAAACACAAAAAAAACACCAAAAAACAAGTGTGTATGGGAGGAACTAGTGAAAAGCATTTATTTCCTCAGGGTATGTGCATCACAGGACAGCCAAGCCAGTGCAACAAACGCATACACATATAGCTCAGAATACACACATAAGACTGTTCAAAAAGAGGTTTGGGTTTGTTTGTTTTTTCCTTAAAGGAATCAGTCAAATTGAAAGGACGCAGAGTTGAGTAAACTAACATAAGAGCAAAAAAAAAAAAGTAGTTTGTTTTTTGGCTTTTTTGCTTTTTGAGCATACGCACCAGGGATGAAGGCAGAATAAAGCAGACAGAAATAACATTTAACTGTTTCTGAGCCTTTATTCACGTTACCTGCTTCTGCCTCCCACACACAAAGGCCACTGGAAGATTTCCACAAGAGAACTGAATTTGGCCAGGTAAACTAATGCCAAGAAACAGTAATACTAAAAGGAACTGTGCTAAGTAGCTTAGTTCTGTTCAGGTAGAAAAAACAACCAGAATGAACCCCATTTTAAGTATTAACCTATGCTATAATAAATAGAAAATCAAAACACTTGCTATTTCTACATGAACAGGCACAAAAATGTAGATGTCTGAACATATGTAAAGTACTGGAACACGATATGAACTGCTTTCTCCTCACATCATTCATTTACCAGCAGCACACACACTGCTTTGCTGAACTTAGGCTGAATTTTAACCTTTCATTACAAAGCTGCTATGCCCATGTTAAAATTTAACCAAGCAACTTCCATACTGGAATAAGGAAGCCAGCTGACCTAACACCTCTATCAGCCTGAGCAGCAAATGACAGCTTTCCCCACAATATTGTTGGGGAATTAGCCATTATTTGGGACAATGTGTGAGAACCCCAATGATTAACACAATGGGAATGGCATCATGGCAAGTTTTTACACCCGTTATGAAAAGGGAAATTCCTCAAGAGACTGTTTGTGAGATTGAGAAATCCATGCAGTTATTGATTTATTTAAAGAAACACTTTCTCTGCTATGGCAAAAGCTACTTTTAGCTTCCAAGGCTGATAGTAATGACCTTCCTCCACTCAGGGAAATTACGTCAGTGGTACCCTTAAAGCATTTGTTAACATAATAGCAGGTCACGGCTGCGGGAGTTCCTCATGCATAACAAAAAAGCACCAAACAACAAATACTAGAGAAATATTATTTTAATTGCTTAGACATCAATAATGCAAACACGTAGGAGCGTAATAGATTTTCCACTAGTTATCCTACTGATTTTCTATAGAACTGCCCATGTGTGTAAAATTCAGCATACAAACACTGTACTGTGTTTGTACAGGGTACTGCGATTTGATGTTGTAGAGCATCCCTAAGGCACCAATAAAAAACCCTTTGCTTTACCATTAACTATGAAGAGTGTGAGGCAGCCAGAGACGATCCAAACACAGGATCATTTCATCTCCCTTAGGCTGAGAGCAATTCCTAAGCATATACCCCAACATTTGTCTCCGTGGGTCACTGCCACTCACTGGTTTACTTTGGGACACAAGAGGTGACAGCAAGTCTTCCGTGCTCAATTCAGCTTTGACCAGCTGCAACCCCACTGAAAAACACATCAATTATTCTCACTACCATTGGGATAAACACTGAAAACTTCTAAAGTGGTCATAATAAGATTTGAGATACAAAGCGGTTTGGCTTAATCAAAATAGCGTGCATTTATTTCAACTTTTAAGAAAACATATTTTACACAATGGTTTCTTTACACCAAAATACAGCAGATATATTTTCCTGTGCTCTTGAAAAGAGAGTTTTCCATAGCTTTTGAGATTTCTTTACCTTTCTCCAAAAAGGGAAGATTTTCAAGAAAGTGACTATATTTAATTGTTAAGTTTAATACGCCTTTTTTTTTTCCAGTGGATATCTATTTCGTTTTACACTTTTTCCAACGAGCTGAAAGTGCTCCATTTCCTCTGGCGTTATCTGCCTTTTTTTTTTTTTTAAACTCACTTTTATCTATGACTGTCTTATTTTCCTCTTTAAAATCACCCCTAATTCTACCTACTTCTTTAATTAAAAGATAAGAGCATCTTACCTGGAGATCTAAATCTCCAAGTACACTGCCTGAAACTGGCTTTTGACTGCTAGGCTCTCTCTCCAGAGAGAGACCTTCAACAAACAGACCTTTCAAGATAAACCAATGACACGTATCCAAGAAAACAAACACTAAACACATTTTAAGCATGGAACATCCTCAGCTTCCTTGTGTTTTAGTGCTTAAATGCTCTCTGATCACGTTCTTGAAGAACATTTATTCTCTTTGCTCTTTTCTCATCTCTCCATTTATTTCTTCTTCCAAATTCCTCTCTCCTCTGATCCCCGCCACCATTTCCACACAACGGTGTCATCAGGTCAAGCCCTACAAAGCCATTACAGACCAACACCACCAGTTTCATTCACTTCTCCCTTCTACCTTTGATCTGTCAAGTAGAGCAAATTTTGAGAGTGTGCAAGATTTTTATCCTTACATATATACATATTTACACACACACACACACACACACACAGAGATTTCAGAAACTATGCCAGTGCAGGGAAAGAACAGTAACACCGATTTCTGGACACGGTATTTTATTATTTTCTTTATCAGAGATTAACCTTAATTATGGCTACCGGAACTGTGATGCTATTATTCCTGCTAGTTATATATGTATATAAGGGTTTTTAGATGCTCTGCTACATGTTCTACAATCAACTGTACATACACAGCTCCTCCACACTTTGAGCAATAGGGGCAATGGACCTGCATGGAGCACTTTCAGCAGTAGTACCAAAAGAGGGATGATGAAGAATAGCACAGCCCTCAACATACTCTACTAATAATCATAGAACTGATCCTCCTACAAGACGTGTTAAGGCACACGAGGGATGAGCGGGTGATCCAAGACAGCCAGCATGGCTTTACCAAGGGAAGGTCATGCCTGACCAATCTGGTGGCCTGCTATGATGGAGTGAAGACATCAGTGGACAAAGGGAAGGCAGCGAGTGTTATTGACCTGGACTTGCACAAGGCCTTTGACACGGTCCCCCATCACATCCTTATCTCTAAACTGGAGAGATACAGATTTGAGGGTGGACCATTTGGTGGATACGGAATTGGTTGGAAGGCCATAGACAGAGGGTTGTGGTGAATGGCACTATATCCACATGGAGGACGGCGACAAGCGGTGATCCCCAAGGGTCTGTCTTGGAACCAGTGCTCTTCAACATCTTCATCAATGGCATCAATGATGGGATTGAGTGCACCCTCAGCAAGTTTGCTGATGATACCAAGCTGAATGGTGCGGCTGGCACGTTACAATGAAGGGATGCCATCCAGAGGGACTTCAACAAACTCAAAATGTGGGCCCGTGTGAACCTAATGAGGTCCCTTGCAATCCAAGCTGTTCTATGATGATTCCGTGATAAATAAATGACACACGGCCTTCTGGGAATGTCTTGTAGCAGTCAGGGCAGCACTGAACTCTACACTCACCATTTGCACTGATGCAAGGCTGTGAAGAAGCAGCAACTTTGAGAAGTTTTGGGACAGTTGGGGTATGAGCACTAGTTTGTCCTTAACATTGCCGAATGACTTGGACGCCAGAAGAACCTAGTCATTAAAACAGCATTTGAAACAGACACACTGGACCCAAATGCACATCTTAAGTGCATCAGCACAAAGCATAGCCACGCTGCCACTCAGCCCAACCACCGCTAGTTCTATAGAAGAAACACAAAACCAGATCGTTCTAACCAGTAAGTGAGGGAAGAAGGGCAAACTTCAGTATGGTCACACATCCGTATCACATTAAAACCCACCATAAAAATCAAGGAGTCCAAATTTACTATTGTCTCTTGTTCCTAAAAACCGCCACACATTAGAATCAGCTATAAAGACAAAAATTTACTAACTTCAAACCTAACTTCAACATTCTGACCGTTACAACACTTGAAACTGCTGTGAAGCAGGCTCAGTCCGAGAAGGTACAGTGCTTCAGCTGACAAGCATGCCCTAAGCACTAACGTTATATGCACATGGTCCCTGCAGTCCCCCTCCCTTCCTCCTTTTCATGTTGCCTGTGGTTCAGATGCTTGGTCACGATTCACTGCTTTCACCATGACTTTCCACAATTGACCTCAACACTGCAAGCCACAAGGTCTTGCCTTATTTTGCTTTTATCAGCTTCAACAGCAAGGTATTAAAGCAAATGTACTTTATGCACATTTATTTCCCTAACTTGCTGCAGTCTCCACCTTCCCATGCTTCCACCCTGCAACCTTTTGCTTGCTACAGCACGACCAAGGTTCCTATTCCCCCTTGGAAACACTGCCACTCAATGCCTTTTTCAACAGAAGTAACAAAGACTTGAAGAACTTCAATGCAATTCCCATTTATCTTCGAAAAAAAAAAAACATGTCTAAATACATTATATAACTCCAGAATTTGTTTCCTAGGGAGAGAAGCTCCTGTGATCAATATTTTTCCTCAGATTATGAAGCAATTGAAGCATTTTGCTTGCTTTAAGGGAAGAAAAAGCTGATTCTGTTGTAAAATGAAGCTGGTGATACACACTCCTGTCCTACAAATTACCTCTCCCCTTTCACTGAAAACAGAGCAAGGCATAAAGCTATAGCTGTTGAAAGCACTGAAACAGCACAAGGCAAGCAGCACTGCCATTACACAAAACAACTCTTCCCCCTCCTGTTAAGGCTGATTAATGGAAGGCTTTGTAGCCTAAGACACAACGAAACTTTCCTTTAAATCCCCACTGGACAATTTCCCTCTTATGCCGCACACCGCTTCCTTCTGACGCCATCTAATCTCCTTAATAAACAACCAAGTGGATTTCTTTATTTCTTGTAGACAATGAACTTCAGGCGACAAGGTAATGAAATGCAGAAAACCAACAGTCAGCTTCTTATGAAAATGAAGGATGACAAATGCTGGAGAACAGATGGAGGTAGGTAGATCTGGTGCTTCGATCCTGCACCACTCTTTGACTAAGTTCTACAGAGGCACTGTGTTATTTTTGTTTCCTTCTGTAACCTGAGAAATATGAGTAATTAACTCAACTGAATATTCACAATGCATTAAGAGTCAGAATATTCCCACAATAGAAACCAGTGCCACATGCTTCCCTCCTCCATCTCCCTTACCAACATCAATCCTTAATCCATACCAAAAACATATATGCAAAACTAAAGGAATATTATTGACTTCTGGAAATTATTTTTCATGATATACTACTGTCTAATTCATATATCCAACACAATTTTTGAACATAAGTACTAAAACATACACTACTGCACTCCTTGGAAGGGATCATCTTTTTTCCCCCCCAAAACCATAGAACATACAAATGCAACACTAAGCAAGAAATCTACATAAATCTGAAATGAAAATTAGATTACCCTGTTGATGAAGAATGAGCCTCTAGTCTGAACACTAATTCAAGCAACTTCTGTGCCAGAATTTTAACCTGGGGTTTAAAAAGCTATTCAATCCATGTGTTTATTCTTTATTTTCAGGCATCTGATATTCTTTATTTTCAGGCATATTTTTATCTCCGAGGCAGGACGTGCCATAGCACCAGTTTCCAGTAGAGTCTGTGCTGAGTACAGCCAGGCATGCAGACCACGTCATGATTTGTCTCCATACACGTTTTCACTAAGATTACTTAATTCCCTTTCCTAATCTCAGCAGTTACTTACTCCTTCCATGACAAAATGCTGAGAAATATTTTGACTTCCTTTAAAACAGACTCATGTAAATTACAATTAAGAGGAAACCTACTGGCAACATCCAAATGCAAGCTAGATTCTGAAGAGTGAAAGAGACAAATTCTAAATTCACCAGAAGTTCCAGGCTACTCTTTCAAAATAAAGGGACTCATTTTATCAATAAGCAATGAAATACACTCATTAAATAAAGGAATGTCATTGTCTAAAGCTATTTCACTGACTTGCTCACGCAGTTTACTGGCCTGGCACGCATTCTTCAATGAAATGTATAAAGGTACAACCAAACAGCAATGAAGCTAGTTGTTGGAGTATCAACAAGCAGATTTTAGCTCAGATCTCCCAGACATATTCAGGCAGTATACGTATCTATAGAAGAGCACGGCAATTTCACTTATGGCAAGGATCCTCCTTGAGCTTTTTAGATGTAACTGAAGCAACATTCCACAAACAAAACACAAGATGCTTTGCCTCCAACAGATTTACATCTGAACTGCAAAGTATCAGGAGAGAACTTGCTCAGAGGAGCTCAGAGAGCTGTGGGGTGACTGTCAGCTACACTATCAGTGTAAAGCTGAAACGCCAGGTTCTTCACTTATTAACACGACCAAACTCAGTGGATACAACTCACGAGGCCATTCAGTGAATCTGTTACTCCTGAGACAGGGACAAACAGCATGTCCCTCCTGACACATTACTAAAGGCTGTCAGCGATGAGAATCCCTCCCAATCTATTTCAGTGTTCAATTACTCCTCACGTTAGAAGTAACACAATACTTCAAGCCCTCCTATTTAAGTAAGCAATCTCTTGTTTTAGCCCTCACCAGTCCTTATCTTCTCCCTCCTCGTAAGTAGCCTAACACACATGAATACTCTAAGATTACAAGGAGATAAAACATCAGCACCTTAATTTGCTCAATTCTCATGTGTTGTATACTTCAGGCACCTGATCAGTTCCTGCAAGCATCCCAAAGAGAGAAAAACCTTTTCTGGATGGACAGCACCACAAACGAGTGCAGCATTGTAACTGAATCCAACCAGTATTCAACAAGGCTGTGACGAGTTGACAGTTCAACTTGATGACTCTAGTGGTATTCTCCAACTTCAATGTTTCAAAGTATTTACCCCTTGTACACCACAGAAGAGACTTCCTTGCAACATCACAAGGTTAACCACACTGAGCCATAAGCAACCAACACCACACACATCCAAGTTCACTCAGCTTCTGTATTACTTGAAAAGCACGTTTGAAGCACACATTTGAGCAACAACTTTGAAAATGCACTGAACTGAGCAGGAAGAGGGGCTGTGGAAATGAGAGGCACCAAAAAAACCTGCAGAAAAACAGCTTCCTGATTTTCGGAAACTAGAACAAGATGGTTAATAAACCAACCAGGATCTAGAAACCTCTGCAATACAGTGCTTAAAATGAGAACTGATAAAATTCAGAATTGCTTCTCCATTAATCAACAGCGTTCTCATCACTGTGCTGTTAACAGAAGAAAAGAAACTATGGTTTGTAACATCTGCAAAACCTTCACTGCCAGCACAGAAACTTACATGTCAGCAGTGTGCAAGTTTCTATCACTATCCTTCATCTGGGAAAACTACTGTTAAATTCCATCACTTTTTTGAACTCTTGTATAATACATACTCTACAAATACAGAATTTAGAAATTAAAACCCTCCAACCTGCAGCTTTTTTTTTTCCATACACATATTATCAAGCTGCTTTTGCTCCCACTAGCTAAATTAAATGTGAATGCATTTTATTCAGTAAATGCAAACGTAGTTCTAAGCCAAGCACTGTGAAAGGTTCTCAGGTACAGTGACAAACACGAATGAATTGAGATAGCCATGTCAAGCTTCTTTCCAAGCAGCACCTTTAACAGCTCTTACCCGACATCATGGTTTCTGCTTTTCCCCGTGAATAGTACTTCATGCTCCTCTTAAAGAAAGCACTTTCAGAACTGCCATGTGTTTATGCGCTGGTAGACAAAGCCTGAGCATAGCAATGACATTTTAAAGGGGAATAAACAACGGCACAGAAATGAAATCAGCTTAACTAACATCAGATAGAAAAGGCAGAAATAAAATTCTCGCCTCCTGACTCCCAGTGCTGTGGTTGTATCAGTGTTTGCCATCTCTTTCTACCAGTGGTTAGCAAAAAGGGCAGCATCGGAACTCGCAACAACAGCACAACACCTCAGCCAAGTTCTGGAACGAGCTGGGGGAGGGGTGAAGGAAGGGAGATAAGGACTAATACAAAATGAAAGTACTGCAGTTAACTCTTCATAAAGAGTAAGTTCAAGCAGCTACAAAGGTACCCGTGGCGTGTTTCTTTTGCATGCTACTGCCTAGGTTGTCAGATCTGTTACGAAGAAATATCCTCACCTTTCAACAGTTCCCACTACGAAGAGCATAAAGGAAGAACAGGAAACAGGATGAAGGAGACAGCTAAAATCCAAGGGAAAACAAAGGCATAAAAGAATCACAAGAGCACTCGGCCACAAGCAAAAGGAATTTCTGCCTGAAGAACAGCGCCTTAGAAATAAAAGTTGGCAAACAGCTTGGTTAGTTAGGCAGAAAGGAAAAAGAACTGTACTCCTCTTAACACTAACTTCACTTTTCTCCTTTACACACTAACCTTTACTTAAGAAAGAGTAGGTGGTAACAATTCCAGTATTCTGAAGAAAACCACAAAGGACAGAAAGATTACAACCACTTAATCTAAAGAATGACATCAAGAACAGATATTTGTAAAAATATGAGAGTGGCAGCAGATTATATTCTTGAACCCTGCATTTCACAGATAAATAGTTTCTCAAGTTTCCTAAAAACCAGTAAGAAGTTACCTTTTAAAGTTGCTCACAGAATTTCTGGACCCCAGTGCCACAGGGCGCTGCGAACACGCCTGCCTCACCATTCACACTGATTATAAAAACCCATGGCTTGAAACTGGCACTGATTGACAACAACCCCCACTGCTGGGCATAACTCAATCACTAGGGTGTACAAGAAGTCTGTTATTAGTACCGCCAGTGCTTCCTTCTTTTGTTAGCAGTAATCTTGAACTTATTTACTGTAGCACCTTTATGAAATAAAGTTCTAAATGCAGATGAATCTTACCGCCTACATCAGAAAACACTTTGCAGCACTAAGAAAAGGTCAGGAAAAAAGCTGGGTCCATGGATAAAGAGGTGCATTCAAATGTAAGAAACACATCAAGTTAGCTCATTTTGAGCTTCTGCTAAATTACCCTCCTGCTACTCCCTTGCAATCCAATTATTTGCTATCCTAGCAGCAAGGAAACAGGAAAGAGCAGGAGCTCCTCCTTCCTATATTCAAAAAAGAAAAGGAAAAAAAATACAAACATCTGCTAGTTCTAATCCTTCCCAGGAACTTGAACAGGACTAAAAGAAAAATGATCTCTGCCTTCCGAGGACATTTAATAGCTTGGAATGGTGTGCTCCCTCTCCCCTCCCCCAAAACAAATTAAAACAAAAGCAGGAATTGCACATTTTCATGTGAAGGCAAACAATGAAAAGAAACCCAAGCGTGGCAGCAGGAAGCAGGAGCAGCGAGCGGTCGGTGGAGCCCTCTGACCTCTTTCTTACTGTACCCGACAGCTTCGCCCCTATCCCTCAGACCACTGCAATCGGTGACGGCCATGAGAAGGGTCTCACTGCGAGGATGCTCACATATACACTGCCCAAAAGTCTTTAAAGTTTACTATTTCATCAGCATACCTGGAATGACAGCAGCAAAGAGTATGTAATCTCCTATCACTGTCTCCAGGACAACCGATGCACACTGCTTGCTTACGCGCTTGTGATTAAAAGGAAGGAAATTAGTCCAGGGTCTTGAAATGAGTTGAATTACAGTTCCAATGGGGGAAAGAGCCAAGATGCATCTTAAAGGTCAGTTTAGAGCTTAATCCTTATTACACCATACGAATCTGGAACCCTGTAGCAGAACAAAACTGAGCTGGAGCTACTCGGTTCCCCTTCCCAGTGAAAATAAAGAAGCAATACTTCAGTAAGCGGGAATCTACGTAACGCTACTTGAGCTTCTGGTACATGCCCTTTCTGTACCAAACACACAGAAAAAGGAACAGAAGAACAGGTAAAACAATGAATAGCATTAGAGGGGAAATGAACCTTTAAGTCACAGGGAACAAAGGAAATCCAATACAGGAGAATTTTTAACAGTACAGCTGCGGACCTGACTAAAATTTAGAAGGACTCACATTAAAGGTCGATATAAGAGAAAAATATTCTCTACCAAAGCCTGTGGCTTCACCTTCCCTTATTTACCTCTTCCATTCCAATTTTCACTTGATGGAAATCGCTACCAAACTTTACAAGCCAGCTTTCAGAAACTATTCTCCAGTTTCTTCCTAATCTACAAAATGTTCTCAGCACCAGTGATGCGCAGCTCCACGTTTCAAGTCCTGTCAGAGCCAAAGAGCACCAGGTTTCAGTCTCATCCCACCTCTGGCTAGGCTCTGACAACGTTTCTTCCATACATAAGGTTCCTAGCACTGTTGGATGGAGGGACATGACACAGGACAGAGCTTTCAGAACACACCCCGCAAGCATTAGCAGGTTCAAACACCTTGCAGCACGACTCACGGCGTAATTAAAATCGCTTCTCTCAGGTCTGCTTTCATACAAGTGGAGAAAATCAAATCAAACTATTTGACTTTTATTTTTTTAAATACAAAACCACTTTCTTTTCATGAAGGTGTATCACCAAAAAGATACCCTAGTTGCAGGACACACTTCCCAGTCAGGAACACAAAATGCCGAGCAAAGAGCAAACTAACTTAGGAAGCTTTCACGCTAGAAAGAACACAAACTTACAAGGGAAAAAAAATTAAGTCCACAGCACAAAACCTGAGGTTCAGATCCTTCAACAGGTCCTCCTGGCCACCCGTCAACCACCGTCTGAATATGGAGAGCGTGACAGGAAAAACCAAGAGCTTTTACAAAGATCCATTTGGTTGTTTCTGCAGACGGCTTTCTCCTACACTAAAATGCCTGCTGAAAATCAGATTGCTACCATCGCGTTTTCCACTGAACTTCAAATTCACATCTTTCTAACAGCCAATAAACCAGGGTGTGAATACCGTGGTAGGGCACACAGGACATCAGAACTTCCTAAATGTCACCCATACAAAAATCACGAGAATCAAATCATTTCTACTGTCACATTAAGAATTTGCTGCAGCTTTTAAATTCGGACCTCTAATTAAAACCTTTTCAAGAAATTAAGTCACTACGTCCAAAGTACTCAGCAGTGGTGCCTGGAAGGTTAGAATTACATAAGCATGAGATGAGAGGGAAAACAAAGTGTCTGGGAACCACATCTAATGGAGGTAAGTGTCACACAACCGCGTTTTCATTGGCAGCTGTCTGGAATGAGGACAATATTATTATTAGTGGGAAATACTGGTGATAGGTGGACGGTTGGACTGGATGATCCTAGAGGTCTCTTCCAACCTTGGTGAGCCTACAATTCTATGATTACTGTGCACTGCAGTAGTCTATGAGAGGGAGAAAATACTGATCGATACTGAACAAACAAAAAAAAGAATAGTCAATTACAAATAGAAAATAATCCACTAAACCATCAAACCTACCTGGTTTAATACTTCATCTTCTAACAGAACCACGGCTTCTCTCTACTCCTAATACCCCCCGAATACACACTAGCTTGGGGGAATTTACAAAACCAAGGTTTCCCCCTTTCAAATATTAGTCATAATGTGGTAAACCATTATATTTAAGAAGTCCTTTCAACAACGTGCAACTACTTTGAAGCAAAGTTGCATCACCACATCAGATCACTAGAAATTACAACTTTTTTTTAAAAGCTCTTTCAGCAAATCACACCCTCAAGATAGAAGAGTGCTATTCTAAGAATATTCATTTCTGGATGAAGCGCTCCAATACCGACACAACCAGTTGATCGCCATGTCAACCACACATGCTTCACACTTTTATTAATACCTAAGGCTGAATAGAGCTTCTGACAAATAAATATGATCCCATCTTCCTTTCAAGTGCACATTTTACCCTTTGTAAAAAAAAAAAACCAACAACAAAACAAAAGGTCAACCAACACAAGCATCAATCTGAGCTCAACATCAAACGACAGAAACTGGATTTAAAATGTAATAGCACAGAGGACAGATTAACTGCTGGCTATTGAAAAAAGCTACTCAAGAGGGTACAGTCCTCAGAGAGAAAGTGTTTCACAGCAACTAGAGAAGCGCCTCCTCCCTTTTCGTTTTTTTGTTCTTTTTAATAATTCCCTAGCATTTTACACCCATTAAATGTATTAAAAATACCTACTTTATAGAATCTCTGCTATAAACCTCGCGTCAAGAAATCCAAAGGCTCTGGCCCTCACCCTGCAAACCACACCATAGAAGCAAAGGTGTTCTGACCCAGAAACGTAGTGGATAACACCCTGATTGTAAAGGGAATCAAAAAGGAGATGGGTGGAGAAAGGAAGCGGGGGAATTTCGGACATGGACAACATCAATAAGATAACAAGCTGTTCTGAATAGCTGCGTAGCTAAGTTTTCTGGCCCCCACCCAGCTGTGCTCTTGACCTTACTCAGGTTTAATAAAACCAGAGATGCTAACGGCAGATTAGCTGGGAGGAATGCGGGACTTTTCCAATTACCATACACACACAAAAAAAGGATATTGAAAAACCGAAAGAATCTGAATTTTTAAGGGGGCATTGCAACACCACTTTTAAGCTAACGCATTTAAATCCCATTTACTTCAGCAGGAATCCCCAAGCACTTCTCCTTTCAACTGAACTTTCTGTTTGACACATTCGCTACAGTACTGCTATTATTCTCATCAAAAACGGAGCTGCGGGCTGACACCGCCGAGTCAAACACTGGTACTAGGGCCTGCAGGGTAAACTCTGCCTTCAGAGCATTTCAATCAGCCTGACTGCAAGGCGGCTCGCAAAGAAGCGCTACAGTGAGCTACAGTCTTCCAGATAGAAAAAAAAAAAAAAAAAAAAGGGAAAAAAATCAAAGAGACTGCCCGCCCCGCTCCAAAACGGAGGAAAGTTTGGAAGGGGAATGGATCTGAAAACTGGCATTACGCGTAAGATAGAAGCCTCAACCACTTCACTCGGGCGCTGAGAAGCAGCCGCACGCCCACCGGCCCCCCCGGGGGAGGAAGGGGCAAACCAGGCGGGGGAACCCCCCCCCCCCCTTCCCTTTCCCCTTTGTTTACTTGACGGACCGTCCCGCTCCGCTCCGCTCCACATCCGGTGGGACCGGCCCCGGCCGAGCCGTGGAGCCGGGCGGCAGGGAGAGGAGGCCGGCAGGGATGCAGCACGCCCGCAGCTCCTCTTTCCCTTCCAGCCGTGGCCTCCCAGCACGGCTCTCCCCGTATCCACCCCCCCCCCCAGCCGGACGGAGCCCTCCGCTCGCAGCGCGGCTCCGTGTGTGTGTGCGCGCACAGAGCCAATGGTGGGGGGGGGTCCTTGCGCAGCCTCTCCTCGCACAGCGGTACCCCGAGGAGATGGGGGGGACGGAAGGAAAGCCGCTACCACCTTTCCCCTAATCCCCCCCTCCCTCATGGCCACCCCCTCCCCGTTATGTAAGTCGGGGCCGCCTCGCTCCGCTCCTCAGTGCCCCCTCCTCACGCACTCACCGCGCTGCGGGCAGCCGCCCCCGTCCCGCCCCGGCGGCCCGGAGATAGGTGAAGCCGTGAGGCGCTCCCGCCGCGGCACTGCCCGCCCCGTTCTCGCTGGCTCCGCGCGGTGAGGAGGGCAGGCTACAGCCTGCTTCCTTGCTCGCTTCCCTCCCTGCCTGCCTGCAGCCCAGCCTCCCTACCCCGGCCACTCCAGGCCGCTCCCCCGCCCTCCCGGCGCGCTGCACCATGGGATGCGCGCTGCCCTCTCTCTCCCTCGCTCCCCGCACTAACATGGCTGCGGGGGAGGAGGGAGGGGGTCAGGCTGCCGCCCCTCGCACCGAGGAGGTGGGAGCTCCCGCCCCGCCTGCGCAGGCGCCTCAGGTGGCGGAGCCGTTGGCCGCCGCCTCTGTGCTGTTAGGAGGCGCGGATCCTGTTAGGGATGGCTCGGCGACCTCCCGGGATCGATCCTCACTCCTTTCCCCGAGGCGCGATCCCTTTGGGCTGAGGGAAAGAGGGGCGAGCTCGTGAAGGAGGGAAGCTTAACCCCTCGTCCTCCTCTCTGTGTTTCAGAGGCAGCTCTCCACACTCGAGCTCGTGTTCCTGGGGTCTCTATATCTTGCTGCAAGGGAGTAGCAACAAAACTGGTGAACAGATTGGAAACAATACATATGAGGAGCAGCTGGGGGAATTGGGGTTGTTTACACTGGAGGAGACTGAGACCTCACTGCTCTCTACACGAACTTGAAAGGAGGTTGCAGCCAACGAGGTGTCATACAATCAGTAAGGCTGGCAAAGACCAAAGATCATCTAGTCCAGCCATTGACCCATCACCACCATACCCACTAACCATGGCCCTCAATGCGACGTCTACACGTTCCTTGGATGCCTCCAGGGATGGTGACTCCGCCACCACCTGTTCCAATGCATTACCACTCTTTCTGGGAGCTTTGCGAGACAGTTTCCTTGTGTCCTATCCCTTGTCACCTGAGATGAGATAATGACAATATGTAATGGCCTTAAGTTGCCCCAAGGGAGGTTCAGGTTGGATATTAGGAAAAAAATCTCAGAAAGAGTGGTAATGCATTGGAGCAGGCAGTGGTGGAGACACCAGCCCTGGATGTGTCCAAGAAACGTGTAGATGTGGCCCTGAGGGACATGGTTTAGTGGGTATGGTGGTAATGAGTTGACATTTGGACTTCATCTTAGAAGTCTTTTCCAACTGTAATGATTCTATGATTGGGACAGGCTGCCCAGGGAAGTGGTGGAGTCACCATCCCTGGAGGTATTTAGCAGATGTGTGGATGTGGCACTGAGGGACATGGTTTAGTGGTGGACTTGGTAGAATCGTAGAATATCCCAAGTTGGAAGGGACCCAGAAGGATCACCTAATCATAGAATAACTGAAGTTGGAAGGGACCCACATGGATCATCAAATCCAACTTCTGGCTCTGCACAGGACCACGCAAAAATCAGACCATATGTCTGAGAGCACTGTCCAGATGCTACTTGAACTCAAGCAAGCTCAGTGCTGTGACCACTTCCCTGGGGAGCCTGTTCTAGTGTCTGACCACCCTCTTGGTGAAGAACCTTTTCCTGATATCCAGCCTGAACCTCCCTGGTAGTGTTAACTGATGGTTGGACATCATGATCTCGAAGGTCTTTCCCAATCCAAATGATTTTATGATTGCAACTGAGCATACCAGCCACAGGGAGATGTGAAAGTACCCTCAGACAAGCTTGCTCTGGGGTCTCTGGCCTCACTTCTTTTCCATGGTGGCACAGGTTGGCTCAATCGTTCTCTTATTTCAAGACTGGGAATATTCTCTTTCAAGAAAATACTTACACATGACTACATGCTCACATGCTTGTCAGTCATTGAGTGTATTAACATCTAAAGTCTGAAGCAGTCATTTTAAGAGTCCCTATTATTACACCTCCTACCTTTAGTGGCATTTGAGTTCCGTTTTTGCATTTCTCCTTGTCTCGGGCAGCCCTGGCTTGAGCAGATCCCAGATCCTTACCTCAGTGATTCTATAAAATATCCCAAGGCAATCTATCAAGTAAGTTCTGGACATTATATAAATGCTTCAAGCACCATAAAAAAGCAAGTCCTAGAAACTGCCTCTTAAACACAGGTGCAGCATTGCTGTCTACCTTTTATAGAGGAGCTGGGCTATTAGAATGGTTGCTAAAAAAGTAAAAAATGAAATGGGAGACTCACTGACTTCCTTAGCCCAGGAGGTTTGTACGTGAATCTGTCTGGCTCCTGAGAGCCCTTTGACCAGCAGACTTGTAGGCGAGACCCGATAGCACATACACTCTACCCTTTCAGCTGAAGCTGAATCACTGTGCAGAAATGGAGGAAGGAAGGAAGAATGATTTCAGTTATTTTATAATTATTGGTCTGAGGATCACTATTGATGCTCCTGCCAGAAAAGGTAGAAATGTGCTAATTAAAATTACTGATGACAGAATGTTGGGAGGCTTTCAATAAGGAGGATGTTCACAGTAATAACGTAGGAAAAAATAGAATACTCTTGAGGATTGGGATAGAAAAAAATGGAAGGAAATACATGAGTAAAAACAGGAGTATGTTTTCTATGTAATATGAAGGGAAGGGAGGGGAGACGTAATACTAGAAAGAGAAAATGGATCGTCATGCATTTTTATGATATGGTGATAGGGAGTTATGCTAAATGACTTGCCCAAGCATTTAATGCCAATTACTCATTGTTTCTCCTTTGTCTCAGCCTTTGTCCAAAGATGTTAAAGTGCTCCAGCTTCTTAACAAACTTAGGAAGATGTGAAGAAGATGCTGTGGAAAGCTGAGACAGTATTTGAGTTTCCAAATTCACTCATTCACTGAGTGAAAAGGCCTGAAAGCATTTACCTCCTCTCCAGGGCTGTACCCTTAGGTATAAGATAGTAGCAATAACTACTTTATATGACACATAGTATATCCTATTGTTTTGATAAACACACATTTAATAAATATTCTTGTTTTAGATACCTTTTTAAATATCTTTGCTCTAATAAATATTGACTTAAAACTTTATAATGACTCATAACTTTATCTGCAGATTCTCTGGGAAGCATCAGTGTACCAGTTCTCCCAGTTTTACAGACAGGAAAACTATTAAGAGATATGTGGCTGATTCAGAGGAGACAGAGTAAAGCCGGAGCAATTTTAGATCAGAAAGCCTAATTCTTCTGTTTCTGCTGAATCTTTTAATAGTTATACTTTTTCACATGGAAATAAATATGCTCTCTGAAGTCCTTGGGAGTTTTCCCATTGGTTTAAATGAGATGAAGGCAAGCCTGAAACAATATATCAAACCGATGTTTTCTACCAGTTCCTGAAAAGTTTTTATTTCAAGTGCTATCGAGATTTTTTTTTTGTGCTGGTTTCCTGTTGCTTTTTTCACCAGCAAAAAACTTACAAAAACAGAAGCCTTCAGCAGCGTGCTTACTTTGATAAAAGACTTGCTCAGAAATCTTCCTTACATTAGAGAATGCAATTTTTAGTCAAATGTAGACAAAGTTCCATAAAAGCTGATGATGGAAACTCTCAGCTGGGAGAGGGGAGTTGTGTTCAAGTGTATATCTGATGACAGGTTACATAGTTATATCCAGACTAAAAACTTCAGCAAACATTCATGAGACATGAGTATGATGATAGTCACTATTTCTGTATGGACCATAAAGCATCACCAGTTTGAGATCTCTGCTCTGTTTTTCCCCCTCTTAACTCCAATTTCTCATTCGAACTTACTGCTTTTGAGAAAGACAGGCACTTCAGAAGTTCATCAATCCTACCCATGAGAAAACAATGAATCGCTCTCTCATTGTATCTATTTTTCTCAATTGACTACTGGAAAGCCTGGGTAATTAGCCTAAATCTTTACAGAGGTAACCTTTTATGAGATGTGACTCACACCCTGGTCTTCTAAGATTTTTGTTTTCTTCTAATTCTTGTAATTTTTTACAGAAAAGTAAAATAGTTTTCTTGCCAGCTCTGTCTCCATGGAGGTTATTGGTAGATGGAAGTGAGTCTTTCCCTTTTTAAGTCATTATTGAACAAATAATATTGAGGTGAGGCATTCTGTTGAATACTAATGTTATTTGTCTAGCCTACACTATTATCTCATTCAATTTGCAGCAGTTATTAAACCTGTGCTGCATTGGTATAAACAAAAAAGTAGGAAGCTTCATTATAGCATACCATGTATTGTCTCTCTTCTTATTGAATGATGGAGTAATAGCTTTAAAAAGACCCAGTTCTTTCCGGTGTTTTGGAGCACAGCTGCAGTCAGGCTTTTCTGCAGGATGGTAAATATTCATTAAAACAACCAGAGTGATCAGGCATACAAGAGACAGGTAGCTCTGAACTGCAGGACTACTTCAAGCTGTGACAATGAAATGCAGGGGGATTTAGAAAAAAAAGGAGAAAATGGCAAGATGTTAAATATTTCATAAAATACACAGTAGCATTCTTCATCATAAGAGGAAAAAATATTTTTAAAATCATTGGAATCAAGCATAGATGAAGAAGTCTTCAACTACATTCATAAGGATTCACCACATTACTCTGCTGAATGAAAAGTAGGTAGTAGATACCTATATTATAAGGTAGATATAGGTAAAATAAGAATGCCCATCTTACTAGAGTTACAATCTGCTGCAAACCCAGTGCTGCAATTTTTTTTCATTTTATTTTCATTTTTTAAAATAGTGAGAATGGCATGGATTAGCTTGAGGGATCAAGTCCTACATTTAGCAGTGAATCATTTCTCACAGGTGGAGGATGAGCATTACAGGAATCAGGGGCACAGCAGTGCAGCCTAATGGTTTGAACATACAGATTTGTACAGTGTAAGGCAACAAAATGTTAGTAATGTTAAAATGCACGTCTTCATCTTCTCTCTGAGTTAAAAAAAAAAGCCTAACTGTTATATTAGCATTTTTGTACAGCCTCTAGAGCAGAGGATAAATGGGAAGGCACCAAATGGAAATTTTTCTGATTTATTAAAAAAAAAAAAAAAACCCGAAAGAAAGAAACACAGAGAAATTCTTAAGGAAAGTTCCACGGGAAATCAGCAAAACTGTGCAGAGTCAGGAAAATTTTGTATGGAAAAAACTAATTAGTGGCTGGGGGACCCATCTGATGACTTGCTGTTATTAACTGAAACCTCCAAAGCAAATGTTAATGTCTTAATTAGAAGCACAGTAATAATCTCCTAGATTTCCCAATGGGAAGCAAACAAACAAACAAAAAAACACCAGAAACTGTTTTTTTAAAATTTTCTGGGTATAACTGCCTAAAAGCAGACATGTCAGGAAGGGAAGCCACCCAGTATACTTTCTGTGTGGAGACAAGCCACTTTGTTTTCTGGTGGCAACATGTGCCACCCCACCTGGCCTTTCAGCACAGTGACAAGGTAGAAGTAACAGATCAATAACCTTATTTAGCTTTCAGGAAAATCAAAATGTTTGTCCCCATTGGTGGCTTTGCTTTCTGGGAAGAAAGGAAAGACCCCACACTGGTGTAGTTATCCAGGGTTGGACTAGCATAGGTTGCTTCCTTGGAGTGCTCTTGGTGGCTTTCCCAAGCCACCAAGATCCAACTTTCCATTTCTGAGCCAACCCGCGACACTTACGTTTTCAGTTAGTCAAACCGGTATCGAAAAAGCTCTTTTTTTTTTCATTGTGTCCTTATGCAGTTCTGGTTTGTTGTTATTCAGATCAAGTTGGCATTTTGCAAAAACTGTGACAGCAGTGTCATCACTCTGTTCGCCATCAAATCCCTCTCCAAATCCCTTCAGCTGCTTTGGTAAGCTTACACTTTTCCTGTAGAGCCCCTTGATGTGTAAAATGTATGCAGTGCTTTGATCAAAGGAGTTCTTGTACTTAATGCAAATTTCAACACACATATATAGCAGTCAGATGTGAATGTATAGATATAATCCTCCTGCTCTCCAGAGTGACACTGGGCCCATGGGACATCTGTCCAGCTAGCAGGGAAGATGGCTGTTGAAGAATATTTTATCATAGAATCACAGAATCATTTAAGTTGGAAGGAACATTTAAAGGTCCTCTAGTCCCACTCCTCTACAATGAACAGGGATTTTAACTTCCTTTTTTTTAAGATTCACTTAAGCCTTATCTATTTATGATAAGATTAGCTAATGTTAGTTCTGGACACCTATGGTGGTCCAGTCTTGATGGTTACAATGACCACACTTGAGAAACTCTGTCCTTTTATTTTTTAAAATTTGTTCAGCACCTGGGCAAATGGTAAGAAAAACTTGCTGCAATCCTTTCTGCTGCTTAAGTGAAGTTTTAGATATCTGAGAATGATTTTCTGTAGATTTGTTTTGAAACACAGATGCAGATACACTGAGTATTTTCTCTGTGGGTATTGATGATCATTGCTAGCCAGTCTAATTTTCAGTAAGTTGTTTTCAATTCATGTGAATGTTGGTTCTTGTAATGCTGTCTTTATTTTCCAATCTCTTTTTATTCAGTAGTGGTTTCTACAACTTTGCTATCATCTTATTTTTAATTCTAGGTGGATGGAGTTCTGACAGTTGAGACAATACAACCAGTCATCATGGAATCTGTCCCAGCATCATGAAGACTTTGATGCTGTGTTGGTTTGGGTTTTAGGAGTAGAATACAGGACTGGTACTTGTTTCATATACCTTTTCTCTGAGTTTTAGGGTTCTCTCCATCTTTACTTATGCCGTGACCATGGAAATTTTTCTTTCTCTGCACTTCCACAGAAGACTGGTGGATAGAGGCAGAAGTTGTTCTGTTGGACCAGGTGTCTTTGCCTTTGATAGCTGCATTGCAGTGTGGGATATGCTGAAGGGAACACATTCTAGCACTTAGTTCTAGGGTGGAGCAATTCTTCCAATCCTGTATTCTGTTTCAGAGACAATCCTCTTGCATTACATTTTCCTCTTGTTAAAAAAACAGTTACTTTAAGTAGTAGTCAAGATATTGCTGACCTGTATTTATGACTTGAATTTATTCTACGATGGCTGCAAAGGGAGTCCCTGCTGTCTAAATGAAGTCATCGCTTGGGAGCCACTGGATGAATGACCTCATAACTTTAAGTCAGCCTGAAGATGCATATCTAGGTAGAAAGTTTCTGTCATACCTCTAAATTTTTCACCCATTAGTTCTCTGAAAGATGGAATGAAAATAGAATAAAAGAAGAGTGTAATTTTCTTGAGTTCAGATCCATGCTCTTCAGTTGCCTAATTACAAACTGATAATTTATTATCACTTAGGATTCTGAAGAGAAAGGATAGGTGCTCTTGTACTAAGTTTTTGACAAGAAACTCTGAATGTATAAAATATAAATACCCTACCAGATATGTTCAGAAGATAATGGTGAACTGGAAAATACTTTCTTTGCAGGATTTTACAGGCTGAAAGAGCTGGGGCTGTTCAGCCTGGAGAAGAGAAGGCTCTGAGGTGACCTGAGAGCGGCCTTTCAGTATCTAAAGGGGAGCTACAGGAAAGAAGGGGGCACACTGTTCTGTAGGGTCTGTGGTGATAGAACGAGGAGAAATGGCTTCAAGCTTAAAGAGGGTAGATTTAGGTTAGATATAAGGAAAAAGTTTTTTACAGTGAGGATGGTGAGGCACTGGAACAGGTTGCCCAGAGATGTGGTGGATGCCCCATCCCTGGAGACTTTAAGGGTGAGGCTGGATCAGGCCCTGGGCAACCTGATCTAGCTGTGCGTGTCCCTGTTCAGTGCAGGGCAGTTGGACGAGATGACCTTTAAAGCTCCCTTCTAACTCTAAAGATTCCAAGATTCTATGATTCTGTGATTGTCCAACTCATGAATATCCTATTCTGTGTCCCTTCTATGCTAACTGACGTTCACTGGCTTGTTTCACAGTATAAAAAGAGAGATTTTCAGTATTGTCCTTTTTGACACGTTACACTCTTAGTTCTACCTACTAGTTTTCTCAGTACAGGCTCAACAACTTTGCCTCTTTTGAAGCTGCTCTGTGAAGTGCTGAGTATCTGACTACCACAATACCACACTTGAGTTTATTTACTTTGTGGGAAAAGTATTGCACCAAAAAAGGAAGAGAGAAGGCCTGCGGTTGGACTTAAATCAGTGTGCTTTGCTTTGGAGGACTAAATGGGTTGGTTATGGCACACACAGGAGTGACTTCATGCTTTGTAGGTCCCTTCTAGCTCAACTAAACCCTCTCCTCTCCTCTCCTCTCCTCTCCTCTCCTCTCCTCTCCTC